>NW_012103166.1:3607239-3625272 GCF_000951045.1 Mandrillus leucophaeus | reverse complement strand
TGTGTAGAGGCAAATTTATAGCACTAAATGCCCACAAGAGAAAGCTGGAAAGATCTAAAATTGACACCCTAACATCACAATTGAAAGGACTAGAGAAGCAAGAGCAAACACATTCAAAAGCTAGCAGAAGGCAAGAAGCTAGCATAAGGCAAGAAACTAAGATCAGAGCAGAACTGAAGGAGAGAGAGACACAAAAAACCATCCAAAAAAATCAATGAATCCAGGAGCTGGATTTTGAAAAGATCAACAAAATTGATAGACTGCTAGTGAAGACTAATAAAGAAGAAAAGAGAGAAGAATCATATAGATGCAATAAAAAATGACATAAATAAATAAATGATTTGCTGGTTTATTTGAAGTGTAAGTAGAGGATAATCTAACAATTTGTTCATTATTTTTATCTGCTGATGCCTTTACTTCTCAACTACATGATAGAAAAGCTGAATGCAAACTGAATATTCTTATGTTAAATTACATTTTAAATGGCCTAGGTCAGTTTGTGCTTACCTTATAGTTTACATTCTGTTTATATCTACATTTTTATTCTGTGTTTCCATAAAGTAGACAATAGGCAATTAAAATACAGTAACTCCCCACTTACCCGGAAGGTCCAGCTTGTCAGAAGTGTCTGATAAAGGCCTCAGAGAAGCCAGAAATATCTACACCAAAGCCCTGCATTAAGGCTCTTAGAGATTCAGGCAAACCTTATTGACTTTTTAAATATGCATTTCTTTTAAAGCTTAGTTATCTGGCTTCTCAGCCTCTGATAGATTAGCAGAAGCACATCAGAAAAGGTCAGAAGCTGTCTGAGGCAGGTAAAGTATGAGAGATGTGATGGCTGACAGCCTTTTACCACATTATCCAAAAAAACCAGGTCTATAATGATTGCCCTGCATCCCAAGAAAGGGCAAAATGATGTTAATGATGCTTGGAATTTTCTGGCTAAGTCACACATTTTAAAACAATTGCCCCCAAATGTGGTTAAGTTGAGGTAGCTGTAAAATTGATTGATTTGTGATAGCACAAGTGTGTGTGTAATTGGCAATGGCTTCTCCAAGTAGGTAGGCACCATGTAAAATGGATCTTAGTAAAGAAGAAGAAACTCACTAGAAACAGAAAAAGAGGCATATATTTTGAGAAGAGGGAACATCATTATCTACTTTTAGTGACTTGAAAGAGGGGTGAATGGTGAGTTTTCTGGTTTGACTAGGGTACAAAATATAAGTAAAAAGGTAACCAAAAGCCTGCTTTCATCTCTTTCTTTTAAGTCTTTAATTATTGCTAAAGTCTCCTAGCCTAGACTCTATGGCTCCATCTCAAGGTGTTAAACTTCAATATTTTACATTGCTGCAATTCAAAGACCTGTGATACGGTTTGGTTAGCAGGATGAAGGAATAGAGTGTGGCATACACAGGTATGCAGGAAGGTAAAGAGGAAAAGTCACCAATCTATATGGAAAATCTATCATAAGTTATATATTGTCCTATGTATTTTTTATGTCTCATCGCACCTAATTTTTGCAACAGGCATAAATTACCATCATTGTTGTTATTCTCATCTCAGATGAGAAAACTGAGGTTCATAGAAACTAAACATGTAACTCATAGACAATTTATAGAGCCATTTGGTGGCAGGACAAAATTCCATGTTCCACATCTGAGTGTTTTTTACTATAACATATTACTGCTAGCTTTGCAGAAGGAAAAAGGGTACACAAAAGTGAACTCTGGCTTCTAGTAACAAACTTTACCTAATGCAAAATAATAATGGCTTGAATTCCTGAATAGATTTATACAAACAAATATATTATGTGCCAGTGATATTGATAATGGCCCAGTATTAATTGAGCACCTATTATATGGTAAGCAACATTTCTTACACACCTTGTTAGTTAGGGATGACTATTCTCAGATTAAAAAGAAGAAATTGTGGCCATGAGAGTTTAATTTGCCTTTGGGGACATAATTCTAAGTAGTGAAGCTGGATGAACTTTCCCCTACTTTGTTATGGTGCCTCTCTGATGTCCCCAAAATAATTAAGTTTAATGGAAGAAAATGGGAAGTTGCCTGGGACTGGGAAATGAGTACTTAATGTTAGCAGTGAACGACAGATTTCTCATTACTGTCTATAATCAGCTGTATATGTGTATATCTATCTTTGGGAGTAGGAGACCCATAATTCTTCATGTTTGTTCCTATAGTTATGTAACTGGCTATAAACAGGCAGTGGTTTTAAAGGTCTCTACATCACACAAACTTCTGCTATTGTTCTAAGTTTTATAATAGCCAACCTTCTATTTTACCCAAACCAAGTGAGATGCTGGGGGCAGTATATGACCTATTCAAGATTATCAGCAGTGGAAAAAAAAAAAAAAAAAAAAAAAAAAAAAAAGCTAACAGCCACAAAATCTTCTCAAGCTTTTGAAATGATGTGTTTGAGAGAAAGGGTGTAATCTCCATTTAGAGACCTGATCTTAGTGTTGAGTCTTTCAATAATTCAGGTTGTGACTTTATATGAGTTCACCAATGTGATCATTTTCCCCTCATATGTTACAATAATAGTTCTAGTATTATCCATTTTTTTTTCTGCTCTGAAAAAAATCTGTAGGATCAAAAATAAAAATCCCAAGATTTGAGCCTTGTTGCTTCTTAATTATGAGACATTGATCAATTACAATGCCTTGATTCTTAATTTTCTCATCTATAAAGTTTAGCTACCTGGCTGGACTACCTAATAGAATTGTTTTAACAATCGAAATGAAATAATGAACTGGAAGCATACTAAATTGTATAAAATCCTGCAAGTCATTAAAAAAATTCACACAAATGTCTTGTTCATTGTAAACATATTAAATATTTATGGAATGTATACCAGACAAGGGGCCAGTATTGAGTACGATTTAGGAGTGCAGTCCCTGAGTCAGACTGACTGAATTCAAAAACTGACTCCACAACTTACTAGGTGAATAAATTTGGAAAAGTTACTTAACCACTTCATGCCTCTGTTTTCCGATGTATGAAACAAAGTCAGTAATATTTGTCTCTTGGCTACTGAAGAATTAAATAAGACATCCCATGGAGAGTGCATGGCACGGTGTTGAGCACTTGGACGACATTAAATAGCAAAAGACATTAACATTGTTCTTTTCCTAAGCTTCACATGAAAGCAATAAAGTGATGGAAGAGATTTAGAAGGATTCATCTTTTGAAAGCTTGCGAGTGAGTGTGTGGCGGTACGGGTGGTTAATTTATATGGATACAGAGAGTTTGAATCAACAGCTTCTGTTTCATTCTATTATTTGTGAAAGGATAAGGAACCTAAATACTACCAGGGGATTTATCCAAGAATATAGCCACCTGTGTTAATTTTTCACTTCTTTCCCATTGGAGGAACCCATAAGGAGTACTAAAAGTAAAGACTATAGGAGAGGCAAGAGGTTCAAAAACATTGGGTAGGATATGCTAGTCATTTAATAGATATATTTGTAACAGACAATATGAGTGGAAAATTGAACACATGCAGATGATGTTCTTTTCTGTCTGGAGTATCCTTCCGTTCTTTCGCTGCCTGATGAACCTCTCAATTCCTTCCAATACCCAAGAGTCCTTCCCTGCCACGCAGGTTGGTCCAAGGACCCCTTCTTCACTGTACTAACGTTAATCCCCATACATTCTTGCTGCATTTTATCCAACACTAAAATTATCTGCCTATTTGTTGGTTTCTCTTTCCAGAATATAAATTCCTCAAAGACAAAGACCCTCCTCATCTTTACTTTCCCGGGACAGTGTCTATCAATAAATGTTTATTAAAGTAGACTAAATTGTTTTCTTCTTAATTATATTAATACATCTTAAGTATTAATGTAACTTTATATTATATAACTTTTAAAGAAGTTCAAAATCTGGTCTATAATTTTCTTGGCCAAATGTATTACTCACAACACTTTTATAATTTCTAATGACATAAAATAAAATCTGCTAATCTTCATAGTTATCACTATATTCATTTTATAGATATGCTTGACAAAACTCTTGATTTCCTATCACTTTTTGTAAACACGCTATCTGTTGTTGACTTAGATTTACAGCACAACTTGAAAGAATCAGCTTCTGTTGACTAACTTTCAGTATGTCTCTGATAGAAAGCCCCTGTTTTTCTAACTGCCTGCTATTAACAACTGCCCTGAAGCTAAGTTCCTTAAGGCATACAACAGGTGTTATTTATTAACTAATTATATTCATAGCTCTGAATGGGCTCTTCTTAATAAAAAAAGAAAAGGATGTATATTCCCTTAGTACAACTACGTTGAGCTGTAAAAATAGCTGTTTCTGTTTTTCTGCTTTGTTTACCTGACACTTCGGTTCAATCAAGAAGACTTTCAACCATGGTAGACAAAACCTCCACCTGCTAAACTTCCTTTTCCAGAAATCTGTGCAGGCTTTCCTAAGATTACACAGACTGCATGGTTACTTTTGCAAGATGATTGGCAATTTGACAATTTATAATAACACAATTTTTTTATGCTCCACACATGAGAAATCATAAGCAACAGGTATAAAGTTTTTCACCAAAACTGAACAGTTATAATGCACTTTTCCTGTAAATAAATGTAGGTACTGGGAATGAATTTCACAAGAAAAATAATCTCCTCCATGGATATTCATTTATTTATTAGAATTTCATTTTATAGAATGTATATGGATCTTTCTGCCCCAATCCTCATATGACATAAAATTAAGAATTATAGGCCAGGTGCAGTGGCTCATGCCTGTAATCCCAGCACTTTGGGAGGCCGAGGTGTATGGATCACCTGAGGTCAGGAGTTCAAGACCAGCCTGGTCAACATGTTGAAACCCTGTCTCTACTAAAATACAAAAATTAGCCAGGCGTGGTGGCACATGCCTGTAGTCTCAGCTACTAGAGAGGCTGAGGTGGGAGGATTACGTGAACATGGAAGGTGGAGGATGTAGTGAGCCAAGATCATGCCACTGCACTCCACTGCACTCCATATATATATATATATATATATATGTATGTATGTATGTATGTATGTATGTATTATTTTCCTCATTGGCATCTGCAGACTCCATGCATGAAACAATGATAGAAGGTCAGTAGTTTACATATGTAATATTTTTATATGTGTAATGCTTATGTGAGCCCACATTTTTGGATATAGAATGGAAAACATTTACAATTAAGAAGAAAATATATCATATACTCAACGGAAATGGACGATTCTAGTAAAAGATTAGAGACAGCAAGAAGCTATAATTCAAGAATGACAGAAAGAAAGTTACAATAAAAAATATAGGATTATCTTCATCCCTGGTTGGGTAAGAATAACGACAGAGTTGGGTGCATGTGCCTCCCCTAAACCAAAGAAGAATGGGTGCCTCTGAATCTGTTTAAATATTTGTGCATTCATATTCCTGTGCACACTTAATCAGCCATTGATGGCTATACAAAATAGAACACACATTCCCTTGCTAAATAATACAATAGTGATTTCATTAAACTTGTTATTATTGAAAATTGCATTGTAGGAAATCTACCAGCCAATCACCTTCAGAACAATTTGCTTATGTCCATCTAGAATGAAAGGGTTGCTGCACAGCTGTGTTTAAGACTGTGTAATGACTTTAAATCTAGGACACAGACTCTTTTTGCATGTCCAATCAATTTGTTAGGAATCTGATCCTGTGCTAATAGGGCTGTGTGCATTAAAATTCATTCTTTGAAAATTATATCTGAACTGGATGCTGCATACAGCTTTTGAAATATATCAACTTGGTTTTGCCTTTACTTCATTTTCTAGAAGAGGCTATTTCTTTTCTTTGAGGAGAGTACTGTTTTCAGAGGCATAAATTGAAGACTAGAAAATGTTCACATACTGGTGCTGTGAATTTCTAATTTAGTATGTGTTGATTGAAAACTAGCCAAATTCAAATACATGAAGGATATTCCCCGACTTTTAAGGAATTCCATGTGGGCTTCAAACAATGCATTCTTAACTAATTTTAGAATTGCAACGACATGTGGTGAGTTCTAATAGCAATTCCACTTTCAATGCAAGAAGTGCTTGAAACAAGATTATCAGCCAAATCATAAACATAAACACCAGGAAATCAGGAATTCGTGGTCACAAACGAAAAGTGAGATCATAAAGTTCTCTAGAATACCTAATCAGTTAAACAAACATTAAAATGTTTGTTTCCATTAGAAAACTCTTTGAAAACTTAAAGTACAAACTAATTTATTAGCTGTCAACCAATGCAATGAGTTTCTTGGCTTTTTAATCATTTTATGTTATAGTTACACAGTCTTTGTTTTGGATGTCATGGAAATAATCAATATATTACTGCAACAGTCCCAACTTTGCCTACAGTCATGTGACTCTAGCTTGTTTTTATAATACTGTAATGCAGCACTAAAACTCTACAAACCAGTGTTGGACATGATGCTGTTCGAATCATAACAGTGAATGAAGCATGAAATGTCATGACATGATTATCATTCCTCATGAAACAAGTCTTATAATTATCATGTCCTGATTATTCAAGCTAGTGAAGAAGCCAAAATACTGCATACAACTACATTGGTAATATCAAAATCTCATCTGACCCAGTTCAGTCAAATCCAGTTTCACTTGACCTTCACAGGAAGGCCTCCTGTGCTGAAGGAGTAACCTTTCTTTCTTGTGCTGTGAAAGAGGCATAACATGTGGTTATCAGTTATGCGAATAAGTGATAACAGTGGTTATCAGTTAAGTGACTAAAGGTTAAACCACTAGACGATCAAGCAAAAGAAGCCAGTAAGGAGGCCTAAGCTGCAAAGTCCCTGAAGGCAGTAGCTATATTTTACAAATTTATCTTTCTACCCATCAAGCATATGGTTGTGCAGATCCTTGGATATATTTTTTTGAATTGATTTAATTGATTGGATTATGTAACAGATCACCCTACTCAGGACAGAAGTTCCTCAAATCAACCAAAACCATGATATTGGTGTGCTTAGTCTTTCAATCATACTGTGAAAAGGCAGGAGTGTTGTTTACCCTTTAAACCCCTTGAATCCTTTGGAAAATGAGACAGAGTAGAAATGAATGCCTAAATAAATAAAATTAGGAAGTTAAGTATGCTTTTCATACTATTAACTGATTTCAGAATTCTAGGTTATCAAAGAATACTTGTCTATTTGTAATAGAAATATAGACACTAGGTGGCTTTCATAGACTAAGAAAACGAGAGGAAAATCTTGAAGCATCTGTGGACTATAAATAAGGTTTGGGAAATGGACAGATTTGTAATTGAGAGAGAGAACTTTTGATGAATTGAATGTTCTGACTCTGTTCTTCGTCCATGATTCTCTCTTCCTACCTCTAATTCACAAAGTCTTCTAGAGTGACTGAGCTTTAGGAACAATCATGACAAAGATAGATCCTTAAGATTCATTCGCTGATGCTTCTGTCAGCTACTTTCTTTTTCTTTTAGAATGTAATTTAATTTTAAGTTCCAAGATACACATGCAGGACATGCAGGTTTGTTACATAGGTAAACGTGTGCCATGGTCGTTTGCTGCACCTATCAACCCACCACCTAGGTATTAAGCCCCCCATGCATTAGCTATTTATCCTGTTGCCCTCCCTCCCCCCACCTCCACAACAGGTCCCGGTGTGTGTTTTTCCCCTCCATGTGCCCACGTGTCCTCATTGTTCAGCTCCCACTTACAAGTGAGAACATGTGGGGTTTGGTTTTCTGTTCCTGTGTTAGATTGCAGAGGATAATGACTTACAGACCCATCCTTGTCCTTGCAAAGGACATGATCTTGTTTCTTTTCATGGCTGCA
The DNA here is from genome assembly GCF_000951045.1 of Mandrillus leucophaeus. NCBI lineage: Eukaryota > Metazoa > Chordata > Mammalia > Primates > Cercopithecidae > Mandrillus > Mandrillus leucophaeus. The sequence continues at coordinate 3,617,424 of NW_012103166.1, read as the reverse complement.
TAGTATTCCATGGTGTATATGTACATTTTCTTTATACAGTCTATCATTGATGGACATTTGGGTTGATTCCATGTCTTTGCTATTGTGGCTAGTGCTGCTGTGAACATACATGTGCATGTATCTTCGTAATAGAAGGATTTATATTCTTTTGGGTCTATATCCAGTAATGAGATTGCTGGGTCAAATGGTATATAAGTTACCAGACACTCCTTAAGACAGTGGGAGTCAAGCATACAAGACGAGTGTGTGTATTTCACACAGAAAAATCTGCTTTGCTCTGTTCACTCCATACCACAGAAGGAGCTACTTTGGTCACTGTAATTCTTGTTACCTGATTTTCCAGACATTAACAAAACCATCTGCTGAATTAGACATTCTTTAGTATCCAATATAATTTATAAATTTAAATATTCTGTAATTGAGCTTCTTTTTCTTCCTCAAAGGGCAATCACCATCTGATTTAACAAGTGGGAAATTTTTCTCTTACTTTTCCCCTATTTATTTATATTTTAAATTTAAACTTAAAACATTTTCTTGTGGAGAAAGATGTAACAATACTTTCTATAGAAAGAAAATAAGCAAATAAATGAAAATAACTAGAAAACAGAAAATAACCACTGCATACTTTCTCAAATTTGAATGATAGTTTAGGCCATTAGCTTTCTGTATATATTTCTTGTATTGAAAGCATAACAATACTTTTACTTTCTTCAATTAAAATGCTGCTATTCAGTATAGCCTCTGTCTTACCTCTTTCTAAAGTGCTGGACTCTTGAGTGAAAGATACATTTCTGATTATTAACAGCTTTGAATTATCTTTACTTTTTATTAATACTTGGTATATACACTTTTGATATTAGGTGACTTAAACTTCATTGCACATATTTATGTCATGACCAGCATTTTAAAACTTGACCATGTGTGTGAATATTAAAAAGTACTGAGCATTGTATAGCTAATTCTGCAGGAAGCTATATGACATATTTTAGTGTTTTCTAAGTCAACTATATATACTTTCTTAGCAAATTAGTGATTTGTTTTAGATATAAAGAAAAGGTTATTTAAAAAGAAAATTCTGGTAGGAATTCCCAAATAGTAACAACTCATTGAAACCAATTTCACTTTTGCAAATAGAAAACATGCCTTAGTTTTGGGATGTAAATTTCGTCATTGAACCAATTGAGTGCATTTAGCAAGTTATGTTTTTAAAATCTGCTACAATAATATAATCTCACAAACCTTTCATTTAATATTTATGTGTATCTACTTCCTTTGCTTCTGTCCTCATGTAAGGTGTTTGCAGACCTTATACTGTAAACTGGAATTCCATATGCATTGAAGGTTTGTAAATCAAATTTTTTTTTGTCAGTCATTGATTCTCAGGGAGCTAGTTTGCTAAAATAGGTTGTATAACTACTAAAATCTGTAGCATGTTTCAGCTGGCTTGTCAGACTGAAAGTCTACAGGCTACAAATACATTTTAAACAGATAACACTGTCATAAACAGGAAAAGTAAGGCACTTCATATTCAAGAGGAAACAGTCATGAAAGAAAACAGGGTTACAAATATATATATTTACATGTGTGTGTGTGTGTGTATATATATATATATATAGTACTATATAGTCTAAATTGTATATGTCTGTTCTTGTAGGATCTGTTTAGAATGACATTTCAATTTTAAACAATTCATGAATAATGAGCTTTCCACTGAGGGTGGGCTGCAGAAACTTTGAATTAGGGTATGAGTGGCTCTCATGCAGATACACAAAAACAAACAATTCTCACAGACCTTGAGGTTTAAGCCGTATCAAGTTATAATGAAGTAAACAGGTATAAGCACATAAGAGAAAACAATAGCCTTGCTGGTCTTGTGAGATGCTTCTATGTATATGAAATAGCTGAAATATTACCATTTCAAGGATCCCTGCCTTTCTTTTTCTTCTAAGAGAATTGCCACCTGCACAGTTTCTGCAGTACACTTCAGAAGATATCTTTCCACTTACCTGAAATAAAGAACAACAACAGAAGCATTTAAACATCATTTCATGGTAAATTTGTTTTTGGAAACTTAATTAAAGAAAAAAAATACTTGTTTTATATAATAAACATGTTTCTAAAATGCTGTATATGCATTGAAGTTTATAAATCAAATTTTGCTTTCCCCTTGTCCTGACATTACAGCTTTAGCTTATTTTTAAAATCTGATAGTTCATTGGTCCTCCCACCTCATAAAATTATTTAAATATCTTGCACAAACCAGATTTTCCCAGACTACATGTGCTCATTCTACCAGGACAAGGTCTCAGTGTAATTCAGAAGGTGAAAATAACCTGGTCTCTTCATGATTTAATCATTTAATCAGTCTTTCATTCTTTTATTTATTCACCAAATATCTACTGACCCTTAATGTGTGTCAGCCTCTTTGCTAGGCCTGGCAGTTTAACTGGAACCAAGACACTCTCTCTGATGTTAAAGATCTCATATTGCATATAATCATTCTTGTAGGTAATCTGTACATCTACCAAACAGGACTACTGCTTGGTCTAGGGCAGGCTCAACAGTCTAACACAGAAAACTTTTTCTTTGGCCTTCAGTTTTATTCTCAGTTCACAACATTAGTGCAAAGATATGTCTCCTAGCCATGGTCCCGGACAGAACAGGGAAAGTCAGGGAAACAGTGGTAAACTGCATTTGAGCAGGCTGCCAAATCATCTGCAGGGACTTCACTGCTGAGATAATAGATGCCCACACCCAGCTCCTAGCAGGCTGCATCAGTACCACTGTAGATGGCATTTCCCTATGGCACCTCTCAGTGGTGCAATCAGACCTTTAAAATACCTCAACTGAACTTTGACTCCCCCTGCCTTCCCATAAGAACTTCCATCTTTCTTCATTGTTGACCTCCAATTACCACCCACACATCATGCCTTTTATGCTGCAAACCAAATGATCCAAACAGGGTAGTCCCAGTCACCAGAGCAAAAAAGAAAATTACTTTCTGCTTTGGATGAAAGCTGTATTGGTCCCTTGGGGATTTATACCCTGGCATTTCTTATCTGCCATTGGAGGTTAACAGTGTATATTCTGTCTTAGCATCCACAGTGAGCACTGGAAGCTCTTGGCTTTCATCCCACCCAATCTGAGAACAGGAACTGAGTTCTTTTCAGTGGGCATGTGACAAATGAAGCTGTTATCAATGTACAATAGAAGTTACTAAAGCTATTACAGAGGGTTGTGAGATGAGCAAAACCACATTATAGCACTGCATGTAGCTGCTGTTTTGGTGGAGACTGAGCCAATGCACTCTAGTAAATGAAAACGATTAGATGGGAATTGGCGAATGAAGTGACTGCTAGAATGATTGCATTTAGAAGGGCAGCTAAGAGAGCAAAGAACAGTTTTCTAGCATTCTTAGATAGGGTTTAGTTGGTTTGGGTAGAAGAAATGTGTGTTCTTCAATTAGATATTTTGAGATGTTTATTTCACTTATTTGATTTCCAAGTGAGTTAAGAGTTTTAAAAATGCAAGTTTCAGAAAGGTATTGAAAGTATATCGTAAGAGAATTCTAAATGACTATGGAAATATAAAGTGCTTTTCCGCACACTCCTACCCTTGCCCTCATGTTACCAAGAGACAATGATGAACTTCAACGAATTGCTATGTAAAATAGGTGAGCATAACTAACCCTATGTACTGGTATTAAGACAAACTAGATTATACTGTATTAAAAATTTTCACTGACTTGCAAGAAAGAAAAATGTGGTGTCTCATGCTTATGTGGCTACTCATGTCTTTAAATACTGGCTTTTCTTAGTCAAATATCTTTAGATTAAGTAATCAGACATACTCTGTGATACCAATGCTTGACCTATCACAATTGTGTTTCCTGGCCAAATTATTGACCGTCTGATGGGAGGTGAGCTAAAGGCTAGTATGTTTCATTATAGTTTCAAAGGGACCATGGTGGGGCTAGGAAAATAATAATAATGAAGCATGATGATTACTTTTACATTTACAAGGCTTCAAATTCTCTGGGAACCAGCAATAGCTTTTAAAAACTAACAGGCAGAGGCTGCTGAAGATGATTTTTGGTGGAATCAGGAGAAGAAACAACCTAATATTCTGCAGTCTACATTGTGGACTGATTAAGTGCTCCAGAGCGAGAATACCTGGATTTGAAACCCACTCTGAATCTTATCAGCTTGGGAAAGTTACTTAAACTATATGGACCTCAGTTTCTCCATCTATAATATGATAATAATACCTGTACCTATATCAAAAAAGTGTTTAGACTATGATTGTTCATGATATAAGCACAGTACATGTTAGCTATTATTATTATTATTTCTTGGGTAATCTCAGTTGCATCTTCTTTGCTTCATCGTAGGGAAGATAGGCTTGAGATCAAAGTGAAAGTGTACTATGCTTACAAAAGTTGTATTCTATGGTTGAGCCCAGAATAGGCCGATTGAACTTCTCTTAGGCAATAATAACTCAAGGAGCTCACTGAAGGAGGGAGGTGGTGGTGAGAGATGAGAATAACATTGATGCATTACAATTGTGTGGCTTTTACTGTTTCCTGAACGTTTTGTGGCTATGCTCTCAAGTAGTTCATATGAAGAGGTTGGGAAAGAGATATCATGAGAACATAAAGGAAATTATGGGTAGACGCTTGTGTAGATTCAAGTAGAATTTCTCAACTCACAGGACAGGAACAACATTCTGAGTCTTAATATCCCAGGGGAGCATTAGTAAAACTTTGCTACTTAGGCCAGGAAATGAACTGAACAACATTTTCTTTTCAGGTTGTCACTGGCGTGAAATGATAAAGTTTTAATAGTGTTGCAGTGTATAGATTATTTTCAATGGGAATAGAATATGTGTTAGGAGACAAGGGGACCATGTGGCAGGTGAGCCTTTGTTTCTAGTACCTGGGGCAGGAATATAAAGGGAGGCCTATTGTCATATATCTAAATGTTTGAATGTTATAAATCAAGGTAATAAAGTCATAATAAAATACATTCTGTCTTCCAACCTTGGCAATTTATCTTTACATTGACTTGCAAGGCCAGCTTAATATTTACAATTCTTAGGCCACTTGGAGTTCTAGATCAGAACATGTTGCAAGAAGACCTGGCCCCAGCTCAAACCCCTGACCCATGGGCTTCCTCGTGTTTCTTCCCACCCCTAACTCAGTCAACACAATGAGGAAACGCATCCATGTGGACATTCCAAGGCTCCACATCCAAGTTTTGTCTACTCTCCAGTCAAACAACTTCCCCTTGGCCATTCCTTCTGGCCTGGAGATGTGCACACTAGTTGTTATGGTGAGCACTTAGAAAAACAAGCCTAGGAAAGAGGTCCATACAGATTCTGGAAGTGAGTTCACGGATACTTGGGCAAGTAATTTTAAATTCATCTGAAGCAGGATCATAGTCTAGAAGGGCTGCAGTAGGCCCAGGATGGGCTTATCTCTTTGACCCCCAAGGATTTCTGACTCCCTCAGTGTAGGTATAACTGGTGGGGAAGATATCCTAAAGCATGAGACTCACAGAGGGATGCCTCTTACTCAGGGATAATTGTCATACTGCTCCATGGTGTCTTGACTAACATTCACAACAGAGAAGAAAATAAGATTTTCTAAAAATAACCAAGGTCATTATTGACTTTCAAGTGTATATTGAACATTAGCCATAAGAAACTCACTACCACACATTCTAATTGCATCCCTACTGCCTCTCTCATTGTTGCTATTGTTTTGCTTTTTTGCCCCCTTCTGACGTTGTAATTCTCTTTCAGTTTTCAATAGAAATGTTGCCACGTGGAGAGCATAATGAAGCAGCTGCCTAACAGTTGCAACTAAAATACAAGACAGTTTAAACCAAAAAGTCTCCTCCAAGGAACCTTGGGATATGAAGAAGAATATACCTAAATGGGGAAATGGCCAAGCATGGAAGCTAATGCTGATGGTTTCTCAGAAGTGTCATGGGATCCTCAACCATTGCCCATGATCAAGCTTTGAGTTTTCAGTCTTCACTGAAAGATGTAGCTATAAGAACCCAAGACCACAGTCTAAAAAGCAAACAGTTCAGTGCTGATTCATAAATGCTGTCCCTGAAAGGGTGGTTTTCACAAAAGAGCTCCCACTGCAAGTTCCACATAAATCAAAATCATAAATAAATAATATTATGTAAGTACAAAATAGACCTAGCATCCCTAAGATAGTTTAATCAAAGCTTCAGGTATTCTGAGATCAGATTTGTTTTGATTTTCTTCAGGCTCAATTTTTTTTTACTTCATGATAATGAAACAAAAGCTTTTCTAAAAACAGACAAAAATTAATCACAGCTATCTAGGGTAAATGCCATTCACATTTCCTCGAAAAGTCACCTTGTGAACCTAATGTAATCAAAACAATGGCAGGAAAATGCTAAACTCTTCTTAAGTAACCATTAATTATTTATGAAAAGAGTTTATCACTTATAAGTAGATTTAACTCAGGCTGGATGGGGAGGAAAACACTGAAGATTTTATTTACTGGGGCTGTTGAAGTACAATTGTACATTTTTATCAAAGGAAGCTTCCTACTCCTATTGGAAATGCTGTGAATGGGCAGAATTTAATCTGGCCTGTATCTTCTACATGAATGAACCTGAGTAATAATATATAGTATATATATAGAGTATAGTGTGTATATATAAAAATGTGTGTGTGTGTCTATATATATACATGTATATAGCATAGTATAGCATAGAAACTCTAATCTCTGCCAGTGTCCACATTGGCAAATTAGGAATGATTTGTGTAGCTGATACTCTAAGAATAAAAAAAATTACTAAAATCATTAAATGCTATAAGAGACTATAAGAATACTCTTATATTTAAATGTTACTTTATAATTTTAAAACATTTTAATTGATCTCATTTGATCCACAAGACAACTTTGTGTGACACTGTGTCTAGGAAACATTCTCATGCCTCACCATCTGTTTTCTGCAGTTTCCCTTTATTCCACCCATGAACTACAAATGGGAAATTCGCTCCATTGATAAAGAAGGGAATAGACAGGACAAGGACTTGATTTTTCCACCTATGCTCTTTCCACTAAGCCATGCTTTCTCTAATAGTAGTCTGTGGAATTGACACATGGAGGTGAACATTTTGTGTGGCTTAAATTACATTTCTACACTGGGAACCCTCTTCTCACCATTTTCTCCAAAATTAAAGAAAAAGACTGTGGGGAGGAAGCATTTGCTTGGCCAATTATGGAAAGAAACTGGCTCAGGAATCTTCCCCTTCCCTTTATTTCACCTTCTGTGTTTGTGTTATCTTCATTTTTACCCCTTTTCTCAAGTTCTTCTAATTGACTTAATGGTATTATTCATTTGTTCCAATTCCCTAATCTTATTTATGTAGGTATTTGTTTATTTTTACTCATTAGGTCCTTCACAGTGTCAAATGAACTCCTTATCTTTGACTACTGCCTTATATATATTTCTATTTTCGGTTCTTTGGTACTTGAGAACAAAACAAAATAAGCACAATGTTAGTGTCAAGGCTTTTAAAACTATATTAGCAATAGTATTTAGTAAACCGCTTGTCATTTTTTGCATGCATATCATACCTTACTAACATAATTTACATCAATATTTAATTTTCATTGTTCTTCTTTAAATTGTATCATCCTCTCCTCAACAAAGGAACATCAAACTATTTAGTCTATTTAGTCAGTTTCTTTGATATTTATCCCATTAGTGGCAATTGATCTTGCTTCTGTACTTTTCCTGTCATCATTTACAACATTTCTGTTCTACAGATGAAGTTAAAGGAAATTAAGAAACTTTCATACAGCTAGTAAAAGACTGAGCCCAGAATTAATACAGTTGCCTGATGAGAAAGACCTGCCTCTTAGCCACTCTGCAATTCTGTCTCTACGAAACACCCTCGGTCTTGCCATCTGCCTTCTACATTTTTTTTTCATTCCATCTATAAACCACAAATGGGGAAAAGGCGATGAAGCATAAAGCAGAGGAAGGAATAGGGATGTATGAATATTTTCTTCAATATTATAGCAATCGGTGTGTGTCTAACAGAGTGAAGGCAATTCACGTGCCTGTCCCTGGTGTTCTTCGCCGGCAATTCTGATTTTGTATATGGCACAGAGCAGGCCCTGTGATCAAGGTCTTTTCTCACACATTCATGTATCTATTATCTAGGAACCATCTCAAGTTTCATTTCATTGAAATGTTACTCTGATCACACCCAGATTTTACAGGTAACGAACCTGGCTTCACCGGGTCCACCCCTGAGAGCCCAAGGTACTGTGGGAGTCGCCTGTTAGCAGCTACATCATCTCGGTAACTATGTGCTCCACCACCCGCATCTCTTGCTCCCCCGTACCCCACCCCTTCTCGTTCCAGCAGGGATGGAGGAGAAAATTGCATTATATTTCTCGGCTCCATAAACTATGTCAATTTCTCTGGAAACAATATTAAATATGGTAATTTTCCCTCTCTTTTTCTTAATCTATTACATTCTCCAACCTCAGTCACAATGACCTTTGAAAGAAAACAACAGCAAAGGCGTCTGGGTAATGTCATTATGCTAATTTGCTGGCGCTAATCTGTAGAAATCAAAAAGTAGATATTAGAGTGGGGATCTCTGTAAAATAAAACATGGCAAACCTTCCTCCAGGCTCTCCTCTGCACCTGCAGTTCACTTCACAGAGCTTTTTCTTTGCAGATTGGAAACTGACCATGAACTTACACTCATGTCCGGCCTGCACCTCTCTCACCTTAACAAGTAATTGGCAGGGTTGGAGTTGATCTTCCGAACTCTGCCGAGAATACAGAAGAATGAGAACTCTGGCTGCCTTTCTGGGAGGGGGGCTCACAAGCTGATCTGAGAGTAATTACTGTGAGTATGCTTTGCAAAATTGGCAAAAATACAGCACTTTGCTAACCCTAATACAGCAAGAATCTGTAGAGAAGTTGAAGGTTAATAAAACAATGAAAACAAAACAAACAAACAAACAACAAACAGGTAATAATGCCACCATTTGTATTTCTCACACTCCTCAACCCCCACCTCTGCTCCTAGGCTTTCCTATGTGCCTGCTTTTCTTCCTATCAACAGAGATCTTTCACCTGCCCTCAGAGGTCTATCAGTGTTCTCAGTCTGGGATCCTCTAGGAGCCGCCAGAAGCTGCAGAATCACAGAGCAGAAAGAGGCTCTAGAAAGCATTAAGTGTTTGTGTCTGGGATCTGCCCTCACTCTCTGCATTTTCTGAAATGAAAGAGGAGAGAGCTGGTCAAGTGGAGCAGCTCTCCCAGGCTTGCTGGTGGTAGATCTGACCTTGCTGCTTGAGAGAAAGGGATGCAAGCAAATTCCAATACCCAAATATTATCTTTGGACCCTTAAACTTGTTTTCACTTACTGCATTGTTTAAAAGTGTCTGAAACAAATTATTTTGTACAATTTCTAAAGTATGGCAATGTTCACACCAAATCATATTTCTTTTAGAAATGACAATCCTATATATTCTAATTGGAATTAGGTATAAATAAATAGCCCTAATCTGTCTCATACTCAGACAGACAGCCAAGTTTGAAATTTGTCTAATAATTAGAGAAAAAAATAAAATGGTAAACTATGCACAGCGATATTTTATTTTGACATAGCTGCTCAATTTTCCTGGAGATATAAATGTGTTTAATCCATCTACATTCTCCCACATACATTCTGGCAAAATTGCTGCATTATGACAGCAGAAATGCATTAATTACTTAAATGTTGCTTAACACTATAGCACTAAAGTACTTTATACAACGTGAAAGGACAGAAGGGGTTTTTACATATTGCCAATTCATGGGTGACATTAGTAGGCTGAAAATAGCAGGAGGCAAATGTGGCTGGGGGTTAAGTGCTGTGTCTCAGAACACCTGTGTTTATTTTTTTAAAATACTGCTAGTCATTGCTGGAAATATATTCCATGGTGAGGATTTTTTTTCGGGGGGTGGGAGGTGTTGATCATTTTTGTTTTAACATTTCTGAATCTAGAAAATGAGATTTTGTTGTGGGTTACCATGTATGAACATAAAACATTTATGTTAATAGAGGATTAGGAGTAGAAACTAATAGAAAACTGGTTTGATGTGCTTTCATGTAAAAAAAAAAAAAAAA
>NW_012103166.1:3598283-3607189 GCF_000951045.1 Mandrillus leucophaeus | reverse complement strand
AAAAAAAAAAAAAAAAAGTATAAAACAGAGAAGAATACAACTGTCAGCTATTAAATACAACACAGCACAGTGAGATTAAAACCCACTTCTGGGGCAGCCCCAGATCTCCTCTGAGACAGCCCCAAGATAATCCAGACTGTCAGAGCACAGCCAAGCTGAATCGTACTATCCACTCCCTTACGGTTCCCAGCACCTCCCTCCATTTCCGACCCTCTCCCTCTCTTTCTCGGGATGGACTGCTGCATCATCCACCCTCCTTAACTTATCCAGTACACCCTTCCCTCAGCCAGTCCCCACAGGCTTTGCAGTTTCTCTTACAACACCAATCTGATACAGCCAGCTCCTCACTCAAAAAGGCTTATGTGGTCCCCAATGCCTTCACAACAAATGGAAATTCACTGCCATGGTTAAGTCCTTTCACAACAATCAGGCCCCACCTTGCCTGCCAGTCTTTTATGCATCTCCTCATCCCTGCCATTCTCACTGGAGCCATGGAATACTACTGCAGTACTCCATTAACATTCTCACCTCCACTTCTCTCTTTGCAATGTTCCTTCTTCCCAGAATGCCCTATGATCCCTTTTCTGGCCTCTCTAAACCCTGTCTATTCTGTCTGTTTCTCTTCAAATGTTCTTCATCCTGTGAAGTTGCCCCTGGTGCTTCTCTCCTGACCCAATCTCCATCACAGGCAACAGGTTTGTTCCTCACCCACAGCCTCATATAACCCTGTTTCTATTACCTGCCAAGTCCCACCCTGCCTGGCCATGCCCTCACTTGTGTAGGAGCTTGCCCTCCTCCAATAGATGGTGAGGTCCTTGCCTGCAGAGCTGGCATCTGAATGATTTCCAATGTTCTGGTTCCCAAAACTATGCCTTGAACCTACCAAGTACTGAATTAATGCTCGTAGACTTAAAGACTTCATTTAATCCAATTGAAAGAGACAATCGGTAGCTCCATTCTACCTAGGCAGCAGTGCTCCATCGATAACAATATGGATCACTTTAACCAATACATTATGCTACATCTGTTTGGTGCTTTACAATTCCCCAAGTGCAACCATAGTATATAAGAGACAAAAAACAAAACAAAACAAAAAAACACTGAAATGTCAGAGCCCCTAAGGCACAGCTTTGGGGATGCTGGGAGCCGCTTGGGGATGTCTTCTGTTGTCTTTCAGTAGGAACAGTAACAGTAGGCTTTGATAAGGCAGACAAAAGCTAAAACATCCCTAATTTTCTCATTCCTAAAGCTCCTCTTGCTTGGCAGTAGCTCTGGATGTGTGGGAAGGCCTTTGGGACATCTCTCTCCATGGCTGCCAGGTAGCTGCTTTTGCCATGGATGATGTGGCTCTTTCTGTCAAACTCCCTCCACTCGGTCTCACTCCTTACATAAGGATGAATTGACGTTACATGTAAAAACAGTGGAGGTTATACGTGAGACTGAGGCGGTTTAATAAGTGAACACATTCACCCCACTCCCTTTGGGGGGAGAAAACCAATAAAGGTATTGACAAGGGAAATTGATGTTATCTTTGTAGACATTCATAAAGCATCGCCAAAACAATCTCCACAATAACATTTGTCTTTTCATTCTCTGACTTGAGTTCCCTCTTCTGACCAGGACTACTTAATATGCTCTCTGGTCTCTGCAACTGAATGCAATAACAACAGTGGATTCAGAAAAGTAAACCAGGGAGACAGAGAGGAGATAAAATCTTTGCTCTGTTACGCACAGCCTTTTGAGCTTAAGCATTCAGCTGAACCGCTTAAGCAATGAGAATCTGGTTCCATGCAGCTAGGGGGAGCCCAAACACAGTTCAATATGCTCTGCTAAGTGAAATTCATTTAAATTTTCTATCCCTCAGCTTTCAGAGTGTCTTTTGAAAGTATCCCCTTTAATTGGCCCAGGGTAGAGGCTAGGCATCTCTGATTGAAGATTGGAAAAATAGACGCAGTAGAATCACCCAGACACATTCTAGAGGTTTATATGATTTGTGTTTCTGAGATAAGACCCTGTATCCTGCAGTTGTACATAGCCACGGCAAGTATATCTAGAAAGATCATTTCATGGCTAGAAAAATTAGAAAATTTAAGATGGGGATATGTTGCAATTTGCTTGTTTTCTCTACATAACCCACTTCTGAGTTTAATTCAATGGCTTCTGTTGTAGCATTTTTCCTTTCTTTCAATATGGGGTTGTAATTAGTCTTATACTAAAAAAGAGTGTGTGTGTGCGTCTGTGTGTGTTTGGATTTCAAATACAATATTTAGATAAGAAGGAGTTTATAACTTGGAAATGAATAACAATAACCCTAAAACAAGCAGGCTAGAAATGCTTCCTAATTTACCAACACGCAGATTGTATATTGGTTGTTCGAAAGTCTATCCACCCTGCTGGAAATAAGAAATAATTTGTTCAGTTTCCCCAAACAAATAATAGAAGTTTCCTTAATGCACAATGTGCTTGATCATCACCTGAGAAGCACGAGAATGTAGTAGGGTCACTTTATCAATTGTGTGAACTTAAGCAAGCTGTTAACTTGACTGACCACAGATCCTTATATTAAAATGGGGGTTATCATACCTACTTCCTTGGGTAATTTTGAAGGTTGAATGTGCTTCGCACATTGCTTGGCACGCATAAATGTCTGATACTCCTAACCCTTATTCAGAGTCTGATATAGTGCTTGGGGTAAAATAAGTACTCAGAAAACATTTGCTGAAAAAAATGAGTGAATAAATGAAAGGAATTTCACATTCAATAATATCTCCATGGGATATATACAGGATCACATTTTCCTGACTGCTTCTCTCATCCTCCTCTGTTATTTTGAAACTTGGGTGGGTGATTCCCCTCTTTCTTACTCCTTGATAGGAATGAGGACATCCCGAGATTTACTCTATTTAGACAGCTCCAAGTCCCAGAAGGATGAGGACTGTGGGTAGAAATCAGAGAGGTGAGTATCACCATTGTTGGGAAGGGGGGTATCAATGGTTAAGGCTCAACATATAATAAAAAATATAAATACTAGTTTTGATTCTCCCAAATTATAGAGGAAGAAAAGAGGCTCAGATTAGGGATATAGGGATAGCAACATTGAAAGGGAAGAAATACCAGCGTGGTGGAGTCTAGGAGGCTGTAGGGGGGAAAAGCATATATCAAATAAGAAAAAGGGCAGGAGTTCTGGGAAAGAACTGATGACATGGGTGAGAGAAGGAAGAATATGCCGAAATATGTCAATGCAGCAAACTAGGGAAATAAAAAGGATCAGAGAAAGAAAGTGTGTTCTGGACTAGGAATTGTTCAGTTTCACAAGCAGGATGACATCTATTCAGCCAGAAGAAGTGAAAAAGACACCAGGTCAGGGACAAAGCTGGAGAGCAGCTGTACCAGAAGCAATCGCAGAGCAACAGAAGACAGAATCTCACATGGATGGTGGCACCGTCAACAAATATTAGTGACACAGGCAGCTCAACCACTGAACTGGGGTAAAATCTTTTCAACTAAAAGGCCCTTCCCAGACCTACCCAACTCATTCCCTCTTTTAGTCCCTGAAGATCAGTTCCAGTATTTCTGGCCTGGTTTTCAAAGCTAGAAGGGTTCTTTACACTGTTGTTGCTATACTCACAGAAGTGTCTAAGGACAGGTTTAGTTTCACTTTAGGGGATCATATTCTCCCTCAGTCCTGTGTGTAATCCTTCCCTAGAATCTATTTTTCCCTTTGTCTTCTCCCAGAGGTAGATATTCTCCTGAAATAGGAACTAGATTTCAGCAGGAGGCCTGTTTCCAGCCTTGGTGTTCCCCAGTGTCAGCCTGTGTGAAAAGGCAGGAAGGCCCTGTGACTGGACCCACCTATTGCAGAGACAAAGGACTCCTAAATAGGGACGCATGCTCAGTGAAGATTTTCCACTTAGTAAGAGTTCACATTTCTCAGCATCTTAATTGTAAGTCTAATAATTTAACAGAATGTATAGAAAAATGCTACTAGCACTTCTATACTTAAAATTACAGAAGATAATTGGACATTATTTGTTTAACACAACGGAAAACTTTTCTAAATCTAGTTCACATGCATTTGTAAATCGGTAGAGTATGGTTTGAGTTTGTGGAATCTGATGTTTTCCTAAAGGTAGTACATGCACTGGCACCTGGAACGGTACCTGCATAAGGGAGATAGTGGATGCTCATAGTTTGTATACAGTGTGTAGCTCAAGCTGCCATCTTGAAACAAAACACCAGCAAATAAATTTTATAAACAGTTTCATTGTTGTGACTTTTATAAAGCTATGACAAAATGACTGAGATATGTGATTTCTCTGAGGGTGGTTACTAGCTCCAGAATTACATGCTTAAATAATGTGTCCTTAGTATTCTGAACTTTTTTCCAAGATAGAGAAATATCCAGCTCACTGAACACCTCACCGTGTTTCAGTTTTTCTACTTACAAAATGAAAACTGCTATTCAAACTCACAAAAATGCTGAGAGAACTAATAAAATGCCAAGGACAGGTGGGGGAAAAAAAAAAAAAACATGCTTACATGACTACCTGTGTATGATAACATATTTAATAATACATAATTAAATGTATATTTTATATCTATATAATCAACTCATTATTTTTTCTTTGACTTATCAGATATGTCAAATGAGTTTATACATTGAAATGGAACTAGCTAACCTAGATTTGATTTGATTTATTTATTTATTTATTTATTTTGGTGGGGACAAGGTCTTACTCTGTCAACCAGGCTGCAGCGCAGTGGCACTCTCATGATCCACTGCAGCCTCCATCTCCCAGGCTCAAGTGATCCTCCCATCTCAGGCTCCCCAGTAGCTGGGACTATAGGCATACGCCACCATGCCTAATTTTTTTTTTTTTTTTTTTTTTTAGAGAGAGACACAGATCTTAGTTTGTTGCCCAGGCTGGTCTTCAACTCCTGGGCTCAAGCAATTCTCTGGTCTCAGCCTCCCCAAATGTTGGGATTAGAGGTGTGAGCCACTGCACCAGCCCTAACCTAGGTTTTAGTTCAACAGCTCACTAGTTGTGTGACTTTGGCCAAACCACTAACCCTTTCTGAATCTTAATTTCCATGAGGCCCTGATATTAAAATTTATATAGAAATACTGTGTAAACAGCAAAGTATTTTATGAATGTATGTTTTGCTGGACCTAAATGGATGCAGGAGTATAAATTCATACAGTTGAAAGACATTAAGCCACAGGGGAACTTCTTTGTAGCAGACAGGTGCCTAAACTTAGATTCCAAAGATTAGAACACAGAGGCATTAAAAGTAAATAGCATAGGGCCTTATGTAGTAAATAAGAACATGAATTATAAGTGTTAGAAAAATGTTAAGTGTTTCCTCCTTCTACCCAAAGAACAAGCAAGGGCTTTTAAATACAAAGAGAAAAAAAACGGAGTAGAAAGAAAAGGCTACCAATACTGCCTGATACGAAGCATATTCTTATACAGATATATTTCCTGGAGACATTCAGGATTAGGTTCACAAAACTAGAGCAGGCAGCAGAGATGATATGGACTGGAGACACCAGTGTTTGCTTTTCATTTGCTTCCTTTAATAGAGTTGCTGGACTCTGACTCTACCATGCACCCACTCCCTTCCTGTAATATGCTACCATCTCTTTATTTTCTCTACTTCTTCCCTTTGATATCTCCCATCCCTTTGGCTCTAGCTCTTTCTACTACCATCGTAAAGTACAAACATGTAGAGCTGACATATTCACATGGGAAGGTGAGTATATTACTTCTCTGGTAACATACCCATTTGACTCACGTGCAGCTGCTCCAAGAATCCTAATAATCCTAAGAGACTCAAAGAAGTTAAGAGCTTTGTTCAAGGTGACACAGCCCGCGATAGAGCCAGGGTTGAAATTTAAACCTGGATGGCTTCAGTGACTATATATTCCTTTCCAAAAACTGAAAGAAAGCTTTTCGAGGGCAAGTGATTTGAAGTTTGGCAGGAAGTTGTGAAGAAGACAACCAAGGAAATGTTTCTTGGCAGCAACTCCTTTCTTCACCTTAATTGTTTTTCTGGGATGCAAGCTCAGACAAGGACAAGGATAATGGCAGCCTAACAAAAGACCTCATTAGGCTGATGAACACGACTATTGAGAAACAGATGAAAGCTACTGTACGGTAGGAGAAGTCTTTCTCAAAAGTTTGCTTTGGAGTAGACCAAATCTAATCTGCAACTGGAATCATGATGGAAGGAATAAGTCCCATCCCTCATCCTTTAAAGCTGCAGCAGGCATAACACTTGTTAATGTAGTGACGCTGAGGGCTAGATTTGTATACATCGGCTTGCTGTGTTCAGGAAACCTTTTTTTTTTCTTTTTTCTTCAGTGTGTTCTTCCAAGATATTCATAAGGAAATAAAATCCATGCCTGGGTCACTTATAGAGGATGCTATTGTAGTCACTTCCTGTCTGTTTATTACACATACCCTACCTGCAAAAGTCTCCTTTCCCCTTCCCCTTCCCTTCCCTGCCTTTCCCAACTGACTTCTTTCCTTCCCTCCATTCTTCTCCTTCCCTCCCTTCCCTCTTTCCTTGCTTCCTTCCTTTCCTGCTTCCTCCTTCCTTCTTTCCCTCATTTCTTTCTTCTCTCCTTATTTCTTCCTTTACTTCCTTTCTTCCCTTCTCAAATATATATTGAGCCTCTTCTACATGCACTGTGGTAGGCATTGGTGAAGAGGTTCTGCTTAACTGTGGTTCCCATGGGCCTTTTTTCTCCAATGTTCTTCTTTATTATTCTTTTACACATGATTTTTTAAAATGAATCATTCCAGTCAAATGCTACATTCGGATTCTCTCTCCTCATTGTCTTTGAAAAGGACCATGCATATACTTTTTTAAATAATAACTTTTCCTACATGTCAAACGAGAATGTGTATGCAATAAAAGTCCTGTCCTTAACCTGGACATGGATCATTAAGGAATTTAAAGATGTACTTCATTTATTTTATCATCTCCCTAAAACTGTAAGTAAAATTGTGTTCCGGGGTGTATGGATACATTTGTTTTTTCTGGAAATAGATCCATAGTTCACATCAGATTTGCAAGGGAGTCTATAACCTAAAAAGAGTTAGAGCCTCTGAGCTGTTTAAATGCAATGGTGATAAAATTTATAAAGTTTGTTCTTTGTATAGTCTTAACATAAGGGCTCTTTCTCATATATTATCTGATTTCCTGATTATCACAATTGTGATGAACACAAATGAAGGCTATTATCACTGAGTATATCTTGATGGTACATTTTTAAAGTTTGGCCTGTCTCAACATGATATAAAAATAATTTGGATTACTTAGAAAAAGGAACTGGTGTAAGATTTAATTTACAATGTATATCTTACTTCAAATTAACACGGTGTAGACCCTATTCAACGAAAGTCTTTCGATGCACTGACAAAGCATTAAAACACATCTTTATGGGACTGCTTGCTGAAAAAAAAGGTGCTTCAAAGGAACAAAAATTAGCAATTATTTTAGCCAGCTTTGCTTGGTACAGCCCCATATATGTGATTAATAAGGGAATGGATTTGTGGACATTGGTTTCTTATTTAGAGCTGATAACACTTTACATAGTAATAGTGATACCCTTGGGGGTAGTGTACCCAAATTATCCCTCTTTCTACATTTACAAAAGAGGCAGAACATTCATCATCTATTCTTGCCCTGTCGATTTAGTGGGGGGCATAAGAAGCAACTAGTGCTTATAATCTTAGAGAATTAGCCAGCCTCAACCTAGGAAGAAACTCAGGAGTCAAATTATCTCCTGGAGACTGAGATGCCATTGAGCCAGGCAGCTTGTCCTTTAACCATAGGGAGATCAGACCCACTCAGCCCAAAAAAGCAGAACTGGGAATTAATAGCTCTATGCCCTTGAATTCTGTAAATAAAAATTGAACCCCTCCTCACATCATTTTTACATCTGAAGTGAAGTTTCAGTGGAAATACAAGGTTAATGATCCCAGAAACTAGATTTCAGTGTGAAATAGTCACTGGCACAGACTTGTTACATTAGTGGCATACTGAGAAAAGAAACTGAGAACAGCTTATAGAGGAAAATAAAAAAACACTGCATACTAGTCAATTCATTCATTAATTAACTAAACAAAAATTTATGTTGCCCACTCCAAGATATGTATCCAAATGAAATGAAAACCTACGTTCACACCAAAACCTTTACTCTGATGTACAGAGCAGCTTTATTTATAACTGCCCCAACTGAATATGTCTGAGGCATGTGAGCCAGAGCAACTCCATCTTAAATAGGAGCTGGGTAAAATGAGGCTGCAATCTACTGGGTTGCATTCCCAGATGATTAAGGCATTCTAAGTCACAGGATGAGATAGGAGGTCAGCACAACGTACAGGTCATAAAGACCTTGCTGATAAAACAGGTTGCAGTGAAGGAGACAGCCAAAACCAAATGGCCACAAAAGTGACCTCTGATCATCCTCACTGCTACACTCCCACCAGTGCCATGACAGTTTACAAATGCCATGGCAACATCAGGAAGTTACCTTATATGGTCTAAAAAGGAGAGGCATGAATAACCTACCCCTTGTTTAGCATATCATCAAGAAATAATCATAAAAATAGGCAATCAGGTCAGGTCCAGTGGCTCAATGCCTGTAATCCCAGCACTTTGGGAGGCCAAGTCATGTGGATCACCTGAGATCAGGAGTTTGAGACCAGCCTGGCCAACATGATGAAACCCCATCTCTACTAAAAACACAAAAAATTAGACAGGTGTGGTGGCATGTGCCTGTAATCTCAGCTATTCGGGAGGCTGAGACAGGAGAATGGCTTGAACCCGGAGGCAGAGCAGAGGTTGCGGTGAACCAAGACTGTGCCACCACACTCCAGCCTAGACAACAAGAG
>NW_012103166.1:3589758-3598212 GCF_000951045.1 Mandrillus leucophaeus | reverse complement strand
GAGTAGCCATTCTTTTATTCCTTTACTTTCGTAATAAACTTGCTTTCACTTTGCACTGCGGATTTGCCCTGAATTCTTTCTTGCACGAGGTCCAAGAACCCTCTCTTAGGGTCTGGATCAGGACCCCTTTCCTTTAACATATTTCTGGTGACCATGAAGGGACTCTAGTCCAGAAACCCTGACCCAACAGCTACCTATGGGTAAGTGCTGGGGCCCTGTAACATCTTTCTGGTGACCACAGAAGCAACTAGACTGCAGAAACTCCCAAACCAAAGGTTACTTTTGGGTAACTGTTGGGGTCCTGTAACATTTTTCTCATGAAGCACAAAAAAGACAATACCGAGGACTGAAGAGCCCTTCAACAGACTCAAAAGAAATAGACTGCAGCACTGATTGAACAACTTTGGGTAAGTGGGGTGGGGGGACCCAGGTAAAGAATGAGATTAGGTTAAAGGCCTAACTTAGCGGAGTTAGAGTCTCTCCTAAAACAAAGTGGGTTAGAGGCCCCTCTTAATAAAAGGCAAGAACTCTTCACCTATCTCGGGTTAGAGGCCCGACTTAGGAAGGTTAGAGTCCCTTGTAAGATTCAGGGGTTAGAGGCCCCACTCGGTAAAGTCCCTCTTGACTAAGAACAGGTTATTGCTAATTAATCTGCCTTGCACTCTGCTGATGGCTGTGGGTGACAGGGTTAGGCATGTACAGGATCATGGAACATGGGGAACTTTTTCTTACATAAAAAAGGAAAATGAGAGCTAATGAGACTGCTGGAAAAGATCCCTTTGCTACTGAGAAGCAGCCACCTGAATTTTCAGTGTTGCTGTAATGGGTGGGTCTTTTCTCTGGCCCCCCTATGCCCCTCACGTTCCCCACCCTGCAGGCAATACATTCCTTCTCTCCTCTCCCTGTTTTTATCTTTTCTGTTACTCAGGTTGACCATCTTGCCTAGAGACCACGTGTTGAAACTCCTAGTTGGAGGTTAGATTAAAGATGACAGGGCCCATCTGAGGGCAAATTTAAGCCTTGTCAGTTTGATATTGGGTGCTAAGCAGAGTGATTAATTTCTATGTTTTATCACATGTATTTTGCTCTAGCCAGAACAAATAATAATAATAATAATAATTCTCCTTTATGATGTGGCTTAAACCCCAGGGTGATGGTGCCAAAAGCTGGATCACTAGGGCCACTCAGGGAAAGGGAGCCCAGAAGCCTGGCATGCGGGCAAAAGGGGAAGAATTTCTTAGCAGTTAGATTTCTGTCTTCTCTCTCTCTCTGTGCAAATGGGTGAATGAATGGAAAAAAAACACACACACACACACACATATATATATATATGTATGTATGTATATATCTGTTTATCTCCTCTGTAACGTTTTGTTTAATGGGAAAAAGAATTCTAAAGCTAGCCTTAAGCTGCTGTATTTTGTGCTATGAATTCGTTTTTCTGTAGAATAAAACATGGGCTTAGAACGCTTGTAAGCCCGCTCTTCAAGATGACCCAGCAAGCTGATCAGTAACAAACTTGGCTGCAGGTCCCTGAAACAAACAAAACACTGGATAAAGTCTCCATGTTGTTTTATGTCTTTGGGAGCTTGACCATGTGGCAGTACTTTCTCTTAGTCTCCACCTTCCAGGGAACAGGAATTTTAGGCTTCATGTCATAGGTAGCTCTAAAAATCATATTAAATAGTTAAAAGGCTCTGCAAGCTCAAAATTAACTACTCTAGACTTCTTCTAGGAAAGAAAGTGGGAATTGCCCCATCCTGTAGCTCAGTAGTTAAGATTTTTGCACTTTCACAGTAGCTGTCTGGGTTCAATTCCCCACCTAGGAAGTAAGTCGTTTCTGGTTTAATATCTGCATGACCTTGTCTATTCTCTTCTTCATGGACTGCCTTAAATTTTCCTAGGAGGTTACCTTTGGTAATGTTCAGAAGCTAGAAATATTGGCCACTTGGCATCGCTAAAGTTGGGTAATAAGAGATCTAAGAGGATTTCTTTTTTAAAGAGCACTACGGTTAAAAGTCAGCTTATTTAAAAGGATAAACAAGCTACAGATATATTTGAAAGGCTTATGTTTTTTTCTCTTCTTGAAACTTGTTTTTCCGGAAAGAGACTTTTACTTCTCAGTTGACTGAATGATTTTTCTTCCTTTTTTTTAATTTTTTTTAATTTATTTTTTATTTTTTGGCCATTCTTAATGCACACATGAGAGTCCCTAAGATAACTTCTGGTAGCCTGGGACTCCTTGGGAAAAACAGAGGAGGCACCACAGACCCTGTTTTAGGGAAACGACAACAACAACAACAAACCTTTGTTTTCCTCATGAAATCCCAGGAATTAAAAGCAAATAGATCCCTCTCAAAATCAAAGGCTCTGTTCTGTTTTGCATCGTGTTATCTGATGGCTTTGAGTTTTGGGGGTATCAGAAATTACTTCACATTATGAGAGTGCTTTGGTTTGTAATAACTAGGTAGGAAATATACTTTAAGTGATGGCTAATAGTAGTTACGGACGGATACTTGATTCTTTGCACCCTTGGATCAGAGAAGCTTGTTCTTGGCCACCTGGAAGATAAGGAACCATCTCCATCCCACATTGAGAGATAAGACTCCCATGAGGGATGGGCTGACTACTAAATGGGCTGATTGACTTTGGCTTGCCTTGCAATGAAATGCAAAGTAAAAGCACTGCACTGTCTTCTCCCATAGTGTTTCCCTCCTTTTGGGGATCCAGGATCCAGTATAAAATGGCGCTCTTAATTTTGGGGATCTTTGCCTTCAGCTGCTTATTTTCTGCTTATTTTGCCCTAGAAAAACATGCTTTTCTGGCTCTGTTCTTGCAAGGGCTACACCCTGAAGCCAGTAATGCAATTAAGAAATTGGCAAGTAAAAAATTGTACCAATGCTGAATCTATTGTCTGTGTATTTACATGTTGTTGTATGTTTATATATAAAAGAGTTCTAGCTAATTGACTTAGAAAAATAAGTGCTTAAATCAAATATTTTGTCAGAAAAATAGAAAATTGAATGCCTTTTTGTTCATGTGAGTTTAGTAATCTTTTGGAAATAAAGACAGTTTTAAAGACTGTTGGTAAAATAAAATGTCCTGATAATGTAGACATTTGGTCTAAATTAAGGTCAGATATCAGATTTGCAGAATGCTTTCAGGTCAAATTGTTTCTTTGACTTTCAAGAATTGTTCAGTTTACCTACCTTTAAGTCATTAGATTCTAGATAAGACCTGGGGACATGTGAAATTAGCCATGTCCCCTATCTATATAAAAAATATATATATAAAGAAAGATTTTGTATAAGAAAGGATCTTGCATGGTAAATTCTTGTCCTAAAGTAAAATGACTGTTTGTTTAAAAGGAGGGATGTTTAAGGCAAGTCAGGAAGTCCAAGAATGTCTCAGATGGTCTGTGTAAGTCATGAAAGGGAATTTCTGCAAGAAATGTTGCACAATTCAAAGGTTGTTAGGTCTCCTAAATGCTTTATAAAATGCCACTATAACTCTTACTGTACAACTTGCCTGCTTAAGTAAGGTAAGGCTAGGGGACATGTGGAGTTAGCCACACCTCTTAGCTATGCTGTAGAGTCAGCTCTAATCTTCACTTCTGCCTGGTGTATCCTAGGCTAGGCTCCACAACTAGTACACAATTAAAATTACTTACTAACCAGGGTTTTCACCACAAGGAAAAGTCACTAAAAGTAAACATGTAATATATAATTGAGACTACTGAAGAAACAATTTTACATTTAAGGTGTGTAAGAAAAGTAAAATGTACTTCTGGTAAAAAATTATAAAAAGACATGGGAATATGGGGCTTTTTTTGCTTAAATGGCTAAAGAATTGTTTTAAGCTAGATGGAATAAAATTAAAGGTTTGAACTGTTGTGGAAGGTTTATAAAAATTAACTGTAGGAGATTCTGTGTGTGAACATACTGGTTAAAGTTAGAGGGGTATTATTCAGTTTTTTCATAAAATAAACATTGGAATAAAAGCACAACAGATTTTTCTTAGAGAACTCATCTGCTCTTTCACACACACAAAATAAATGTAAAGGGTTATAAAAAGTATATAAGAATCTTACCTTATGGTTAAACATTGAAATGGGTAAATTTGTCTCTAAGATTTTATTAAAAATTGGGTTTGACATCAATAATGCACTAATGCAACAGTGACATTTGGCTTATTTGGTACGAAAATCATACAGGAAGCATTATGAAATGTTGCTTGGTTTTCTTTAAGCTTTATTTGTATAAATATATTATTGGTATGTGTTCTAAAATAATGAGAAACTCCTATAATTCTAATGACTTAGTGTAGGTTTTTAATAATTATAATTGTTTCATAAAATCATTCTATGCCACAAAGTTAACCACATTCCTTTGTCAATCGTGTTTTTGACTGGCTGTCCTAAGACATTTTGTCATCCACAGACAATTGTTGTCTTGTTTTAATCCTCTTCAACAGGTGGTTCATAATCAACTATAGAACTCTAACAGGTGTTCTTAAAGGCAAATTTCTAATAACTTTGGAACTTGTAATATTAGAACAGAAGAAACAACTTTCAGAACTCTCATGAAGAGCTGGAATGTTCATGAATATCAAATAGACAGGAGTTAACCGAATTAACTGAACCAATAGAAAACGGAAGTAATCTTTTTAGCTTTGCTTAAAATGCTGCTGATCCTTTGTTTTGTTTTTCAGAGACAATGAAACTTTTCTTTAGAGCTATTTACAGCTTGTAGCAATTAAGTATACTCCTGTGAACAAAATTTGGAGCACATTTGTTTCTCTCTACCTGATTTCTCCAGAATTTGGAAACTAGTTGTGAGTTTTCTTATGTCAATATAGTTATTTGCATAAGTTCAACAAGAGTCTGTTTTATTTTGTAATGCACACAATTAGAGAAATCGGTTATTTTGACAAGGCTTTGACTGCAATGGTATGTTTTCCTTTAAGGAGTTAAACTTGACTTATTAGGCCAATAAAAGCCCCTTGGGGGAACTGGCCTCATACCTTGTATGAGTCCCTGTTCAGGGTTTCTGATCTGTGGTGGGTAAAGAATGCAATTTTCTGACAGATTCAGGAGCCCCAAGTGATCTTGGGACCTCAAGAGGAAAAAATTTACCCAATTCATAGATATTTGAGGGTTAAACACCCATGGCTGGGCTTGGCTTTAAAAAAACTATTATCTTAAGTTCCTTCTATGGAACAGAGTTCCATCAAAGCCAATTTAAAAAGAGCTTATGTAGAAAATAATTATTCTTGCTGCACTTTATACAAATTATCAGACCAAGTATAATGAAGCAAATTGGTCTTACTATGATTTGTCTTTAGTAAAAATGGGAAAGTGGAGAGAGAAATATTATATTTCAAGAACCATGGTACACTTATTAAATTCTAGTCTCATTAGTTGTTTTAACGTTTGTTTCTGCAATTTAGGCTAACCCTGCATATTCCTGTAAAACCAAATAGTGATCTCTGACTATTGCTCAGAAGAAACAAGAGGGATAGGTAATGTAAAAATCTGGATCAGTATTCTAATTCTGGGCACATTACAATAGCTAAAAACCCCATATCAGCTTAGTTCTAACAGTTGCCCAGTTCATGAAAAGCCTTCTAACTCAGTTTACTTGGAATAACTTTACTTATTTTGCTTTACTCTTGTGAACATACTGCTGTTGTATTCTTTGTATAGGAATACAGAACAACGTAAGACTTATTAATCTTCCAGGTATCACCTCTTGTCGAAATTTGAGAGTCATGAATGGCCCTCGCCATACTGATGTTTTCTGACTGAGCTCCTCTCTACCCTGAACACAAGAGACCCTGATAGGAAGAAATATAATCTCCCCATTCAGCCTGAAGAAGTTACAGAAGATGAATTTTCATCCCTTTGCAACCCTTAGCGTTAAGGGTTCTCTTATAAAAGGGAGGGGCATATGTTAGAGACATGTGAACCAGAGCAACTCCATCTTGTTTTTTGTTTTTGTTTGTTTTTTGAAATGGAGTCTTGCTCTGTCGTCCAGGCTAGAGTGCAGTGGTACGATTTTGGCTCACTGCAACCTCCACCTCCTGGGTTCAAGTGATTCTCCCACCTCAGCCTATGGAGTAGCTGGGATTACAGATGTATGCTACCACGCCAGGCTACTTTTTGTTTGCATTTTTAGTAGAGATGTGGTTTTACCACATTGACCCGGTTGGTCTCGAACTCCTGACCTCAGGTGATCTGCCTGCCTGGCCTCCCAGAGTGATGGGATTACAGACGTGAGCCACTGCACCCAGCCACATCTCCATCTTAAATAAGAGCTGGATAAAATGAGGCTGAAACCTACTGGACTGCATTCCCACATGGTTAAGGCATTCTAAGTCACAGGATGAGATAAGAGGTTACCACAAAATACCGGTCATGAAGACATTACTGATAATACAGGTTGCAGTGAAGGAAATGGCCGAAACCCACCAAAACTAAAATGGCTATGAGAGTAACCTCTGGTCATCCTCACTGCTACACTCCCACCAGCACCATGACAGTTTACAAATGCCATGGCAACATCAAGAAGTTACCCTATATTGTCTAAAATGGTGAGGCATGAAGAATCCACCCCTTGTTTAGCATATCATCAACAAATAACCATAAAAATGGGCAACCAGCAGCCCTCAGGGCTGCTCTATGGAATAGCCATTCTTTTATTCCTTTACTTTTTTAACAAACTTGCTTTCACTTTGCACTGTGGACTTGCCCTGAATTCTTATTGCATGAGATCCAAGAACCCTCTCCCAGGGTTGGGATCGGGACTCCTTTCCTGTAACAAATATACCTCTGAATGTCCTCTACTGGGGGATGAATAAATACATTGCAGTATATCTGTACAATGGGATATTACTTGGTAATAAAAATGAACAAAGTACTGATACATGCTACAACATGGATGGATCTCAAATGCATTATACTAATTGAATAAGCCAGACACGAAGCTCTAATATTGTATTACTCCATTTATATAACATTCTGGCAAAGGAAAACTATAGAGACAGAGAACAAATTAGTAATTGTCATGGGTAAAGGCTTAACTGAAAAAGGCTAACACCCGTGTGTGTGTGGTGTATGTGTGTGTGTTGTGTATGTGTGTGCATATGGGTTGACAGAAATATTCTTTATTTTGATTGTAGTGGTGTTATACGACTCTGCATTTATCAAAACATATGGAACTCTATACCAAAAACACCCATTTTATTGCATCCATATTAAAAAATAAATTTGAAGAAGGTGGCAATAAAATATTCTGAGTTCAAAAACAATTTTGGTTGTTATTTTGTATTTCTTGGACTCCTTGAGAAATTTGGAGACGAAAAAGCAAACAAAACAAAAGTAAAATACAAAAATCTTTTTCCTTGACCTTAAATTTTACAATCTAATGAACATGACAAACTTATAAGGAAAAATATAAAAAGCTTTATGTTGAGATTGTACATACCTCTAGATACCCTATATTGTGCATATCCTCTAGTAGAGGTATGCACAATCTCAACATAAAGGTATACACAATCTAAAGTACATGAAAGGTCAATTATTACTGAAATACATGTTCCCTTCCAGGTCAATTTTACCTAACATACATTCTTATAGTGGTTAACTTTTGCTGTTAGAACAAAACCAGCTCCCCAAAAGTAAAAGCAGCTGGGGTTCCCATGGCTGCCTCAATGGCTCTCCATCCTAACATACAGAGTGAGGCTGGCGTGCTGTAGCCCCTCTCCTCTTCCACTTCATTATCTGAACCGCTGTTATTCAGCAAGATGTGGCCTCTACCCCTGCCATTCTGTCTCTCTTCCCTACAGCCGTACTGATTCCACAGTGGAGAAGACATTCTCCTCTCAAGAACTCATGGTTTCGGGGCGTGTCAGTGGGATATCAAGTGAAGCGAACAGCTTTTGGAGACCACAAAAGGGGCAAAGTTAATTTCTTTAGTTATGGCAGATATACAGGTTTGATAGTTTTTAAAAATGGCTAAACTGCACTTCTGGTGAGCTTTTTTTTCCATTTTCCCCATCCCCTGGGAGCCCACTGAGCAGCTCCCTCCCTGCCTTATCTCACCAACTATAGTAATGAGCTCCAGGGGGACCTCGATACTGCCTTTGAAGTAACACGTTTCTCTGAATGTCTTTGAAATTTCTCTTCATACATTGTTTGTTTCTGGTTTACTCTGTCTCCTTGTAGAGGGGGGTCTGACAGTTGTTGGAGGGAGGGGAGGTCCAGGATGACAGCTCCGGAATGTGTAAATTGAACAAAACAAAAACACAAACAAAACAAAATAAGAAAGAGAGGAAGAAAAAAAAAAGACCTCCCCACCCACTGCCAGAACAGAAATGTAAGCCCTTTCACTGGAGTTGCTGAAGCATCTTGCAGGCTGCAGGCAGAGGATGACAGCCAAGGACAGATGCAGCTGG
>NW_012103166.1:3581588-3583793 GCF_000951045.1 Mandrillus leucophaeus | reverse complement strand
AAGAAAATAAATTCATCAAGCAATATTTATCCTGAGAGAAAAATGGTTGCTTAACATCAGAACATCTATCAACATGAGGCATCCTATTAGTGGCCTAAAGGAGAAAAAAAGAGTCGGGTTTTTTAAAAATAAATGTAGAAAAATGACTTTTGATTTAGTTTAATACATACTTAAAAGCAAAACAAAGCAAACCAAAAATCTCTCAAATATTTGGAGTACTAAGGTACTTCTAGAACTTTATAAAGAGTATATGTCAAATATATAGTAAATATTCTGCTAAAAGAAAATTCATTGTATGCATTTTCTTAGAGATCTGGAAAAAAGATAAATGTGCCCATTAACCCTGTCTGTGTTGGATACAGTACTAGAACTACTAGCAAACACAAAAGCACATGAAAAAAAAAAAAAGTGAGACAAGGATTGAAAAAAATTAGCACAAACCTATAACTATTTTCAAATGTACAATCATTTACACAGGATAATCAACTGATTCTTTACATAAACCAGTAGAACTCAAACTTCTGAAATACGGATGAGTCAGATCAACTTGCTCACACTAATAGTATTAATCTAAACTAGTAATAGCAAATTTAGAAATATAATAGAAATTAAGAACCACTCAGAACTATAAAAGAAAATATCTAAACATTATCTTGACTAAAAGTGCACAAAGTATTCACAAAGAGAAATTTTAAACTCTGTTATATCTCATAAGCATAAACTTAAATACCAGTTGATACCTTGTTCATGAAATAGATACTTCAATATTGTAAATGTGTGTACTATCAATAAACTAATTTCAAACTTAAACATAATTCTCAATAAAAATATCGGGGGGATCAGCAGAAGTATTTTAAAGAAATTCCACAAATTTATTCAAGAATGTATACAAAAATTAAAATCATAGATTATTAAGTTCATTTTCAAAAAGTAGACCAAAGAAAACCTTACGTATTAAGCCACATTATAAAACCATAATAATAAAAAAAAACATGAAACTGACACAGAAATAAACAAATAGACAAAATGAGATAGAATAAAGTATTTATAAAGAGTTCTATAATCCATAGAGAAATTATAGACATAATAAAACAGTAATAAAAATCTATAAAGGAATAATTATGTAAACGATATTTGGGAGAGATAGATTCATTTATGGAGAAGAGCAAGGTTGAATCCCCTATCATACAGTATACACAAAGGTGAATTTCAAACATGCTCAAACCAAAAGAGTAATGCTAATACAATAAACTAAGGAAATACATTGGTTACCTTGGCGTGAGTACATATTGGTTAAACAAGACTCCGAAAGCACAAACTATAAAGCAAATCATAAAATAATTGTTGGCTTTGATGATACTGTAAATTAAGTATTTATGTTCACCATATGTTACTATTTGTAAAATTGAAAGATGATACGCTTTGAGAAGATAGTTCTGATATTTAAAATTGTGAAAAGATTAATATAAAGAACATTCAAGAAATTCCAGAAAATCAGCTACCCAAAGGAAAGAAAATAAAAAATGGACAGATAATTCACAAATAAGGTTCACAGAATGAGAAAACTTGAAGTATAACAGGAATATAATTAATCAGGAAAATACAAATTAATACTACCTCGAGATAACAATTTGTACCTACTTGACTGGCAAAAAATAAAAGTTGAATAATAAGTATTGATAAGAGTCTAAGGAAATAGGATGTTTACTGGTAGAAATGTGTAATATAGATCTACAAAACTAAAGGACAATCTATCATGACTTAGTACAATTATTCATGTGTCTAATCTAGGAAATTTCAATGCCACTATTGGATATATATGTTAGCACAGCAGTCTTCAAAATGAGGTACTTGTACACAAAATCTATTCAAGGAGGTATGCAAGTGCAAATAGTTTCAACTGAATCAATTTTCCAATCATCAGATTTCTTATATTCTTAAATTAATTGGTTGTCTTTCTTCTTTCCCACTCTTCATTATTTCTCTTTCACTTTAAGAATAAAGGCCTACCACTTTCCTGTCCAAAATCTTACATTGTTCCAGGATTCAAACACCTGAATCCCTGACTGAAACAAAGAGACAATGTGAAGTCTGCAGGGTGATATGTGACATCAGAAGCAGGAAAGTTTGGTCAATGTTAGAGCATTCTGAATTCAAATGTATCAAACAGTGTGGCGAAAGGAGTGAAGTTATAGCTCTTTCTAT
>NW_012103166.1:3577797-3581113 GCF_000951045.1 Mandrillus leucophaeus | reverse complement strand
CTGCCAGAACAGAAATGTAAGCCCTTTCACTGGAGTTGCTGAAGCATCTTGCAGGCTGCAGGCAGAGGATGACAGCCAAGGACAGATGCAGCTGGAATGCCTGAAGCTGTCATAGAGGAAGCTGCCTGCTGGAGACAGGTTCTCGGGAGAGCAGAGGGACAAGCCCAGGGGAGGAGCAGAGAGGCAGAGTGGGAGAGGGACTCCACCCTCTATTCCACTCCCCAGGATTTTAAAAGCATAAGGATCCAGTGGCTGAAATAGTTTAGGCTCCCCACATGCCAAGCAGAGAATACACAGCACATCTGTTTCAATGTTTATACTTTCTACATGGAAAGAGCTAAAAAATTTTTCTGAAAATTCAGGGGAGGGGAGATTAGATTTACCATTCAGGAGACCCAAAGAAGGTTATAAAATGCAGGAAGAAACCTGGTAGAACCTTGATTTAGCCATCTACCAGTACTCAGGATGAAAGAATTAAATTTCAGTCTACAGAGAATTAATCAGCCACTATCTCCAGTTGATTAGATTGCAACTTGATGGTGCAGTAGTGGGAATATAAAGAAAACCAGATTGCACTGGCCCTTGAAACATGAAGAGGGCAATCCCCTCCCCAGAAATCCAGTGTGGAATAAAAAACCAGACTGACAAAGTCTGCGCAATGTTATTTGGCTTTATTTTCATAAAAATACTTGTCTGAGAAGACCATTAGATTTGGAAATGAGGGCCAGAGGTCAGGGCCCTCCGGGAAACTTGCGATGCTCTAGCAGAGGAACAGAAGGCAGCCTGCAACCTTCCCAGTTGAGAGGACGTTGGGAATTTCTACTTCTGCTTTTCTGAGCTCTTTCAGAACATTCGCCGGTGCTTTGAAATCACATCTCAGACTTATACCTGAACATGGATTCCTAACCTCCTTAACCCTAATCCTTGCCCTACACACTTAATTAAATAGTATAGTCATCCTTGACTCCTCTAACGTCTCTTTCTTGCCCTCCTGACCCCTTTAGTCTCCAAGTCTTGATTTTTCTTTTGTGAGTGTTGTTTTTTTTGTTTTTTGTTTTTTTTGCTATCACTTCAAGTCCCTATCACCACCTATTGAAACTCTGTCAACACCCATTAAATGTTCTCTCCCTAGCTCACTCCTACACTTTACCCCTTCTCAATTTAGCTGGGGGAGCATTTTCAGTTGTGTTCTTTTGCCTCCCCTTCTTCATATGAAGGTCAGGTCCATATTTACACCCTTCTCTTTATTGGGCCAAGGATCATGGCTTACAGCTGAGAGTTTCTAAAGTCTCATTAGGGTGGAGAGCAGAGGAAAAAAAACAGATTCTTTTTTAGCTCACATGGAATACTCACAAAAATTAATTTTTTAACAATTATAGAGAAAGGCTCAAACAATTCCAATGAATCAACATCAGAATATGTTCCCTAACTCTATTGAAATAACGTTAGAAAAGCAATAATTTTAAAAACAGCCAAAAATATTACCTAGTCCTGAAACTAAAAAGGCAGCTATTAAATTACCCTTGGGCTTAAGCAGAAATCATAAGATACATTATAAGATACTTAGAATTGAATGACAACAATATGTCTGCATATAAAATCATGCAGGGCACAGTTGAAGCAGAAATCAGAGGAAAATGTGTACCTTTAAATACATTGATCAGAAAGTATAAAGACATTGAAATAAAATGAGCCATGAATTCTACTTGATTCATTGAAAAAGAAGAACAGACCAATCTGAAATAAAGAGATACTTATTAATAAAGTAGGCAGAAATCAAGAAACATTGAACACAAAAACAGTAATGAGTATGACTAAAAGCTAAAGCTACTTTGTTTAGGACTAAACAAATATCCAGTAAGAGTGACAAGAAAGAAAAAAGACAATATTTTTTTTCTTTTTTTTTTCTTTTTTTTTGAGACAAGGTCTCACTTTGTTGCCCAGGCTGAAGTACAATGGCATGATCTTAGCTCACCACAACCTCTGTCTCCTGAGTTGGAGCAATTCTTCTATTTCTGCTTCCTGAGTAGCTGGGATTACAGGTGCACACCACAACGTCTGGTTTAATTTTTGTATTTTTTGGTGGAAACAGGGGGCTTCACCATGTTGACCAGGCTGGTCTTGAACTCCTGACCTCAAGTGATCCCCCCACTTTAGCCTCCCAAAGTCCTGGGATAACAGGCCTGAGCCACTGTGCCTGACCCTGACAATGTTTTCAGTTATACAAAATACAAAATGAAAATTTAGACACAGTCAGAAATAACACAGCAATTAAGAAAAGAAAAAAAAAATACTACAATCAACTATTCACTAACGTGTGAAAACACAGATGAGCTATGTATCTGAAAAAATATATAAATTACTGTGGCTGATTATTCCTTCTATAAACATTCATAAGCGCTTCCAGAATCTTGCCACTCCTCCATGGAAGCGAAGTATGTTTCCACTCCTTTGAACCTGGGCAGGTATGTGCCTGCTCTGAAGAGTAGAATGTGGCTATAGATAGCTATGGGAATTCCCATGCTGGGTCTTTCCCTTGCACTGAGAAAGCCACCATCATGTTGAAAGTCAAACTAGCTGATTTAGGAAGAATACATGGAAGTACCAGATGGAGAGGCTCACAGGGAAAAGAACAGAGGCCTTAGCTGAAAGGTGGCATCTACAGTCAGATATTTTGAATAAATTAGCCTTTGGCTAATTTCAGCCCCTATTCTTCAGTTCTTCCAGCTAAGGAACATCATCATTCAGGGACAAGCCATCCCACCATAATCCTGTCTGAATTCTTAACCCACGGAATCTGTGAGGGAAAAAATAATTATTTTTCACCCCTGTTTTGAGATAATTGGTTACATGGCTATAGTAATTAAAACAATTGCCAAACCTGGCACAAAATTAGAAAATTGAGTTGATCAATAACCATTCAAAAACTTCAATGACCATTGAAAGCACCTTGCTACCTCCAAGCAAATCCTAGAGCCAGAGAATTTTACAAGAAAACAAAAATTTGGAACAAAACCTTATTCTTGTCCTACACAATTGTCCAAAGAAATAGAAAGCAAAACAAAACTCTGGCTCTAAAGATTCTAAAACTAGGGCAAGGTGTGGTTGCTCACACCTAATCCCAGCACTTTGGAGGCAGAGGTGGGCAGATCACTTGAGGTCAGGAGTTTGAGACCTGCCTGCCCAACATGGCAAAACCTGTTCTCTATTAAAAATACAAAAATTAGCTGGGCATAGTGGCGCATGCCTGTAATCCCAGCTACTCAGGAGGCTGAGGCAGGAGAATCGCTTGAACCTGGGAGGCAGAGGTTGCAGT
>NW_012103166.1:3559844-3572778 GCF_000951045.1 Mandrillus leucophaeus | reverse complement strand
ACAAAACTAAAGGACAATCTATCATGACTTAGTACAATTATTCATGTGTCTAATCTAGGAAATTTCAATGCCACTATTGGATATATATGTTAGCACAGCAGTCTTCAAAATGAGGTACTTGTACACAAAATCTATTCAAGGAGGTATGCAAGTGCAAATAGTTTCAACTGAATCAATTTTCCAATCATCAGATTTTTTATATTCTTAAATTAATTGGTTGTCTTTCTTCTTTCCCACTCTTCATTATTTCTCTTTCACTTTAAGAATAAAGGCCTACCACTTTCCTGTCCAAAATCTTACATTGTTCCAGGATTCAAACACCTGAATCCCTGACTGAAACAAAGAGACAATGTGAAGTCTGCAGGGTGATATGTGACATCAGAAGCAGGAAAGTTTGGTCAATGTTAGAGCATTCTGAATTCAAATGTATCAAACAGTGTGGCGAAAGGAGTGAAGTTATAGCTCTTTCTATGTCTTCATTTCTTCCACCCTTGACTACTGACAAAGAACGCACTGGTTTTGAGGAAGCAAAACTAGTAAAACACATTGCTAAGAAAGATGAGGGTACATTATTTCAAGGTAAATACAGGACTCAAAAAGAAAGACTTCTGTGCCTTTTCTACCTGTTTTAGAATTATGTTGTTTGAGACTTGTAAGAAGCACGCAGGATAATCTTAATCTGTTATGAAAGGCTCCCTTGTCACCATTCCATTGTGAGAAAGGTCTAGGGGAGTACCTGTACTTTCAATCACCCTTCTCTACCTCCAGTTGCATATTTTTCATGATTTCAAGAAAAGAGAAGGAAAAAAGTTCCATCTTTACTTCTCACAGATGAACACTACATCGTTAAGTAAAACAAAACAAAACACAACTTTTTTGATAAGTGTGTGTGTGTGTGTGTGTGTGTGTGTTTAACATTTATTTACATCCTTAGGAGAAAAAAAACTTTCATGAAGTCATTTCTATGAGGTTAACTTTTATGAAGTTCATTAACTTTTATGAAGTTTATATAGGCTACAAATGCATTTAAGACTTGGAGACATGATTACATGAAATAATGAAAAAGTTAATTGTATAAATGTCATAGTGAGTTATGATAAGATGATCAATAACATACTTTCAAACATATTTCATTAGAATAAAAATCATGAGGAAAATGAAATGGGAACAAAAGTACAAGAGAAAGAAGAACAATGTAAGATTGTTGACAGTTTAAAAAGCTTTTGTTCAGTGAAGATCCAAATCCTATGGTGTGTTTAGGTTGTTTGTTCTAAATGTCATTTATGTTTTGACTAACAGAACAAAACAAAACAAAAAACTGGTCTCTTGGAAAAATGGCTGATTCTGGGTCTGTAGCAGAGCATTTATAAGGTGAGGCTTGCCATGCCTGAAAGAAAGGTGATATTAAAGATTTCAAGGGTCACATCGAAAGAAGACAAAAGCTAACATAAAGAAATTTCTATGGTCAAAGATAGAAAAATCTGAGCAGCCAAAAGAATAATGACTACAATCGATTGAAACACATATAAAGTCTAGAAGTTCACAATGACAAAACAAATAAATAAATAAATTCATTTATAACCATGGAAGGTTGCCAGGGCAACAACTCATTATTCTGAAAACTGATGAAGGGAACACATGAAGTACTTGTCTTGTCTTTTTTACTGAGCTGTTTTTCAAAGTAACCAAATAGTTGATAAGGAAAACTTTTTTATAGGAAACCAGGAATAATAAATGCAGAATGATAGAAAGTCACTATTTTGTAACCTTAATGGGATATTGGATCTGATCACAGGCAGCTGCTAAAACTATTTAACTGACTGATGATGAATTTTAAATGGATGGATCAGGCTGACAGCACCTGAACTACTGATCAATCTTAACATCACTAATAACACGGCAACCTGCCATTATGTGCCTCATGATATCATGTGATCGAAAATTCTAAGCATCACCCATGAAGTATTCTTGAAAACAAAACAAAATAGTCCTTAATTCTACCAATTCACTAGATCTAACTTTCAGTTTATGGGATATGTAGGGGAAAGAAAAACATGTTAAACAACACCATGAAGACACAGTTCTGACAATACAATCATATCTAAGACAAAAGATGCCACTTCTTTCACAAATAAGTGCCATGGAAAATTTAAAAAAAGAAACATTATAGAGTAAAAGCGACTCAAAAGGAATCAATCAAATGGAACGTGTGGACCTTTTTTGGATCCTAATTCAGATAAGCCAGCAGAGAAAAAAAAAAAAAAAAGCGGAAAAAATTGAGCATATATTGAATATTAGACATTATTAAGGGAATATTATAAATTGTGCAGATTGTGACATAATGGTTTTATGGTTTTTGCAGTCAGATATATATTTAAAAATATTTGTGAATGACGTAATATGATGTCTGCAATTTACTTTGAAATACTGTAACAAATAGGGGGAAAATGCCTAAGAATGGCAGAATGTTGACTTTGTTTAAGTTAGGTAATTGGTAAATGGAGGTTTGTTATATTATTCTACTTTTGTGCATGCTTAAAAATTCCCGTAATAAAGAGGGTTTTTAAAAACATGTTTTAAAAAAAAAATCTCTTGGCTGGGCGCAGTGCCTCACACCTCTAATCCCAGAATTTGAGGAGGCCAAGGTGGGAGGATTGCTTGAGATCAGGAGTTCAAGACCAGCCTGGGAACATAGTGAGATCCTCATCTCCAAATAACTAAAAAAAAAAAAGTTTAACTAGGCCTGATGGTGCACCCGTAGTCCCAGCTACTTGGGAAACTGAAGTGAGAGGATGGCTTGAGCCCAGGATGTCGAGGCTGCAGTGAGCTATGATTGTGATCATGTCACTGCACTCTGGCCTGGGCTACAAAGTTATACCCAGTCTCTAAAAATAAAATAAAATAAAATAAAATAAAATAAAAACCTCTCAGCCAGATACGGTGGCTCACACCTGTAATCCCAGCACTTTGGGAGGCCAAGACGGGTGGATCACAAGGTCAGCAGTTCGAGACCAGCCTGGCCAACATGGTGAAACCATGTCTCTACTAAAAATACAAAATTAGCAGGGTGTGGTGGCGGGTGCCTGTAATCCCAGCTACTCAGGAGGCTGAGGCAGGAGAATTGTTTGAACCCAGGAGGTGGAGGTTGCAGTGAGCTGAGATGGTACAATTGCACTCCAGCCTGGGCAACAGGGTGAGACTCAATCTCACAAAAACAAAAACAAAACAAACAAACAAACAAAAAACACTTCTCTTGTAATCAGATTCCACTGGATACACTTAAAGAATAATACATTTTTATTTTAAAATATTTACAAATTTTGGAAATCACACTTCAACAACTATTTAAATTTATAACAAAACAGGTTTTGATGTGAAATTAATGTGCAAGGAACTATATAATTTCAAAAATTCTTTTTAGGGATTCATGAGCATAAAACTTTGAAGACTTGTCCTAGATAACGTCTATCTAGATACATGACCCTTCTTGCCGAGTGAATCAACATCTCAAGATAGAGATTTAAAAAACAAAAAAAAATCCACTCAGCTTTTATCTATGAAATGAAGAGCTAATTGTGTTGGGGTATTCTGGGAAATATTTTATTCTATAATAAAACAAAATACATTTTGGGAGGCTGAGGCAGGTAGATCACAAGGTCAGGAGTTCGAGACCAGCCTGGCCAAGATGGTAAAA
Organism: Mandrillus leucophaeus; assembly: GCF_000951045.1. NCBI lineage: Eukaryota > Metazoa > Chordata > Mammalia > Primates > Cercopithecidae > Mandrillus > Mandrillus leucophaeus. The sequence continues at coordinate 3,569,084 of NW_012103166.1, read as the reverse complement.
CCACGTCTCTACTAAAAATACAAAAATTAGCTGGGCGTGGTGGTGTGTGCCTGTAATCCCAGCTACTCGGGAGGCTGAGGCAGAGAACTGCTTGAACCTGGGAAGTGGAGGTTGCAGTGAGCCAAAATCATGCCATGGCACTGCAGCCTGGGGGACAGAACAAGACTCCGTCCCCCAAATAAAATAATAAAAAATAATAAAAATGATAATAATGTGCTGTCTTGATGCCCTCACTGACTCCTATACCCCTGCCTCCTTTGTGGCTTTTGTGTAACATCATATGAGGACACGATGCTAGAAAGTGCTGCAGCCATCCAGCAAAAAGGAGAGAACCATTGTCTAAGGATGCCAGAAAAAGTTTGAGATTATGCTCTGTAGAAGCAGAACTAAGACAGAGTTTGGGGATAAACATATGTGAAAGACAAATGGAGGGAGCAGGATTGGGCAGAGGGAGAAGACAAACTAATTCAGACCCAATAAATCCTCAACTAAAATACAGTGAGGTCTTGAGCAAAGAATTTCCAATCACAGTGTCCTATTGTGGGCGACACCTTTAAACACTAGGGTCAGCCTTGCTCAGTCACCAGAAACCAGCTTCCCCAAGAGTATGCCTGGGGGCAGGGTGGCTCCCTGCAGCCAAGGCTGACGCTGCAGGAGCTCACAGCTACGGGCTGTCTACTGAATGCATGCCTCACAGTTGGTTTGTAAGTACTTCCTTGAAGGGAGGGATCTCAGTAGCACCACAGTACAACCTGAGTTCTTGTAGCATTGTTGAGTCTCTGAACAAATTCCAGGACACCTCTTTCTGATGTTAGGCAGGAAAGGTGGGTTGAGGGTAGGAGTGGCATGAGGTAGAGGGTGGCAGACAAACCCTGACTGCAGCTTGCCATGCAGGATGGGTGTCGTAGTAAAAGGTAAACAGGGCTTAAATCCCAAAGAGCCCTCTCTGTATTATGTACTAAGTAGTTAAAATCATAGCCTAAAAATGTTAAGGTCAATGAGGACCTACATGGAGGGGTTTTAAGGAGGAGAGTCAGGTCAGATTTTCAGTTTTGATAATAGCTTGGCCTGCTATGAATTTGAATGATCCAAGGTCTGGGGCAGGTAGAACATGAAAGAGATAAGGTAAGGGTAGTGGCACTAAGAATACAAATTAGTAAATGTAGCTTCTACAGAATGTTTATTTTACACAGTAGCTGAGCAAGGGTGCAGACATAATTGGAGTAACACTTGTTAGAAGAAAAACACTGTGAGTTACTAGTGAGTCTGGAATAGTAATACTTGAAAAAGAAAACATGGTTCAGCACATTGTGGGTCAAGTGATAATCAGGGTGTCTTCTTTCTTTATTGAATATTATTTTCCAAAACTCTGGAAAAATCATATGTGAAAATAAATGCATGCATATTGGAAATTTTTAGTAAGAACCTGCTAAGCAGTCTGGGTTGAGCTAAGCCTGAGTTTAAGACAAACTTTGTCATTTGCAAGGTGCTTACTCTGGGAAAAGTTGCTTCCTTCTCTTATTCTTAATACCTACATCATAGGCTTGTTGGAAGATAAAATGAAAAAAAGTCCTGTAAACTACGTGACATGTAATAAATCCAAAACAAATGGAAGCTGTTCTTATTACTTTTGTCATCCTGAACAGATGAAAGTAAAACTTGAAAAAGATCAACAAATTGGCTCTACATGAGAGAGACTTATCAACATTTAAAAGCATAGCAAAACAAAGAAAGATTTAGAACTAGCAATGAATACACAAATGTCCCACTACTTATAAAGAAAGGGTGACTCTAGGTTTCATAAATCTGAATAAAGTACCCATGAACCTTCCAGATATGTTCTAAGAAATGATTTGTATTTACAAGTGCCATACAAATTTAATATACTATCATTCAATTATGTCCAATTAAATTATATTATCTCTTTATTTTCACACCAGACACCCCCCATTTTTTTTCATGATAAATGTATATTCTAGAAAACTTGTTTGCTAAGGACAATTTAAATTTAAAGTAAAGCTATTTATTTGCAAACTTCGGCCTGTGCACAAAATTGATAAGATAGGAAAGTGATGTACTGGGCTTTGAACAGGAAAAACAAGTTTCTGAAACAATTAGCAGAGCATGCCTTGGCACTATTTTCCAAAGAGAGTAAACCATACATTCTTTTTACTGCCTTCCTTGTGTCAACCCGGAGCAAGGGCTGTGGAAATGTGCACCCTGGATTCATATATTGTTTATACTATTGTATGTTTGATTAATATTTTCGGCCAGTGTACAGAAAAAGGACAGATGACATTTATAGATGACAAAGTAGGAGGCAAAAACCATCATAGAGGATTCAAAAAAATTTTGACAGCCTGGCAAATGGGTTCAAATTAGTATGATGTGATTAAGTATGAATTAATGTAAAATCTTGCATTAAGTTTTAAGATTTAACTTAAAGAATGGGGAAAAACTTGATTTAATATATTTCTTTGAAAAAAATGGCTGATTTTGTTGACTACATGACAAAAGGAAATAATAGGGCTGTATTACCGTTAAAAAAACAAACAAACAAAAAAAACACTATTATCTTCTTGGAATACACTGATACAAGAATTCACTAAGTCTACCAACGCGTTGTCTATTATATGCTTGGCATTGTGACAGTCTCTGTGAGAAATTCAAAGACTGTGTAGGAGAGCATAAAGTTTACTAGATCAAGAAATAAAATGGTCCCATGGTGCCTGTCATATAATTATGGAAAGCCTACTATGGAAAAGGTATGCTGATGCTTGTGGGATTTCAACTGATAACAAAACATAGCTCCTACCTATAGAGTATGTAATTTATTACAGATCACAGGACAGCGAAATTTCTTTCTTTAATTTTGAGATTTTAGGCTTATTACAAAGTAATATTGCTCAAGAATATCCAATATTCGGTAGATGAATTAGTCATATATTTACATACCCATACACACATAATACATATATGACTGCAGAGAATTCATAGTTAAATATTCAGAGGGTTTACCTCTGGTGGCTATGAAGAGTACTGCTGCTTCATCTTAGTACTGGTATGGATAAAAATCCCCAAAGAATTTCATGTTGCAGTAGGTCTCAGTTTCTCAGCAATTCTAGCCTCTCTCATTGCCTGGTATCTTTTCTCCTTTGTTTTTGGTCATCAGTTTTTGTTTTAACAACCTTAGCTTTGGCATTGAGTTTGATTTTGAGAAGAGGGATTTTAATCAATTAATTAGGTAATTTATCCAATTAATTGACAAGACAAAGTCCTAGGAAGTGAGATAATTTTCCCCATCCTGCAATGTAATATATGTATTTTTTAATTCCTGAGTGACAACCCTATAAGATCAACTGAGTTCTGGCATCTCCATTTTAATCTTGGTTATATACACTTCATGATTTTGCAGTCTTCTTAGATCTTGCTTTTGCAGCCCACTCAATACATATGCAAATCCAGTGTGTGACTACTCTGTGTCCATTATCTTTTCACTTTCACTACTTATCAATGTAGATTTACTGACAGTCCAATATCATTGTCATGCTTTACTTACAAAATCATGCAACTATCCCTATGATTAAATTATACATTATTTTTTAACACTTGAAAATAATAATAGCCAACAGTTATATAGTGTTTATTATATACCTGGCACTATTCTAAATCCTTAACATGGAATAACTCATTTAATCCCCTGTCTTAGTCTGTTTAGGCTATTATAGCAAAATACCTTACACTGAGTAATTTATAAAGGACTGAAATATATTAGTCATAGTTCTAGAAGCAGGAATGAACAAGGTCAAGTTGCCAGCAGATTCAGCGTCTGATGATGAGGTTTTGCTCTCTGCTTCAGAGATGGTGCCTTCTATGTGTCCTCATGTGGTGGAAGTGAGGAACAAGCTCCTTCAGGCTTTGTTTATTAGGTGATTAATTCCATTCATCAGGGCTCCACTCTCATGTTCTAATCAGCTCCCATAGGCCGTGCTTCTTAATATTATTGCATAATTATTCATAAGTTTTAACTTACTTGAAACTTGTATATCTAGGCAGAGTGCAGTGGTTCGTACCTGTAATCCTAGCATTTTGGGAGGCTGAGGTGGGCAGATCACTTAAGCCCAGAAGTTCGAGATCAGCCTAGGAAACATGGCAAAACCCCATCTCTACAAAAAATAAAAGAAATTAGCTTAGCGTCGTGACACATGCCTGCGTCCCTAGCTATTTGGGGGGTTGAGGTGGGAGGATTGCTTGAGCCTGGGAAACGGAGGCTGCAATGAGCTGAGATTGTACCACTGAACACCATCCTGGGTGACAAAGTGAAACCCTGTCTAAAAAAAAAGAAAAAGAAAAAAGAAATTTTTCTGCCTCCTGCAAATTCATATGTTGAAACTTATGAATAATAATGCAGTGTTGAAACGTATTACTCATAAACTTATAAATAATAAGTTTATAGATATACTTATTATTCATAAGTAAACTTATGAGGTAAACTTATGAATAATATATTTCAATGTATGTAAACTAAACTTATGAAAAATAAGTTTAACATATGAATTTGCAAAGACACATACACTGAACCACAGCATTCCCTAACAAGCTTATCATGTAGTTACTATTATTAATTCCAAATGCTATTAAAATAATCTCTGTTATATTTTGAGCAGAGATTCTCTCACAACAGAATTTTATTGAAAAATTTAAGAGAAAAGATTGTTTTTACTAAGGGCTTAGAGAAAACTTCCTGGGGAAAATGTCATATAATTTGACAGATGTTGAAATTTTTAAATAAGGAAAGATTAAATACAGTGGGGAAGAATGGGAAAGTGAAATGCACATCCCACTACAGATAAACATGAATAAAGCACAGAAGTGAGGAAAGCGTTGAGAAAGCATCCATAAAGCAGAAAGAAAATCAATCACCAAGGGCTGGGATGCCATGTTGAGGACTTTGGGCAAACAAAAGTTCTCTTAGGGATAGAATAATTTCTTCCTTAATATGTAAAACAAAGAAGAGAAAAAGCACTTAGCTCGCTGCCACATCATACCTAAGTTAGATCCATCCTTCCTGGAAATTCTTACTGATATATGGGAGTTAAGCTATGAGGATGCAAAGGCATAAGAATGATACAACGGACTTTGGGGACTTGGGGGGAAGGATGGGAAGGGAGCGAGGGATAAAAGACTACAAATAACGTGCAGTGTATACTGCTTGGATGATGGGTGCAACACTATCTTACAAATCACCACTGAAGAACTTACTCATGTAATCAAACACCACGCATACCCCAATAACCTATGGAAAACTAAAATAATAATAATAATAATAAAATTCTCGAATAAACGCTAGAGTTTGAAGATGTGAAACTCTTTTGACCTTCAAGTTGATTTCATCTTCAAATGACTCCGTGGCCACTTTCAGTACCATAGCTGAACTCAGCCAACTCAAGCACATCTTATGCACTTATAAATATACTGGACATTCAAAACCACTTATTATCCATATTTTTGTTAGTTTATTATAAAAAAATTCATATAAACTTATGTATGTAAGGTTTGGCCATAAGAAAGATTGATATTTTCATAAGCATTCCAGAACTTATACCTCCAAGTGAGTGTGTCACTTCGTGGGTATTATCTTGCACTTTACGGGTGATACTATCTATCATCAAAACCTTCAGGGAATGGCTCTCAACCCAGGTTCTAACACAGACAAGGTACATTGTTTTCTCATTTACCAGTATATTTTCTTATTGAAGCAAAATGAAATTAAAGTTGGAATTACCCATTCTACTCAATTTTCTTAGTACCTAAATTGCTTTTGACTGTTTGGAAAAATAAAATTCATACCCAAAGTGTAGAGATTTGCTACCTGCCTAAAAACAGCAGCCATCATTACTCAGCACTTAACATATTCTGGGAACTGCGGTAAGCGCTATAGGTGTATGATCTATTATGTGTCTTAAGCCATGAGGAAACTTTGATATAGTTGGGTTAAGGATCAATAAAAAGGTCACACAGTTAGACATAATTAAGTGGGGGCAAACAGTCTGCAACATAGGATGTATTTAAAGCTGATATTTATGTAGTATGGTGGTTAAGAGTTGGTGATGTGGGTGTAAGTGTCTGGATTTAGAATCTCGCTCCAACATTTCATGCCTAATCTTAGAGTGGCTGTTTGCAACTTCCCTTGGTTTCCTTGCCTTAAAAACTATGGTAAGATGCACACTATGCACACTGTGCTTAGCACAGTCGTTGGTGCTGGCTGTTGAGTCTACGGAGCTTCAGCTGAGAAAGACTGTCTCTGTCCCACAAGGCCTCCCATCCTTCAGTTGGCCAGACCAGGCTTCTTCCTATGGCGGTCACAGGGCAGCATTCCAAGACAACCAAAACAAAAGTGGAAGCCTTTCTGATGCCTAAGTTCAGAACTTTTACTAATTATTTCACTACAATCTCTCGGTCAAAGCTTCTCACATGTTCTGCTAAGATTCAAGAGGTAGAGAAATAGAATCTACCTTTTGATGGGTGGAGTAGCAGCCACATGGCTCAGAGGCATGCATACAAAATAAAAGAAATCGTCATTTTCTTTTTCTTTATTATATTATTTTTGCAATCTGCTACAGTAATATTGGGGAGTTGGTACCTTATAGAGGAGCTACTTTGAGGGCTTTGAGAGATAAATAACAAGACAATTAAATTTGCTTTTAGATTTCTTTAAGTGTGGAGAATAGATGGAGAAAGAAAAGACTAGGTATAGAGAATCTTGATGGGATACAATTACAGTAACCCAGGTGATAGATGATGGTGGCCTGAAACAAGTAGTGGCAGTGGGACAGAGGGAGGTGGAAAAATCAAAGTGGACAAAATCAAAAGACTCAGCTGAAGGGACTGGCTCTGGGAATAACAACATTTGTTAACTTGCTCTCTTTCACATCACCTGAGCTAAGGAACCTATAGCCAAACTAGATAAAGCCAAAGTACTACAAGCCATAGGTTTAAAAGATACAAAAAACAAATTAAAGTAACTGAAAATGGAAAGATTCAGCTGCTGGTGACACTTATTACTGTTCAAGTGTCCAGTGATACAGTGGAATGGTAGAAAATCTATTAAGAATTACTTGATAGCATCCTTTCACAATGCCACTTCCAATAGGACTTTAATTTGCATTTTATAAATTATGCAATATTTTACAAAGTAAGTGAAATCTTTTAGTATTCTAAAGTGCAACACTGTATTATTGGCAGCTTAGAGTTTTGAACATATAATTTAACATTCCCTGATTCAGTAATAAGCTTTCCAAAAGGTGAGACCTGCAGAAATGTTGAAATGAGTTATTCCATCTCCTTGTCAATTTTTTAAAAAGTAATTTTCACATTAAGTACTGTTCACATACAAACCATAATGGGGATGTCTGATACGCCTACAGTAAATGCCTAAAGTAAGTTAACATTTAATCAGAAATGTTTGTTTTAATCCTTATAGAGATATTAAAGGTAAACATTCAGATAGCAATTGAAATGGACTCTCTGTATTTGTAAGAAGTGTGTACTTTAAGCCTGGGAGAGGGGAAAGGGTTCCTTGTAAATACCTCATTAAAGCACACTGAGACTCAGTAGGTGGCACTTTTCCAAAGGAGATCAACCCAGGCCCTTTGAGCCTTATATAGGCCTGATATGGGCAACTCTGATAAGAACAATATAATTTAATTACTTAAATGGAAGCTGACCAGTTCCAAGAAACATTAAAGTCATTGTTTTGTAGCATTGCAGACATTGTATTAGATCAAATTAATACAGTCAAGATGTTTTACATAATTAGCACTTAAATATCAGGAGTTAAATAGAAGGCCTACCCTATACATTCACATTATGTACACCAGAGATTTACAGTCTTGCTTCTATTATATTTCAGTGTATTTCCAATAATCTCCAGAGATGCCTGAACAGTCTCATTCACAATACTTTTCAATTCACCTAAAATGTATCCTATGGCTTCTAAAACATAATATGAAGTTTGAAATAAATGAAATCATATAATAATGCATGTTCTAAAATTTCGCTCTTTATTGCGTAGATACTGAGGGTGGGGGGAAGGCAGGGTTATCAGTTACACTTAGAAATCACATTGAACCCAAATTCCATTTTATATGGATTGAGAATGGAGAAAGAGATGTGGCATTTATATGCAACAAGACAAAGGGCTGATTTATAGGAAGAAACTTCTTTTCCCATTTTAATGGTTGAAAGAGACTTCATGAATGAGGTGAAGAGAAATTTTAGAATAAAGCTACTTAAAATACATTATTTAAAGTAATTATTAAATATAACAGCATTTTTTAAAACCATGGCATAGATTACTAATGACAAGGGATGTCATGACAAAAATCAGCTAATGAAACGGGAGAGGAAAAGGATAGAAAAAGGTCATTAATGGCTGGAGACAAAACAATGTTTTTCAAGGCAACTTTGTAAGGCATAGGATTTGGGTGGGGCTTGTATTTCAGTGGGTCATTGAAATGCTAATGGTTGGACGACACAACAAGCCAAATAGAAAAAGGGTGATCTTAAACTTTGCTTTCTCTTTCACATTAAATGTTCTGAAAGGCCACTGAGAAAATGCCTGATTTCCCTCTTGATGTAATGATTTTTCACAATTTTCAAAGACAGGGACTGTTATAGTGTAAGGAGCTAAAGCAAAACATATAACCTGGGAATGATTTAAAAGGTGATAGGAGGCTGGGCACAGTGGCTCACACTGTAATCCTCGCACTATGGAAGGCCGAGGCCAGTGGATCACTTGAGGCCAGGAGTTCCAGACTAGCGGTAAAACCCTCATCTCTACCAAAAACACAAAAAAATTAGCCAGGTATAGTGGTGCCTGCCTGTAATCTCAGGTACTTGGGAGGCTGAGGCACGAAAATCGTTTGAACCTGGAAAGGAGAAGTTGCAGTGAGCCAAGATCCCACCACCTTACTCCAGCCTGGGCGACAGAGCCAGGCCCTGTCTCTAGATAGATAGGTAGGTAGGGAGGGAGGGAGAGAGGGAGGGAGGGAGATAGATAGATAGATAGATAGATAGATAGATAGATAGATAGATAGATAGATAGATAGATAGATATAGATAGATAGATAGACAGACAGACAGAGGTGGGAAGTGAGGAGCAACAAAGCCAATCTGATGTTAGCTCATCTTCTAATTGATGCTCTTTTTTCCTTTCAAAACAACCAGGCATCCAGCTCT
>NW_012103166.1:3522959-3559794 GCF_000951045.1 Mandrillus leucophaeus | reverse complement strand
CTTACTCCAGCCTGGGCGACAGAGCCAGGCCCTGTCTCTAGATAGATAGGTAGGTAGGGAGGGAGGGAGAGAGGGAGGGAGGGAGATAGATAGATAGATAGATAGATAGATAGATAGATAGATAGATAGATAGATAGATATAGATAGATAGATAGATAGATAGATAGATATAGATAGATAGATAGATAGATATAGATAGATAGATAGATAGATATAGATAGATAGATAGACAGACAGACAGAGGTGGGAAGTGAGGAGCAACAAAGCCAATCTGATGTTAGCTCATCTTCTAATTGATGCTCTTTTTTCCTTTCAAAACAACCAGGCATCCAGCTCTGTCCCAGACTCTTTCTACAGCTTTGAAAAGCAGCATATTGGGTTAAAATCCACACATGCGCTCACACACACACACACGAAACAAGACTTATTTTCAAGGCTCCTTCATCCTCTCTCTGCCATGAGGATGTGGTCTGAACCCTATCATAAAGAGAGAAGTCATAGTTAATGAGGACGTGGGAATGCAACAGAGATGAAGCAGGAATCACAGTGGCAGAAAAACAGAAAAGGACATTTCTTTCCTTAATAAATATTTATTGCAAGTGTCGGCCAATTACCTTTTAAAGATGATTATACATATCCTATGTCTTTCATCTTTCTCATGTCACAGGTTATTCGAGTTGGGAAAAGTGTATGTGACAAGTAAGTGTTGACTTAAATGCAAATTGCCTTTGCTAACCTTGCCTTTACATTAAAAAATAAAGTGTGGAAATTTATCAACTTCTTAATTGCTGCTTTTTATAAAATCAAATATTTAACATCAGTTGTAAATAGAAAACAGTTTGTTAGGCCTTTGTGTGACTACTTTTGCCCTTCCCTGTGTCTTCTAGAAATCTGTGTGTTCACTGAAGTCAGAAGAAGAGCAGTGCCTTTTATGGTTTGCTTTGCCCCGCCCCCCACCCCATCTCCTTTCTGTTTACAAAGGGACATTGAAAGAATAAACCCCTATTCCAAATTCATGTGTTTGGTTTACACATATCTTAGGAGGGGTCCCATTGTATGATCCTAAGAGAGGATTTAAAGCAGGGATGTGCTGAGGGAGAAAAAAGATAAATGAAGAGTAGGGAGGAGAAAAAGTCTAATAACAAAACTGATGATTTCAAAAACCCCATGATTAAAACCTAATTTGTTTCCAGGTCTTCTTCCATAGAGAAATTTCAAGTGTCTACTCTAGCGTGCAGAAACATATAACCTACACCAGGATTGAGAATATTTGCTATGTTTACCTAAGAAATTGTTTAACCAACAAAAGATTTTGTCTTTATTTAAGATTTTCAACATCTGAAGAAAAATACCACTAATCAGATAGATGCAAACTTAGGTTTTCCAGAAAGCTCTGAGCTTTGCTTTCTCCCTCTTGCTCCTACCTTTTCAATGGCTTTCCCTCCCCAGTCAATGTCCTTTCAGATTTCCTTAGCCCTGCAAGTAAGAACTAGGCAGTTTAGTGATGTGCTATTGGTTTGAAAAGAGAAGCTGTCCTTCCTGGCTGGACAGCAAAGGGGAGAAGTCTGTGAGGAGGCCGCCATGTAAGAGATGCTGAAATGCCCAGAGACTAGAAACAAAGGAAGAATTACCAGGGATGTTTAACATATTGAAAATAAGGGATTACTGTAAATATTTAATAACAATGCTTATGGGTTAGCTAGAAAGTTATAAAAGTATTTTGGAGTTGAGAAGGAATACAGACAGTTGCCTCTCCTCATTTTATAGGACAGCCTCACAGCTGCAAGCAAATGTTAAGAAATGTCAAAAATTACCTTTTGATGAGTTTGTCATAAAGCTAATAAGACTTACGCTTCCAAGCTCTCCCTTTGCACAGACCCTGATATGATTTGGCTCTGTGTCCCCACCTAAATCTCACCTTGAATTGTAATAATCCCCTGTGTCATGGGAGGGACCTGGTGGGAGGTAACTGAATCATGTGAGCGAATTTTTTCCATGCTATTCTCATTATAAAGTCTCAAGAGATCTGATGGTTTTGTAAAGGGGAGTTCCCCCCACATGCCTCTTGCGTGTCGCCATGTAAAACATGACTTTGCTCCTCTTTTGCTTTCACCATGATTGTGAGGCCTCCCCAGCCATGTGGATTAAACCTCTTTCCTTTATAAATTACTCAGACTTGGGTATGCCTTTACTAGCAGCATGGGAACTGACTAATACAGACCCCAGTGAATGCTGGATGTTGTATGGTGTTATTAAGTAAGTGAAGAGGAGTAGGGAGCCCAAGTTGCAAAGAGGAAGTATTTCTCAATGAGATTTTTGGGGAAAAGGTCTAGAAATTTCAGAAATAAGAGATAAGAATCTCCAAGCCTGAAGTGATTGGTGGTTATTTGATTTCTAATTCAAAATAATTATTCCCTTTTATAAATAACTTTGTATATTGTATTAAATATTAAAATTGTATTCTTAAGAGCTCCTCAAGTTTTTTTTTTTCTTTCTTTCTTTCTTTTTTCTTTTTTTTTTTTTTGAGACAGAATTTCATTGTTGTTGCCTAGGTGGAGTGCAGTAGTACCATCTTAGCTCACTGCAACCTCCACCTCCCGGATTCAAGTGATTCTCCTGCCTCAGCCTCCTGAGTAGCTGGGATTACAGGCATACGCCACTATGCCCGGCTAATTTTGTATTTTTAGTAGAGATGAGGTTTCTCCATGTTGATCAGGCTGGTCCCGAACTCCCAACTTCAGGTGATCCACCCGCCTCAGCCTCCAAAAGTGCTGTGATTACAGGTATGAGCCACTGTGCCCAGCCTGTTTTTTTCTTAAAAAAATTTTTTTTAAATTATTTTAAATATTTTTTGTGGGTACATGGTACATGTATGTATTTATAGTATACATGAGATGTTTGGATACAGGTATGCAATGTGAAATAAGCACATCATGGAGAATGGGGTGTCCAACCCCTCAAGCATTTATCTTTTGAGTTACAAACAATCCAATTACATTCTTTATTTAAAAATATATTATTATTATTATTGACTATAGTCACCCTATTGTGGTATCAAATAGGTCTTATTCATTCTTTCTAAATTTTTTGCATACATTAATCATCCTCTTCTTCCCCCAATGCCCTGCCACTCAGTCGACACACTACACTTCCCAACCTCTCATAACCATCCTTCTACTCTCTATGTCCATAAGTTCAATTGATTTGATTTTTAGATTCCACAAATAAGTGAGAACATGTGATGTTTGTCTTTCTGTGTCTGGCTTATTTCACTTAACATAATGATCTCCAGCTATTTCCATGTTGTTGCAAATGACTGGATTTCATTCTTTTTTATGGCTGAGTGGGAAAAATTCTAATAATCCAATTAAAAAGGGCAAAAGATTTCTATAGACATTTCTCAAAAGAAGACCTCCCCCTAATTTTCCAAATCTTAGGACCCACAAAATCTGGATCAACTCTGCATGCATTGTAAGAGTTAATTCTCCTTTATGATTTTAAACTGATTTAAGATGTGAGAAAGAAAACTGGCTCGGAGCAGTCTGAAGAATGTGAGGTCTGCAAAATTTATCAGGCCCAGAGAAACAGGAGCTTGAGGATTCAGTCATATCCTTTGCAACCATGCCCAGGGGTAACTGTTTAAAGGTATTTTGTTTTTACTTTCATTCCTGTAGTTTCCAGACTAGCTGATAAATTTCTTCAAATGTTACCACAAGTTATACAATGTGACCCTCAACCATTATCTTCATGTTCCTGGAATTTATAATACAAGAAACAATATATAGTCAATCTATAGCTGATGTTATTTTGATGAACCAATATCAATTTTTGGTAAACAGCTTAGAAACGATCCCCTAACTTCTTTTTTTCTCTTTAAAAACCCACTTGTAACTGCTGCTAATTGGTGCATATATTCAGGGCAATTTGAAGTGGTGATTCCTGAGCTGCAGCTCTAAACCTGGACCCAAATAAACTCTCTACTTATATTAATTTTCTCTTAGTTTCTTCCTATAGGTTGACAAATGCATTACTTTTGGTGGTTGCTTAAAGTGTTTATCCATTTAAGAGAAAGAATTATATTTGTTGAGAAACAGAAATATACGGTTATGGAGTAAAAAATTATTGGCGTTTATGAGATGTTTCCTTACTACCACGTGGTGGCAGTATCCCTAAAATCCTGAGTGCAAATAAATGTTTTCCCTTGCTTCAAGTGCAAAAACAATGTTTACAAAAGGGAGTGGGGGAGGGGAACCCTTGAACATATAAAATTGTATTTTGTTTGGCTTGTTTATATTGTGACAGTCCTTTATTAAATCAGCCATGAATTTGATGGAATAAAATACTGTTTTGTTTTTTCACTTTTCAGATAATACATATGGTCTTTTAATTCTGTATCTGGATGTCTTTAATAGTAATTAAAATAAAATCTTAGGCAATGAGAAGTACTATATTTCATATGTTCATCGCTTCTCACACTTGAGAGAGATGTGGTCAGGAGCAGGGAGGTCCTATGTTTCCGGGGCTCTGCATATTCCTCAGTGCTTCATACTTTTAAAGAAAACATAAAAAAATACCAAATGTTATCATTAATTGGATTATTGCTGAGATAAGGGATTCTTTATCTATTGAAAGATCTGGGATTGTGTTATTACTTTGATAGATTTAACATATGCTAATCGTACCCATTATAATAAATTAGGTGTTAAAATTTGGGAGTAAAAAGAAATCATTGCAGACTTTTGTCAGTGTGCTTATGATTTGTCTCCTGTTTTGTAGCCAACTGGACACCGTTGTGGAGATTTTACATAGATTCACAAGATTTTCTTGAGCGGGAAAGAAACCCACAGTCTCTCTGTGTACTAAACAGACCGTTGGCAATATCTAAACAGCTGTTGGCTGTATGATACATATTTGGCTAAAAACAAACCCATCTGTATTTAATGCATTATTGCCAAAGTGTAGTAACATGCTGTTTCCAGTCTGAAAACACTGGTACCCTCATGTGAGACGATCAGATTGAAAATCTCACAACATGGCTCTTGCACTTCTTGGCTATGCAAGCAGAAATCCTAGGAGCGTGCCAGCGGATGGCAGAACCTGTTTCCAGAGGTTTCAGTTGGGAGGTGAAGGGGAAGGCAGTGGATAGACACAGACTGGATCACCCTTTCCCTTGATAAATTCCTTAATTATTTTATTCTGCCTTTCAAAATAATTCCTTAGTATCTATTACCTCTTATGTACTTTTGTATAATCTTTATTTTTGCTGATTAAAAAAATATATATTTAATACAAGAAAAATTAGAAAATACAAAGAAAAAAAGGGAATAAAAAGGTCACCCTTTATTTTACCACACAGTTTACATACATGTGCCACTTCTGAGTAAAGTTATTAATTAATGACCCAGGTAATTAACATGACTCGATCAATCCATTTACTGGGATCATTTGTCCTGCATAACAAGTGACAAAATAGACCAAGAGAGGTCAGGCAACTTGCTAAATTTGCTTATCTCTTAAGTGCTCAATCAAGGATTTGAACCCAGATTTGTCTTTCTTAGAGCTGGGGCTTCAGCCACTATAGCACATCACTTCACATTCAGAAAATAATACCATTCACAAAATATGTCCCCAGAGGTCAATGGGATATAGACAACTGTTTTTATGATAATTTAAGATGCAGTTGAGACTTTGAAAGCTAAATTATATAATAACTACAACTGTAAACAACAGCTTAGCTTGGCCATGAGTGAAATATTCACAAATGTACTAGAACGTGTCTATAAACAGTTAGGTATGGAATTTCCTAGTATTTATCATTTAAAGGGAAAAATGTGTTAGCTAATGAATTTTTTAAGTTAATTAGTGTAATGGAATTTTCCTCTAAATACTAGCACTTACTTTATTTGACAAAACACCAAACAATTTGGGAAGATTCTTGTAGTTTTTCATGATTTGAATAATGCATAGCTTTTGCTCATTATAGGCAAATGTTCAAATCAGCCTCAAAGAACGCTTCACCTGGAAAGCTCTAACTAAATGAGCATTTTTCTCTGCCTACCACCAGCACCAGCTCCTGTAGTAAATAGTCAACAGCTGGAGTGGTAACAGGGAAATCTCAGTGCAGCTAATGAGAGCCCCATATTTCACAGCTCAGAGGCTGTAAAATATCCTTTTTTAAGAAAAAAGGGTATTTACAAAAATCTCACTTCTTTGTTTGAATATAAACCCAAAGAACGGTTACTTTCATAGGAATGAACTCTCTGTACTAATAATCAAATTCATAAGACTATAAAATGTAAATGAGTATAATTTATAAAGTGATTGGTTTTGCAATATGCAATGCCACAATCCCATCCATCCAGACAACTAAGATGTGTCTGGAGTATAATTAAATCTAACAATAAATATTTTTAAAACATTATTTTTCCCTATTTCTCAAGTGAAATAAAGAAGTGCTGGCAACATTATGGAAATGTTCAACTAAATGCTGCAACGCTGCATGATATGGAGAATATATTAGTCCCGATACACTACAACATCCTTGAATATATATTTTTAAACATGTTGACAAAATGCCACTTCCCCAGGAATCCATTTTAAATAATTCAAATTAACTCTGAAAAAATGTTTGCTGACGCTATTGTTTGATTCAGGTTTCGCTTCTGCCCCCAACCTGTGTTTGGTTTTGCTAAAAATTATTTAGAATACATAGTGCAAGCACCTCTCTGATCTACTACTATTAAAATTCCTAAAATTCTAGAACAATTAGAGAGAGTCGGGGCCAAACACAAAGTCATATATTCCTATATTAGAGAAGAGTTTCAGTATTCAGGAGAGAAGACAGAAAAAAAAAAAAAAAAAAAAAAAAAAAAAAAAACAGAGAAATGAAAGAAAGACATGAATGAGCCAGAAAGTCAACAGCAGTCAGGAGTTAGAATTGCAATGCCACACATTTAGAAACGTAGGCACAAAGATAAAGAGAGAGAACAAAAGAGAAGTGTTAATGCTTCCGTGATAGGAAAAGAATGAGGAGAGAATAAGGATGGATTCTAGGAAAGTCATCCCTCAAACTCATTTAGTGCTCAAAGCAATCATGTAAAAGAATTGTTGACCTTCATGGTGTAGCCTTGTGGAAAGAAGAGGGACAGTGAATATGAGTCAGACTGAGTGCCTATTAATTGTGTAGCTTTGACAATTAATCTCAGAAGGTTTGCTTTAAAAGTAAAATGCGAATTTTTGAGCCTCAAACTATATGAGCTGGCATATACAGCAATATCTAACATATTATATGACTTAAATTAGTAGATATTTGATTAGTGATAATTTAGGTTTCGCTTTACAGATTAAACACTGGGCTTCAAAAAGATTCCAGGGAACTCAGCTTGGAAACTCCTTTGTTTGTTTTTAAATGTCTGTAATGCACCTACCACTGTCCTAGCTTACTGTAGGTTCTCAGTAATTGGTTGCTACTTTACACTTCACGGTTTGCCAAGAGCCCTGTCTTTTCTCACGATTCAAAAGTCACTTTGGCGTCATCTGATGAGACCTAAAAAAAAGTGTTGTTATGAAAACATATTCTTTAATACAGCATAAAGAGTTTAATCTGTGAAAACTTAAGGTGGCCCCCTTCACAACTTCTGAATAGTTAAGGGCTTTGTCCCTTCTAAGACCTAAAGCCATAACTACTTTCCCTCCCCTCTGCTTCTTTCATTGCCTCATTCCCTCAAACGCTGTCTTGTACAACTTTAGATTCACTTTCTACGATGTGAAGGGGAAGTACACTTGACTTCTGCCTGTGCTTGCTCCCTTTCTTAAACAAACAGGAGCTGGTCACACACAAAAACCCAAAGTAACAAAATCAAATCCGTTTTTGACTCAGTTATCCCTTGACTACTATCCCTGTCTCATTCTTTTCAGAATTTTGGAAAGCAACAACAAATACTTAGTGACTCCATGTACTCATCACTCATTGCTCACTGTTTATTAATTCCTCAATAACTGCCCCACTCCCAGTTATTACCCAGTAACTGCTTTTCCCAAGGTTTACAGCAATCATCTCATCAATTATCTTGTCACACAGGCAAATAGATTTGTGATGGTTACACAACTGTCAATATACTCAAAACCACCGAATTGTGCACCAATTGTGAATTGCATGGTATGTGAATTATATCTCAGTAAATTATATACATACATATACATAAATGTATATATATACACACATAAGTACATGTGTTTGTGTATGTGTGTATATATAAATAATTTTATATTTTTATATATTATTACATAAGCATAGATATAAGAGAGAGATCGAACGGACCTTCAGATGAATTACTTTTCTTATCCATTTCTCCTTGACCTGGCTGCTGTTTTTGGCTTGTCCTTCATCCCTCCCATGTTTGAATCCCTCCTCTCTGGGCTTCTGTTGTGCTGACTCTTCTAGATCTCCTCCTACTTCTCTGATTCCTTCCACCTCATCTCGGTCATTGACTCTTCTTCCTTCTTATCTCCACCGAACTTGGAGGCTTTAACAATGAGATGTATATTTTCCCTTTACAGTGTATTTTCTCAGTTACTTGCTTTTTCTTATCACTTCAACTGTCACTTCTGTTTTGATTACATCTAGGTACATACCTGCTACCCTGATCTCACTCCTAACACTGCAACTTGACACTTCGTCAGCTATCTTTGCCTGGACATCCCTCTTCAAAACTAAGTTTGGCTTCTATGTATCAGGTGATTATTCTATATTCCTTGTCTTTCTATAAATCATTCAGTGGAAGTTGATTATGAATGAAGATTTGGGAGGGTAGGTGATCAACTGCTAGCATTTCAGCCCTAGGACTGAAAAGAGGTAGGCTTTTAAGAGTAAACACAATGGTCTAGGCAACAAGTGGTATATTAGGTCATATTAGCCATGTTACTGAGCCTGTCAAGTTATTTGCTTTTTTCTTTCTCAGCACAGCTTGTACTCTCTACTTCCTCACCTCTAATTCACTCCTTAGCTCACTGAAATCTGACTTTCATTCCCATCACTGCCCTGAAACTACTTTGGTAAAGATCGTTAAGATGACCTCATTGCATATCCCCCGGACAGTTTACTCCTTGTCTTACGAGATACTGCTTTCATCACTCAAACTTCTTTTAGAAATACAAGGTTCCTTTGCTTTCCGTGAAACAAACACACTGGGTTCTTGTTCCACCCTTTATCTTGCCTCACTTTTCTTCACTGGTTCCTCTTCTATCTCCACTTTAAAACTGGCTGTGAGCATTTATCTAGGGTTTTTCTTTGAATTTTCCTTTAATCTGCATGCTTTCTAGTGGGGCAACCTATCTTGAACTTCCATTTACGTGCAGGGGAATGTCTTTTCTATCTTGAGGACTGATTCCCCTCTTGAGTTCAGAGCCCTGAATTCAATCACCAGCTAGACATAGTCACGTGGGCAACTCAAACCCAAGTGTCCCTAACTGAGCTCTTTACCTGCACCCATTTCCAGCCAATGTTCTCTTCCTCCTCTTGTCCAAATAATATTTGTCAAATAAATAACAGAGGAAAACAAAGGGGGAACATACGAAGATGAGAAGGCAGAAAGGTAGAAACTGTGTATTTAGAGAGTAAACTATTCACATCCATTAGACTATTACACAACACTTATTGATGATCATGAAAAACTGTGATTTAAGAAAATGGTCTAATTCTTATTTAAGGAAAATTCCCTCCTGTCCCTTTGCCTTTCCCTATCAAGTATCCCTTATATTCATTACACTTTAAAGAATATCATTGTAAACTCTCTGCCGAATCCACCCTAATCAGTGTAAACTCTCTGCCGAATCCACCCTAATCAGTGATCCAACTGCACAGCCTAGTCCTCAAGAATAACTAAGACATCTTCAGAGGTTTCAGGCTTGTTTTCGACAGAAAGTCCACAAAGATTCAGCGTCAGCCATACTAGTATTTACTTTATATATAAAACATATCCAGAGAACTAACCATGTAGGTGGTATTTTGTAAGCTTTCCACATGCATCAAATCATTGGTTTTTATAATCTACAACTCTGTGATGTTGATGCTTTATCTTTTTTTTTTTTTTGAGACAGAGTCTCACCCTGTTGCCCAGGCTGTGCAGTGGTGCGATCTCGGCTCACTGCAAGCTCCGCCTCTCTGATTCACACCATTCTCCTGCTTCAGCCTCCTGACAGTAGCTGGAATTACAGGCGCCCACCACCATGCCTGGCTATTTTTTTGTATTTTTCTTTTTTGTTTTTCTTTTAGTAGAGACGAGGTTTCACCGTGTTAGCCAGGATGGTCTTGATTTCCTGACCTTGTGATCCGCCCGCCTTGGCCTCCCAAAGTGCTGGGATTACAGGTGTGAGCCACCGCGCCTGGCCAGATGCTTTATCTTTATCCCCTTTTCTTTATACCCCTTAGCTGTGGTAACTGAGTCACAAGGAAGCTACAAAAAAAAATCATGCCCAATGTCACGTATATAAAGAAGATATCTGAGACTAAAGTTAAATTCAGGCAGTCTGGTTCCAGAACCCATGACTGTAACTACTAGATTGCTGTTTTTCTGTTTCCAAGGTGGGTGAAAAAGTGAACGAACATTTAGTGTGATTTCACGGGTACTAGGAAGGCTCAATTTCCTTGAATAGGCCCTCCTATCATCTATTTGCTGATGCCTAAAATTTCAGGTCAGAGCCTAATTCTTTTAGTGAAACAGAGTGATCTCTATTCAAATGCAAATTAAAATTTATCTGTCCTTTATACCTTAGTACAAATTGATTTACCAAGACATTTTGTGACAGCAGATTTTGATCATGGGAATGTGCAAGGGGACACTAAAACTACTCAGATTATAAAATAAAGTGGGATTCTTAGCGGAGAAAAAAGAGTAGGGGGAAAAGATGTTGAGGTTGTGACTGACCCCTCAGGCTTGCCTACATTGGCTATGTATGTTTAGGGGACATTTCACTCTGTGTGTGTGTGTGTGTGTGTGTGTGTGTGTGTGTGTGAGTGTGTGTATTTGGGAAGGGAGTGTAGGTACAGAGACTTCTTTTGTTTTTTGGTGTACTGGGGGTTTCAATATTTTCATTCAAGTAGGATGATCAAAGTAGACCTAAATTTGCTATAGAACAGAAAAAGTACAGAGGTTCCAACCTATGGAACACAAACTTTACAGGCATTTTGGAATTATTACAAGTGAATATATTTTTTTAAGAGACAAGCTCTCACACTGTTGCCCAGAATGGAGCACAGTGTTACAATCATAGCTCACTGTAACCTCAGACTCCTAGGCTCAAGTGATCCTCCCACCTCAGCCTCCTGAATAGGTAGGACTACAAGTGTGCACCGCCATGACCAACTAATTGTTTTCATTTTTCATACAGACAGGGTGTTGCTATGTTGCCCAGGATGATCTCCAGCTCCTGGTCTCAAGTGATCCTCCTGCCTTAGCCTCCCAAAGTGCTGGGATTACAGGCATGAGTCACTGTGCTTAGCCACAGGGTAATCCTTGAATTTATATGTTCCCCAAGCATTGCTTTTAGAGTAAATCAATAATAATCCCACTCATATGTATATTATTGTTTTTCAAAATTTATAGACTCTAAATTATAAACATACTTACATTATACTATAAAGTTAAATTATAAATTATATAATAAGAATAAATTTATAATTTAGAATCTCCAGATTTTTAAAAACTGTAATACACATATTAGAGGGGCTTACTATTTATTCACTCCAAAAGCTAGTAGTTTTGCCATTATAAATGTTCTCAATTAATTTGAAGCAGGAGTGAGTAAAGAGTCTCTATTTTTTTAACTTCATTTTTAAATTTTAAACCAATGGCCCAGGGAAGAAATTTAGAATCATGTTGAATAATTTTTGTATTATTTTATGTGCTTTATTTATACATGTAAATGATGGTGCTGAACTCAAGATAACATATTTTCATTGACATCAGTTTTGGAATGAACAGTTAGAAATTGTGTTGAGGCACAAAAAGGAATGTATCTCTGGCTCAGCACCCTGAACAGTGCACAGACAGGCAAATAGATGTATGTGTGCCTGTTGTTCTTTATTACTACACAGAGCAACACAACCTTTTCTTGAGTTCTTTTACCTTTGCCTCTTTAATACAGCAATTAAAACACTTGTAACACATAACAAATCAAGCTATGGCTTTCTAACAATTATCATATCTAGATACAGTCACAAGATCGGTGAAGACATGTTCATTGAAATACCCATTGGGCCACAGTCATCAGCTGCATTTGAGATCAAATCAGGCTATTAAATCACAGACCAGAGCGTCTGTGATTTGCATGAGTAATTAGAAATGATTAATAGAATGCCTTGCTTAATTAAACTTATCTCATAAGGGCACCTCTTGAAAACTCATAAGCTTGACAATTCATAATCACCCTAGATATGTTGGGCATATGATTTTTTGACTCCAATGAAGAATTTTTTGACTATTCTTCATGATTATTTTAAATAGACATGATTTAGTGGTACAAACAACCTGTGTATTGGATATCCGGGGAATTTAAAAATGCTATAGAACAGTGTAGAAAACACAAAATTATGGTGTTTCAGGGAACACTCTAGCTGAAAAGATAATGTAGATTGTTTGATTCAGCCTAGCCACTAAGTGACATGCCTAGTTCTTTAATACAAGCGTAGCAACATTTAAGAAAAATTTTCAGTCAAATGTTTGCTTAGTTTTTAGTTCAACAGTTAAGATGAAGGATAAGACAAAACCTGTTAAGTGCCTGCAAGGTACCAAGACATAGAGTAAATGTTGCCATAAATACAAAATAAAGAATGAAGACTAATTTTGTTGATTTGTTTGTTTTTGAAGACTAATGTTGAATTTAAATGGTATAAAGTGGAAGGGGATATTTTTTACAAAACAAATACTGTTCATATGCCAAATTACTTAGCTATAATTTTTAAAGTCAGGGAAGATGAGTTCATAGAAAAAGCTAAAGAAGGAGTATAAATACCTACAGACTCACTTGTTAATTCCCTACTTCTTGTCAGAATGAATTTCTCAGGGTGACACAATAAGTAGATATTTTTGACTGTCACACAAATTTTTAAAATAAAAATACATACTTAATTTTCAGTGTTTAACACATAAATTTTAGTTTAAAAATAACAATTACTTCCCAACACGCATTTTTAACAAATGCTTCTTCTTGGATTCTACTAATAGAATGAGGAAAGGTGGCTTAAAGAATTGGGAAGATGAATATAGGGAGCCATAAAAGTCTTCTGCAATAGGCAATAATGACACTATTGCCCATGAAATTGTTTGCTTACGTGTTTAGTACAATGCTGATTGCATACTCTGTTCTAGGTATATTACTCTGTATTTGTCTAATAATCTGAGTGCTAGAACACTTGATTTCAGCAAACAATAAAGCATTGTTCCAGCATGTGGCAATTTATAGTTCAATAGTCACTTTAAGACAGCCAAATGTGTAATTAAGAGGAGGTGTTCCACTGTTTAGCAAAAGTAAACACGTGTCATATGTAAGGTAGCAGCTTTTACTGCTATTTCAGAAGGGCATGCTATTGCAGACATTATTTTTACACAAAGAATATAGAATGTAACAGTCATAAAACAAATAATTTAGTAACAGTGAGACATTTCTTTAGATTTAGGGTTTGGATTGTCAATTGGATCAACTAATGTGCTGAACTGTCATTCAAATAGGTAATGAGGTGTGTTTTCAAGAGGAGATGCCTATGTTGGGTTTAATTCATCCATTTTTTTATGGTGCCAGGTTGTAGTTCTGAGCCTTCCTTTTGTCTTTTACCCACTCAAATATGATTTTGATATTGCACTTGAATTCCGTATAAATAAGCAAGTATATCTTAAAGCACTTTATGTGAAAATGCATAAGTACAGAGGTCCTAATCACAAGAATTTTTAAAATTATATTTCAGAGGATAAAACCCAAAAAAATCTGAAGAAGGAGGCAGAGGTAATAATTATTGCCAGAGAAGACATATAGTCTAAAAATTGTGGTGTTTCAGTGTGTTTTGTTGCAAGGTATATATTCTAGCCTTGCCATAAATACTAATCTTTGTCCATGTATATACAAGAAATATGCATTTCGAAACTTAACAGGATTGCTACAGATCACTAAAGCGCTCATAAAACTACCAGAGTCTCTGAACATGGCTCTTTAGTGAAAACCCCTGAAGGACTGGGTCCTTCTCTGTTTTGGAACTCTTACTGTGCTACTATAGAATAGGAACTCAATACACTTGTCCAGGGGAGTTGAAATAAGTGGAATATAGTTGAATGATCTGGTGTTTAGAACTAGCTATTTCTCAACTCAGCATGTGCATCCTCTTGATGCTGCACATGCTCACTGATATAGTAAAAAAGAAAAATGAATCATTGGGTTTAAATGTCGAGGCTCTTACCATGGAAAGGTAGAAGTTTTGTGTATAGGAACAAGGATATGGAAAGCTGTTCCAAAGACCCCTGAGAAGTAATTTATTAAGTGCAAGGGAGCACTAGTCTAGACCCACAGCAAGTAGTACAATGGAAAGAGCATCAACCTGTGTTACGGTCTTGGGTCTGCCATTAATTAGTGGTGTGATCTTGGATAAATTCCTTAATCCCTATGAACCCAACATCCTTATCTATAAAGTAAAAGGAAGCAGGGTTTGACCTAGATAATTTCTTTTGTTTTCTTCTTTCTTCCATTCTTTTTTTTTTTTTTTTTTCTGACAGGCTTTCGATCGATCTGTTGCCCAGGCTGGAGTGCACTGTGACAATATCAGCTCACTGCAACCTCTTCCTTGTGGGTTTGAGCTATTCTCATGCCTCAGCCTCCTGAGTATCTGGAATTACAGGCATGTGCCACCACACCCAGCTATTTTCTGTATTTTTAGTAGAGAAGGGGTTTTGCCATGTTGGCCAGGCTGGTCTTGAACTGTTAGCCTCTAATGATCTGCCCTTCTCAGCCTCCCAAAGTGCTGGGATTACAGTTGTGAGCCACTGCACCTGACTGAACTAGATAATTTCTAAGATTTCTTACCTGTCCCAGATTCTTGGAAATCCAATTCATTGGAAAATATCCCACATTTTCCAAAATATGTTGTGAAAGAACTTAATAAATATTCTGTGAGAATGTATTCTATGGTAAAAAGTAAAGTTCACTAAGCACTTGGATAAATAACTTTTTAAATGATATAATTTTTTGGTGACTTTAGTATACTAATATTTATTTTATGACTCTCCTGTAGAATCTCATCAAGCTTATTTGACTATGAAACGTATCCTTCTTATGCAAAACCCATTGTCAACTAAAGACATAGTCATATTCCACAGACTAGAGTTTGGGAAAAGCACATTTATGATTTTGAAAATTCTTCAGTAGCCCTTAGCCAGAACTCATCACATTAACTAATATTCCAGAGAATTTCAAACATCTGTATTGGGTGCCTCCTATGTAAAAAACTTTCAAATATTATCTTGCTGAATCATCATAACAGATTGGTGATGTAAATCTCATATTACAGGTGAAGACGTTGAACTCTGAGAGTTCAATGGTTGGCCTAATGTCACAAAATAGGGAGTGAAGTTGAAATGGTAACACAGTATTCTGAGTCTACTGGGATTTCTATCTTGCCTCACATCCTTTCACAACCACCAAAGCCACCCTTTAACCTTTTTACCTCAGATTATCTCAGCGGGGTAATCAGAAGTGGATTTCTCTGCATGTGTTGCCAGGCACAGGGAGCAGTGCCCATGGGCCACTCAGAAGAGAATAATAGCTACCATTCATGAATACTACAATAGAGGCCACAGCCCTGTCATATTTAATGGTTCCAACACTCAGGGTGACACCTGGTGGAAACATCTTCCTGTAATTACTTCTGTGATTTGGTACACATTATATTCTAATAAAGAAAAAATAAATAATATATATTTCCACGACTTTGAGAAATCTGTTCTATAAGGAGGAATTTTCAAACTTTAATTAATTCATTTATTTTAAAGATAGAGCCTTGCTCTGTCGCCCGGGCTGGAGTGCACTGGCAAGATCATGGCAGACTGTAATCTCGAACTTCTGGGCTCCAGCGATCCTCCTGCCTCAGACTCTTGAGTAGCTGTGACTACAGCTGTGTGCCACCATGATCGGCTGTAAAGAGGAATTTTTATGACATTTATTTGTTTTACATTTGTAAAATAAATGTTTTTCTCAATCATTTGCTTTCCATGAACTGAGAGTCCCAGAGCAAGCTGACTTGTCTACCTTCACAACTGTTTCTACAGAAGAATTTCATTCTTATTTTAAAGGGAGGGCATTGATAAATTGTGAAATTAGTGACTAGATATACCTCAGCAACTCAGTGTTTGCTTAGGATTCAGGCAAGCACCACTATTATCTTGTTTCTTAGCCTATAACATGCCACTCTTGAACTTGAGTGTTCTCTCTGGTTTCTGGGTAGAGAGTCAGATGAACTTCAGTGAGCATAGGTTTTCTAATACATTAAAAAGAATTAGACATAAACAGGACAGAAAGAAGCAAAAAATAATCAGCTATGTTTAGGTAAAAGTTTTTGACAAATTTACAGGGGATTTGTCCTGAACCAAATGTCTACTGAATGTATATGTAGTTATCAAGAAATCCAGTCAAGACACGAGGGAATTCCAATGCTGATTTTTCCCAAACTGCTGTTCTACTCACAGGCACCTAACTTTGAAAGAAGGCTCTGAAGTAACAGCTTATTTAGTGTCTTTTCAAAATAAGAAATCAGCACATCCTCAAATTTTCCAACAAAACAATAGTCCCAAGGCCAACAGTTTGACCACAATGAATGTCATCACCAAACAATTGATCTTAATAAGCTGCACCATATTTTCTACCTGAATCAGTAGCTGGGACCACAGGTGCCCACCAACATGCCCGGCTGATTTTTTTGTATTTTTAGTAGAGGCGGGGTTTCATTGTGTTAGCCAGGATGGTCTCAATCTCCTGACCTCGTGATCCACCCACCTCGGCCACCCAGGGTTGAATCAGTGTATTCTTTTGTCCATAGTCACATAACAAGAACATGATGGAGGTGAATAGGGAAAGAAGAAAATGACTAAAGAGGATTCTGGCAATGTTCTATGTCTCACTTTCCGCATTTATAAACTAGGATGAGTTATTCTTGTTCTTTAATTAGTGGCAATCTAAATAAACAAACTCCTCCCACACACTAGAATTAAATAGGATCTACTCCAGGTAAACAAGTTCTTAAAGAAGCTTGTGTTTCTTTCTTATTTCTGAATTTTCTAGAACTGACCCTGTTGAAAGTGCACTGAAAGAATAGCCAAACCTAGCAAAAACACCAAATGACCACCAAATGACCCTACAGGATCACTGACTACAAAGTCTGGGGAAACACTAAGAAGTGATTCTGACCTTGATCAGATTTACTCAAGAGAGCATCTTACAGTTAATAGAGAGATGGACTCAAATCCAAAGCCCAGAGGTCTATCTTGGACTCTGACGCAGTAGCTATGTGGCTTGGGTAACTAACTTCAGTTTTCTAAGCTTGACTCCTCATCTGGGGTCTTGGCTTTCGCTTTGTCTGCTTCACAGGGTAGCAAAGAGGATCAAATAAAATAATATATGAGAACACACAGGAAAATATAAAAATGCTATAGAAATAGGCACATAGAGAACCCATTCTGTAGGCTACTTGGCCCCATGTCCATCTCAGTTAAATTACCTACTCCATGGAACATCTGAGACTCTTTTATTTACAGAAAGACTGAATAGAATTATACTTATGCCAGGCCTAGTGACTTGCTGCATGTGTGTATGCCTGTGAAAGTTGATTTTAGTTGTTTCTGTGAGATACTTTCATAGTTTTCTCAGCAGAGAGTTACCAGACGTGTGTGTGTGTGTGTGTTCAGAGATGGGGTCTCCTCTGTTATTCAGGCTGGAGTGCAGTGGCGTAATCATAGCTTGCTGAAATCTAGAACTCCTGGGCTCAAGTGATCCTCCTGCTTTAGCCTCCCAAAGAGCTGAGACTACAGGCGTGCTTTACTATGCTTAGCTAACTTTTGTATTTTTTTGTAGAGATGGGGTCTCACTATGTTGCCCAGGCTGGTCTTGAACTTCTCAGCACAAGTGATCTTTTCATCTTGGCCTCTCAAAGTTCTGGGATTACAGGCATGGGCCACCATGCCCTGCTCCAGATTCTACTGTTATAAAACAGCTTTGTGGTATGCTCTACTCTGTAGCTGTCATCTTCCATCGTTAGTGTATTGTGAGATCAGCACAATCACCCTTATGGTGGAGACATGGAAGAAACTGAAGTGAGAAATAGGCAGACTTAGGAGCAGATTTGCCACTGAAAGTGTGGTGGGATGCTAATCAATAAAACATAAAGTCATGTAACACATTATCTGGTCATTAGGGAACAGAAAATGATTTCCATGGGAATAAAAACGTAAGCACTCTGCACTATATCCTTACATACCCTAATAAACCCCAACTGCCACATGTCCCTTTCAGCATGAGGATGGACTTAAATGGTATGTAAAGGCCATTGAAGAGACATTTTAATAATCATTAAAATAGTTCACATGATGCAAGAAGAACCGAAAAGCCCTCCACAAAATTCTTTTTAGAATAGGAAGTCCTATCTATCTTCCCAAAGTCCTCCAAGTAGTTTCTCAAAATGTTCAAGAAGGAAACTCTGGTCCTAGAAATTCATGAAACAAGATTATTTTTAATTATCTCTGGTCATATACCTTCCTCTGTACCCCAAACTTCACTCCTGACTGATCAGGTTTACTGATTCATTTCTCTCATCCTGATACTCCTGTCCCTCTTCTAGATCACTTCAAGCTCTAATTTTAAAATTCATCTAGACTTTCTGACCTCTTTTTAATTCTGAGGCTCAGCCTATTTCCTCAAATAGGCAACAAAAGAAAATTCACACACCGCAGGTTGATACCTAAGCAAAGAAGTTTCTTTCCATTGCATAAAGTTGGCAGATGGAGTGGACAGAATATTGCAAATACATTTATATTATTCAATTTATAGATACCTATGGGCAGATGAGTAGATAGACCTGTACTAAAACATATCCACATTTATAGGCTTACAGAATTAAAATACAGTGAATACTAATAGGTTTACAAGATAATGGGTTTATTCCAGAGACGAAAAAAAAAACTGAGGCCAGAGAAGTACTTGGAGATTCAAAGAGCTCAATAAAGATAGAACAGGGACAGATGTCCTATGATCCTTGCTTTCGAAAACATTGATTCTTTCTCCAGGCATGAGTAGTAAGTAGATGACTAAAATCAGCACATGCATGCAGGTATTCACTCACAAGCTATAAGGCATTTTAGAGTGTTTAAATTTTAGTTATAAGAAACTTTGTATGGCTGGAATAACTCGTACTACGGACAGTTCATTCTGTTGTATACTCTAGAGACCAATTTCTATGCTTTTCTTAGCTCCATCTTTGTAAGATCGCAACTTCTGTAAACTATGATACCCAAACTGGCACGTATAATTTAAAATAATATACACAAATAATATAATTTTGATTCTATGATTAAAAAACATTTTCCTTTCAAGTGATTTTGAATAACATTTTATACAGTTATGCTTTTACTTTTCTCCTTATTTTCTTCTGCATCTGAAGTTCTGACTTCTCATTAATTGGGTCAGTAAGCAATCACTAATGCAAATAAACAAAAACTCTCATTAAAAATCTTCTTTCTTCATGAATTTTTAGAACCTAAATTTCTTTTAATCTCAGCAGTACATAATAGCATGTCTCTAGAATGTACTTTCCTGCCCTCTCACTAAAAGTGACATCAACTTTCTCCCTGGGTCATGGTCTCTACTCAGACTCGATCCAATTAGTCTGCAGCACAGTCCTTAGATGTTCTGCCTCAGTGATTTCTGGGAAGCAGGACAGAAAACAGCCGGGGTCTTATGCAAACTGGAGCAAGACACTGAATTATTATTTAGTAGTGATTTCTCCCTCTTTTTACCTTACTCTATCTCCAGCTGCCAAGAGCCCATTTAGCATTTTTACTGGATAAGATCATTGAGAACTAGTTTTCCTCCAAAAGACGCTGATGAGGCAGTCACAAGGAGAAGGGTATGTTCCCAGACCAAAGAAGAGGGTTTTAAAATAATTTATCTGGCAAGACTCTAAGAGAGTAATATGTTGGTTTTCAGAGACCGATGGGGCTAAGAAGATGTAACTGGGAACCAGAAGGGGGAAAAGAAGGAACTTGGTTTTTCAGAAACTTGTGGGTGGCTCAACCTAGTGTTGTATCTGGCATTTAGGAGGTGTTCAACAATTGCTTGCGGAAGGAAGTAATGCTATCTGAAGCTCATAAAGTTGAGGAGCAAAAAATGGCAAGGATTGATGTTTCAGGGCCTAGAATGGAGCCAGCTGTCCTGAGGGGAACTCAAGAGGAAGAGCTGAAGCCTATCTAACTACTTAGTGGTAACTCAGAACCCATGTTTGTTTGTTTGCTTGTTTGTTTGTTTGTTTGTTTGAGACACAGTTTCACTCTTTCCCCAAGCTAGAGTGCAGTGGCGTGATCTTGGCTCACTGCAACCTCCACCTCCCAGGTTCAAAAGATTCTCGTGCCTCAGTCTCCCAAATAGCTGGGATTACAAGTGTCTGCCACCACACCCGGCCAATTTTTGTATTATTACTAGAGATGGGGTTTCAACATGTTGACCAGGCTGGTTTCGAATTCCTGATCTCAAGTGATCCACCCACTTCAGTCTCCCAAAGTGCTGGGATTACAGGTGTGAGCCATCATGCCCAGCCTCATGTATTTTTTCTTTTTCTCTCCCCCCCCCTCCCCCCCTTAAACCACATAGCTACCAAGGCACTCCTAATTCACCAACTTTGTTCACCAGGTTCATGGAATTCAGGAAGAACAATATATTTGATGTTACTACCTTTATTTAATGGACAAACTTGTGCTTGGCAAATATTGAGAACAAGGAAACCAGAGCTCCTGTCCAGAGCTTCTGTCGTGGCTCAGCATCTAACCATCTGCATAAGCCACTTCATCTGTTTAGGCCTTCATTTCCCGATCTCTGAGAGCAGTGAGTTGGATTAAATGGATGAGTGGGATCCTTGGGCATTAAAATTCTGTTCTACGTCTGTTATGGGAAGTTTATTAAAGAGCAGGGTGCCAGAGACTGAGCTAAACTTTTTCAAAGGCTTCATATCACTTAATCCTTATTTTATCTCTATACATGAACGTATTATTGTCACCCTTCCTTTTAAAATAGGAAACCCAAGGCATAATGGCTTAGAACATGTTCAAGGTCACACAGTTAGTAAATGGTGAAGCTGGGACTCTAACTCTGAGCATATTTATTGTTGCAAATTTTACAGGCAGATTAATGGGAAGCAGCCCCAGTCTTATCCTGAAAACAACAATAAAAGGATGATCACTTTAGATTGCATCCTGGTGCTTAAAATAGAACTGTGACATGAATTGTCATGAAGTGATTATTTTCTCCCTTGTGCCAGATTTAAATAAGTGGGAAGTGCAGTCAAAACCTGAGAAAAATCTCCGTAGGGTTTTGAAATCATCATTGGGCATATAATATGATGGCACTAAACTCCATTAACCCCTACTCTTGCTTCAATCAACAAAACTTTATTGAGACATCAAATGTGCACTGAATGTTAAATGAAGACTTGTAGTCAGCTTATCTTAAAATCCTTGTATATGTGCAAGGAACAAGACAGTTTGTGTCCATGAAAATAAAAATAAGTAAGGAAGAATTTTAACATGTTTCAACTGAAATGAGACAGAGTTTAAAAGTACACATCCTCTTGTAACTATCTAGAATATACATCTCTCCACTTTTAAGATGCCAAAAAAGTGACTAGATGTTGGTTAAGAAATGTGAGGGTCAGTAAATGAATTTTTTTTTTTCCATGTACTAAACCTGAGGAAACTAATCCCAAGTTGTCCAAGAGGAAGATGTAATTTCTGGTTTGCGCCCTATAATGACTGATCATTTTCCCGCACATAAACATACAGAGTACCAATCTGAAATAAATTTTACATGCTATGGTTATCTAATTTTACTCAATACATACTGATAGTTATTGCACCTCTATGTACATTAAAACATATACGCACACATACATGTATGTGTGTATTTCTATCATCTATCTGTCCATCTACCAAATGGATTTTCCACAGCAATGAAGTGACTGTAAACGAGATGCATTGACGCAGCCCTTCACGTCTTATAATGAGGAAACATCATTTGAACCTCAAACTCTCAAGAAGTTCCAAAGGCTTCCCCTTCGAGTAGGAAAGCATTAGCAATCTTGGGAGAAATGTCTGATGAAATGAAGCCAAGCTATATATTCTCTGCAGGGACTTTGGGGTCTCTTCCAACAATAAAACTCAGCGCCCTTTCCATTTTTTGATAAACAGCAAGAATATTATATCTATTTAATCTCTGACTTCCTTTTGAGAGTAGAAACTACTGCTGTCTTGAGCCTGAGCTTCCCAATGAGGAAAATATGACTCCGTATGGACTTAGGGAATGAAAAAAGGTAGAGATTTTATAGACACAGGATAGTTCAGGTTGTCACATTGCTTTGAGGATTTATACCCAGTTACTCGGCCTTGCTAAAAATCTGAAAGAGACTCAGGCCACGTCAGAGGCAATCACTTTCAGGGGACTTGTTTTGTGTCCTTGGCTGTGGTAGTCATTTTTGTTCAGCTTTTTTCTTCCTTTCCCCCTGCCCCGCCTTGGTATCCTATATGTCTTGATTGTGGCAAAGTTTCTTATAACAACTCAGTATTGAGGTTTCTTCTTTGAAAGTGCAGATGAATTGATCCTTTTTTAAATATGTATTTTATGACCAGATCGATGAGCAGCAGCTGTATGTAAAGGATGATGTTTAGTGCAATTGATGGCCCTAGTCCCGCTACCACATATCCACCAAGGCAGAGGAGGGTATTTTCATGATTATTTTAATTAATTATCAGTCATCTGGCCACTGTAATAATGTTCTTTTGCTGATGGGTAGACCCATGTATAGATGAGCAAATGTTATACAATGAGTCATTTTATTTATTGTTCACTTAAATTAGTTTATTCATTTTAGAAACAGAGTGTGGCTCTCTCTGTCGCCTCAGCTTCAGTGCAGTGGTGTGATCATAGCTCACTGGAGCCTTGAACTCCTGGGCTTAAGTCATCCTCCCACCATACCCTCCCAAGTAACTGGAACTACAGATGCATGGCACCATGCCCAGCTACTATTTACATTTTTTGTAGAGACAGGGTCTTGCTTTCTTGCCCAGGCTGGTCTTGAACTCCTGGGCTTAAGTAATCCTCTCACTTTGGCATTCCAAAGTTCTGGGATTATAGGCGTGAGCGACCGCACCCGGCCAAATTTTTAGATTGAGGAGGAGGACTTACAATTGATTGAAGAGGAGGACTTACAATTGAGTGTAAAACAGTTAAATAGTAATACCTCACATATTGCTGAAAGTATATCTTTCATGTTATTGCTTTCATCTTAGACTTTATCAAATGAATGGCTCTCTTCACCAAAGAGAATGGACTTGGAACCTTCCTTATGCTATTATCAACACAGGTTAAGGAGGGAGCATTAAAGGCAAACAAACAGAAAAATAGTTATTGCTGGTGTTAAAGCAGGGTGCATACTCTAGCTCTCCAGGTAGCCACCCAGTCCACACATTGGTCCCACTAATTTCTGATTCTTTGGCAAAGTGACTCATGCTCTTTAAACTCTATTTTCTTTATTTTAAAAAAACAAGATAAAAATACTCACCTCTCAGAATTGTTATGAAGATTGAAGGAGAAAATTATGTATAATACAACAAAACAGCTGATAGCAAATGCTCAATGAATAAGTTCTCTTGCCACATTTGGGAGTGAAGAAAGTCTATAATTTTGGTAGAATTTTGTGATTGAAAAGACAAGGCCATCTACAAATAATAAAGATTCTGATGTCACTCATAATAAAGCATGGACAAGAAGTCAGTGGGACACATTGAAGGTTAGTAGAAATAAGATAATACAAAGTGATGACAAGTGGGTAATCTGTTAAGGATTATCACCAGGATTTTAGTGAGAAGGAAATGAAGATTCATAAATCCCCAGTTGTGTCCCACAACTCTTATTAGTGGTTAAGAGTGTAAGCTGAAGGCCAGGCGTGGTGGCTCGTGCCTGTAATCCCAGCACTTTGGAGGCCAAGGCGGGCAGATCACCTGAGGTCAGGAGTTCGAAACCAGCTTGACCAACATGGTGAAACCCCATCTCTACTAAAAATACAAAAGTAGCCGGGCATGGTGGCACATGCCTGTAATCCCAGCTACTCGGGAAGCTGAGACAGGAGAATCGCTTGATTACAGCAAGCGGAGGCTTCAGTGAGCCAAGATCGCGTCATTGCAGTCCAGCCTGGGCAACAGGAGCGAAACTCTGTCTCAAAAAACAAAAATGGAAACAAAAACAAACAAACAAAAAAACAGAGTGTACGCTGAGAGCTGGCTTGCCTGAGTTGGAATCCAAGCTCTACCACGTATTAGCTGTGTGATATTGAACAAATTGTTTGACTTCTCTGTGCCACACTTTAAAGTAGAAATAATATTACTGGACACTCAAAGTGTGGTTTTAGGGTTTCCATGAGCTGATGGATGTAAAGTGCTTTTAGAAGAATGCCTAGGACAGAGTACACACTATGCCACAGCCTCAGCTTCTGTGTGTCTTTGTTTATACATGTGTTTCTGTGTATGCATAAGCTGGGATAATAAATTACATATAGTTGTCATTTCAGAGTAAGAGTCAGTCATTTCTGAATAAATCAATGTGCCTTTTTCATATTGCCCATTGAACTCCTGCAGCTATTTTTAAACATGGGGTCCTGGGCTGGGTGGACCATACTTGACAAGATCAGAAAAGGTATAATGACCACGACTGGAAAAACGAACAGTATCATCCCTTCAAGTGGAGTTTTTCAGAGCATGGAACTTAGGCCATTTGCATTGAAATCACCTGGGGTGCTTATTTAAATGCAGATTCGCAAATCCTATTTCTAAGGTTACCATATACTTTATTGTTCAAATCAGGACATTTTTGAGAGAGAAAGAGATTGCTATAAATAATGATACCAGACTAATGAGCATAAACTATATTATCCTAGGCAAAAGAGCACATAGGGTGCCCCTTACCCATCTCAGATCTATAGCTCTTTTGTGATTGAATCCCAGAAATTTGCATTTCTATTAGGTTTCCAAGATGATTCTTTCACAGTGCAAAATTTGAGAAAGGCTTCCTTAAATTATGTTGTTCTAACAAGACTTAATTAATTCAGACTCTGTGAACTTTATATCATACCTCCGTTTCCTGAGAATATTTCTTTGTAATAGGGAAGAAAGAAAAAAATAAAGAAAGAGAGCATTTATTGACCATCTACTCCTGCTAAAACCTCCTCCTCCCCTTGGCAAGACACTGTCTGCTATAGTCTATAAAACAAGTTTACAGATCTTTGCTTTTGAAATTGAGTGAACCCCTGGTGATTATGGTAAAACCACATTCCCCTCGCTAGGAAACCAGGGCTTTAGCACTACAAACCACCTAGGAGATTGATGCTGGGGAGGAAGGAGGCAATGATTAGCTAACTATCCTTAACAACAGGGTGACCACAACATTCAACAGGATTTCACCTATCAAGCTCTCATCCCTGCTTACTGCAGTCATTGACAGAAGTAGTCATCTGTCAGTGGGTGGACTCAGACTTACCAAGCTCTATACAACCCAAATCTGACCTAAACTTTTGCCTGTCTTTAGCTCTCTCACAACAGCCTTCATCATGTTCTTCTCATACTTGCCTAAGTGAAACCTAAATATTTTTTGAGATCAAAGATACCCCTGTAGTCATCTAAATGGATGGTATTTTTTCCTCCAATATCCTATCCTCCTGTAAATAGGACCTCAAGGAAAGGAGGGCTTTGTCATGTTCTTTGCTACTATACTGGATCATTTCTCCTTCCTCTACCCTCAATAACTTTGAAGCTGGCCATCATTTCACACAATTTGCAACTACTTCTTCTTTGGACTACCTACTGGCCATCTGGTCATCATTTATTTCCTTAAAAAATATTTAGAACCTGCTTAATGGCTGGGCACAGTGGTTCATGCCTGTAATCCCAACACTTTGGGAGGCTAACGTGGGTGGATTTCTTGAGCCTAGGAGTTTGAGATCAGAGGGCAAAACCTGATCGCTACAAAAAATACCAAAAATAGCAGGTGTGGTAGCACATTCCTGTAGTCCTAGCTCCTCGGGAGGCTGAGATGGGAGGATTGCTTGAGGCAGGAAGGTCGAGGCTGCAGTGAGCCGTGATCATGACACTGCACTCCAACCTTGGTGACAGAGCAAGACCTTGTCTCAAAACAAAACAAAACAAAACAAGAACCTGCTGCCTGTCTTTGAATGCACTTCACTTATTGTTCTTAATTGTTCACCATAGGTAGACAATTCAACACTTTGGACAATCAATTTGTTATTTTTATTTCCAGTGATCTTTTTCCCAGTTTTAGCCAACTATTGCCATGATGTTCACTATATGGATTGTTATCATCAATTCAAACATCTTAATTTTAATCAATCCTGTCTCTGCTTTCACTTCCTACTCTTTAAAGTCATTCACTGTAGCTTCAGAGCTGCTCTAATGCTTGGACACCAGTGAGACTGTCAATTCATTAATCACCAATTATTTATTTTCTCTCTTCCTTCTTCTCCTGTTTTTATTTCATTGTTTAACCTATCTTAAATGCCATGATTCATCACTATAAGCAATCCCTTGCAAACATCATCAACTCAAACTTGGTTTTTCTCCAACATGTTAAAACCCTACTTGGTAAAATTTGACTGTTTTCTTATTCCACTACTGTATGTGAGCAGACTAAGTAGGTGGAAAAACACCTCCACCAAACTTAATAACTAAACCTAGTCAAAATTTTGACCATACATTTAAAGTGGAACCCTAACACTGACAGCAAGTCTACCATATTTCCTACATTCATGCTTTCATTTTTTAAGAGGACTCTTTCACACTATTTCCTCTCTTCTGAAATATTCAGTAAGATATAACTAACTTCACTATTAAATGACCACCTCAATATTTATGTAGTTGAAAAAAATAGAAGAATTCTGAATGGAATAACCCTCACTTCTCTTCCTTCAAATCTTCCTGCCTGCACTTGGATCAATATATGCTGCCTTTCCTCCTGCTAAAATTGATGAACTGCCACTGCTCTATCTAAAGACAACCCCTGCACATGTGCACTAAAGGCCTTTGCCTTTCACCTACTTATGGATTTCGTTTTGCACTTGACCACTCTCTCTCCTGCACATCATCAACTTTCTCCTCTGTAGCAGATCTTTATCAGCATATTAACAACTGGCAATATCCTCTATGATATAAAAGTTAAATTATTCCTTGACCTGATGTTCAAGCGACCCTCTTACTCCTGCCCCATTTCTCTGCTCCTATTTTGAACGAATCGTCTCTAAAGAGTTATTTATATTTGCTGCCTAAACTTCATTGTTTGCCATTCTGTCCTTAACCCATTCATTTCAATATTTCGTCTCTTTCATTTTAGGGAAATCACTCTTGTCAGATAAACAATGATTTCTACTTTGTGTAATTCAACGGTAAATTCTTTGTGTCTTTCTTATTCTACTTCTCAGAAACATTTGACACAAAAGAAATACTATTTTCACTTGGCTTCCAAGATAACAGGTTCCCTTAGTTTAATTTTTTTTTTTTTTTTGGGTGGCAGCTGCTTTTGGTCTTTTCTGGAGTCTCTTCCTGACACCTAAACTTTGGGATGGACCAAAACTCAAACCTCTTCCACCTTCTCATGTCTATTTGCTCTCTTCCTA
Source organism: Mandrillus leucophaeus (assembly GCF_000951045.1). Lineage (NCBI taxonomy): Eukaryota > Metazoa > Chordata > Mammalia > Primates > Cercopithecidae > Mandrillus > Mandrillus leucophaeus. Next base: position 3,531,827 of record NW_012103166.1, on the reverse strand, counting down.
GACAATTTTGAACAGATCCATGGTTTTAAAAACTGGACATATACACATTAAAATGCATATGTATTTACTTATAAAATGATATAATGTCTGAGGTTTGCTCCAAAATAACATGAAAGAGAAGAAAGTGGTGGCAGGTGGTGGTGGGGATATGGTTGAAACAAGATCAATAATCAGTTGATAATTGTTAAAACTAAGAAATGGGAAATTTAGGTTCTTTGCATTATTCTGTCTCATATATTTTGACATTTCCCGTAGAAATATTTTTTAAATATCCTAAATTTTCTTGTCTAGTCCCAATGCCTTCAAGTTCTAAATACACATATTTGATTTTCTTTTAAGCATCTCCCCTTGGATTTCTGAGTCATAAGAATTAGCATGTCCAAAATAGAACTTTTGATGTCCCTTTGCCTTTAAATCTATCCCTCCCTATGTCTCTTCTCTTAAAAATGGCATTCTCATACCCCATTGGCTTGGACTCCACCTTACAAGCCATTATGGGTTCCCCTTTATTCTGATAAACTACAACCTATATATCAACAAGCCTGGTTGATTTACCTATTAAGGTAGATGGGATTTGATCACTGCTCACCATTTCCAGAGGTATCACCCTCACTCAAGCCGCCATCACTTTTCACCTAAATTACCTTAGAAAGCACCTTCCTCATCTTGTTTTGCCCATTCTGGCTTTAAAGAGTAATGTTCCCATGGTAGTATGGTGATTTTTAACTCACTTTATGCCATTCCCTTGATCACCTTTTTAATGTGCTCTTCCCCATTTCTGAAAACAGGCAGAGTCTGTACTATGGACAAGACCCTGTGTGGTTAGTCTTCTGCTTACCTGTCCAGATTCAATTGCTATAAATATTCTTCTTGCTCACCTATTGATATGGTTTGACTATGTCCCCACCCAAATCTCATCTTGAATTCTATTTCCTATAATCCCCCTGTGTTGTGGGAAGAATCCAGTGGGAGGTAATTTAATCGTGTGGCCAGTTACCTGGTTACCCTCATGCAGTTCTCATGATAGCGACTGTGTTCCCATGAGATCTTTTTTTTTTTTTTTTTTTTTGAGACGGAGTCTCGGTCTGCGCCCAGGCTGGAGTGCAGTGGTGCGATCTCGGCTCACAGAAAGCTCCGCCTCCCTGGTTCATGCCATTCTCCTGCCTCAGCCTCCCGAGTAGCTGGGACTACAGGCGCCCGCCAGCGTGCCAGGCTAATTTTTTTTTTTTTTTTGGATTTGTTGTAGAGACGAGGTTTCACCGTGTTAGCCAGGATGGTCTCGATCTCCTGACCTTGTGATCCACCCGCCTCGGCCTCCCAAAGTGCTGGGATTACAGGTGTGAGCCACCGCGCACGGCTGAGATCTGATGATTTTTTAAAGGCTGTTTCCCCCTTTTTGCTCAGCACTTCTCCTTGCTGCTACTATGTAAAGAAGGATGTGTTTGCTTCCCCTTCTGCCATGATCGTAGGTTCCTTAGGCCTCCACAGCCATGCTGAATCATGAGTCAATTAAACTTCCTTCCTTTATAAATTACCCTGTCGCATGTATGTCTTTATTAGCAGTGTGAGAATGGACTAACACACTCACTCTTGCTAAAAGGGCCCCTATTGTTCTCAAACATGCCAGGCTTACTCTCACCTGAAGGTGTTTTTGTGGTATTTCTCTTGTCAACATGTTCTTCCCACAGATCTTTACATGGCTTATCCCCTTATTTCCTCCTGTTTCTGTGTTAGCTCATTGAAAGGCCTTGTCTGATAAGCCTATCATCTGTCAAAATCTTTTCTCCTGCTTTTTCTTCCTGGCAATGATTATTATTTAAAATTATATTTTATCAATATTTATTTTCTTGTTAATTTTCTCTTTCTCCAATGATGATGTCATTTCCATGAGGAACATCTTTTACTATTATATCTTCAGGGTCTAGAGTCCGATAGATGAAAATAGGCAAAAAGCATGGAGATGAAATAAATGAATTCTGGACTCTGCCATGCGTTTTTACTTAAACATGGTGTGAAACATGTGTGAAGGCAGAAAGCTGCTCCTATGAAAATGAGTTCTCTATATAATATCTTCTCTAATGCAGTTTTAAGTCAATTAAATTCAGTAGAGACTAAGTACCTCCACAAAGAAAGCCCAGAACTCCTGTGAGATATCTGGCTGGAGGCTGAGCTGTGAGTTCCTCAGGGGAAGTCATCCTGGGCTTAGTAGTCCACTGCTGCTCCTCTGACAATTCCCTTTACCTACAAAGCACTCAATCCCTTAACTCACAAATTACAAAGCATGCAGTTCGCCACAAGGGAGGCCAATCAACCAACAGACTACATTTTTAGTAATTCAGTATTAATGAACCTTTTACTTTGAGAGGTGTTTTAAGAGTAGAAATCTCTACTTCTCTGTACAGTCTCTTTCTATAACTTCCTTGCAACCCCAGGCAATTTTTGGACACTGGATTTAATCCATCCTCAGACTTCTCTTTTTAACCAGGGGTATAGAAAAGTTCACTCACAGTTTGACTCTCCCAGTTTGTAAGTTCTCTTACATCATTCTGAGCTTCTTTTGCCCCAGTCTTCCTGACTATAAAAGTGGAAAGTTATTTCTAACTTTCTTTTTATTAGGTGGCTTTTACCCTAGTTCATGGGTCAGCATGATATATGTTTAGGCCAAGAGGGAATTTTTAGCACAACATGAGGGCCTCATGCCCTTGAAATGGTGCACTCATTTTCAGTGAGTGTCAGGAAGATCTGTGTTCTCAATGTGTGCTAGAAATATTTTCACTGGGGTTCTTAGCCACCTACCCTTAGTATGAGTGTAATTCATCTATGAAAAAATTGAAACAAGGAAAATATACTTTTATTCCTACTACACAATAAGAAAAAGATTGTAAAGCAAATTTTCTATGGCAGTGTCATAATCCAATGAATTTATTTGCACAACTTTACTTCTCCCTTTCTTTTCTTTCACTTCCACCTGCCTGAATTGTACCTGTGCTTGTTTGATACATCAGTGAGGTAGTTTATGAAGCCCAACCATCTGTGCCTTTTTCTTTCTTAAATGCATAAAACCATAATCCATATACATAAATTCATAATCCATGTGCTCTTCTTATAACCCTATTGAGATGGTGAATTTTCCAGTGCAATTAAACTGTGAGCTAAAGAGATGATTGCAATTTCAGACTGTATCATAAATACTCAGGCTCTTACAGTGATACACCTGGTGAGGAATTCGGACTGATTTGTATTTTGAAGCACCTCAAGATAAATCTAAAATAATAGCATAAAGTCACAAACACACCGTTTCTTCTTAGTGAAACTCCACTATCCTAAGTCAGCAATATGGAAGAGTTTGATATATTTAAAAATATTACTTGATCTCTGAACTTCCTATCTACAACAAAGAAATGGAATAAAGTCATACCATTTGTAGTACTTAACTTGCTATTTTAATTCTCATTATTTAAATTCAGGAACTGATAGATTTATTTAGTGAAAAATAGTTGCACTTTAAAACTGTGATTTTTGTCACTTTTTAAAATGATCTTGCATTTGGGGAGTAAGGTAGTAAGAACTACTTTTTTTTTTTTTTTTTTAATAGAATGCATAGTATGTATTAAATGCAAAGTTCTACAGAGAGTAGCCAAGCCATTTAGGGTATTGCTGACCCTGATAATTAAATCATTCTATGCATTCATAACCAGTGTTTCAAGACACTTGGAAAGTTTGTTATGATGATTACACAGAGACAGCCCTGATCATTCAGTCATCAGAGATCACTGTGAAGGATACAGTGGAGTATATTGTTCTCATCCCCCAGGACTGTATGAGAGTCCCTCGGAAAGTGAACTGAAATTGATTGGGTCAGTTTAATAACACTTGAATTTCACAACAGAAAAGAGCACTGAGTAGTGTAGTTCGATAGCAATTAAACTATCTCAAATAGTCATAGGGTTCCTCTATTTATTCCTAAGACTTCTCTTCACTCTTGGTACTTATAAAAGAGGTCAAGGTGAATAGAAAATGCCTCAAAACTAGAAGCTATGATATTTTTATAGGACTTCCTACAGTGTCTTTCAGAGACCAGATAGTCAAATACTTACTAAAAATGAATTGACTTATAAAGGTTTATTTTGATTTTTTTCTGCACCATGAGGTAGGAAAACTCACATTTAAGGAAGAAGCAAGCTGGCATGAATATCAGTTTAGAAGAGAACTTGTATCCTTGAATCAGAAGGATACTAGAAACTCAGAACTATGGACCACAAAGAGTGGTTAGTTAGTCTGAACTGTCAAAGATCTGTCTGTCATGGATATGTGGATATTTAGGCACTTCCAGGCTTTTAACTACAACATGCACACATCAATTTCTTCTTCAGGATTATTTTAGCCAGAAATTTGTGTTGTGGGATTTTAGGATATAAAAGAAACAGTTTCTCAAAGGCTCAAAAATTGGAAATCTGCCAGAAGTTCTTGGGGTTGTAATTTGCCAAGAGCTCAAATTTAGGTATTTGAGATAATTTGCCAATAAGATAGTAGGTATGAAACCATGTTAGTCAAATGGACCAATTTATTTTAAAGTGTATGACTATCCAGATACAGAGATTAGAACCCTATGACATGAGAAAGAAGGAATTATAAGCATCTAGAAGAGGGTGCACTTGATGCAGTTTTTTTATTTATATGTATTTTTATGAAGGTGTAATTTATGTATAACATACTGATATTATGTTGATGATGAGTTGTTTTTTTTTTTTAAAAACAAATGCAGACACTCATTTAACACATGCCTTCTCAAAATGTGGAACATTTCCATTCCACAAAAGGTTTCCTTATGCCAATACTTAGTCAATCCTACTTCCATCCGAACGGCAACCACTGTTCTGCTTTTCCACCATTGTGGGTTGTGGGTTAGTTTTCCTGTTCTAGAACCTCATACATGTAAAATCCAATGATATACGCTCTTTGGTGCCTGGCTTCTTTTGCTCAAAATAATGTTTTTGACATTTCCTTTTGTTGTTGTTTTTTGTTCCTTCTTAATCCTGAGTAGTTTTCCATTGTAGGAATGTAATAAAATATTTACTCATTCTCTGGCTTATAAACATTTGGGTGTTTCCTGTTTAGGGTAAATATATTTTCTCTTTTTCTGGGGGGGAATGAAATTTTTTGGATATAGGGCATACAAATGTTTAAATTTATAAAAAAAGTTATCCCCAAATTTTCTAAAATTGATAGTGACATTGTGCACTCGTTACCTGCAATAACTGAGAGTCCTGGATGCTCCACATTCTCAATTTTTAACATTTTTTTTCATTCTAGTAAGTGTAAAATGATATCTCATGGATTTAGCATTAACTTTTCTGACCACAAATGATGACAATTGCTTCCTTATGAACATTAGCCATTCATTTGCCTTTCTTTATGCAGGACGATTCAAATCTTTTGCTCACTTGTTTTATTTGGTTGTGTATATATGTATTATACCATTGCCAGAATTCATTAAATATTTCTGATACTAGTTTTTTGTTAGACATATATAGGCAAAAATTTTCTACTAATCTGTGGCCTCCCTATGTATTTTCCTCATAATGTCATTTGGTGAGCAGAAGCGTCAAATTTTGATGAAGTCCAAATTATCCAATTTTTTTATAGTTAGTGCTTTCTCTGCCCTATATAAAACATCACTGCTTATCACAAGGTCTTATAGTATTCTCTTATGTTTTCTTCTAAGAAGCTTTATAGGTTTTTTATGTTTAGATCTGTGATTTTTCTTGCATTATTTTTTATGTGTAGTAAACTAGGGTTTTTTTTTTTTTTTTCATATATACATATCCATTTGTTCCAGAATCATTTCATTAAAAAGAATTTTTTTCCCATTGCTAAAATATTTGTCCTAGTTAGTTAGGGCTGCTATCACAACATACCTTACACTTGGTAATTTATAAATAACATAAATTTATTTCTCACAGTTCTAGAGACTGGGAAGTCCAAGGTTAAGGTGCCAGAAGATTAAATATCTGGTGAGGGCTGCTCTCTACTTCCAAAATGATGCCTTTATGTGTCCTCACATAGTGGAAGGAACAAAAGGGCCAAACACGTTCTTTCAAGTCCTTTCATAAGGCCACTCACTAATTCCATTCATGAAGGTATTGTCATCTTGACCTAGTCACCCCGTAAAAGCATTGGAGATTTAGTTTCAAAATGAATTTTAGAGGGACACAAATATTCAAAGCCTAGCATATTTAATTGTAAAATTAATTAACCTTTCCTACTTTTAACCACGTAAGAAAGGCCATTCAAAATGAAATCATTCTAGGTAGACATAATTCTATCTATGACAGACACACTAAGCATCGGAAAACCAATTATTTGTCTTTTGAGATATTTGCTTAAATAGGCTAAGATTTACTTAGAATATTCCTCTCTTCTATTAACCAATCAATTAATATCAGACTCATGCCACCTGGCCCTGAATGGTACCCTGGCACAAGAACACCTGACCAGGAAGGACCAATGGGAGCTAAAATTCCCCATGTGCCCCTGCCTATTAATGATAAAGACCTTTTTATCATTATATCATCTTGGGGACACAGGAGGGAAGAAAGTTGCAATTACAATGCTAAAGGATCCCCTTTGTCCATACAGAGGAGGCACTCTCGAATTTATGGAGAGGAAATACTTTAAGGTTCGCCCAGTGATGATACCTTTGCTAATTTTCAAAAATCTGCTTTTTGGGTTAGCACAGTCTCTGCACTGCTCCTTAACCATTCCTGAACCTGCGGCATACTGTCACTTGTACCTCTAACGGTTACACAATTCTCCAATTTCAAACTATGTAGACACAGTGTGGTCCCTGCCTCTGTTTCACCATTCAAGGTTTGATTTTTTTTCTTATGACTATTTGTTGTATTTTCTTCTTTCGTGAAATAGACATGACATTAAGGACAGTTTGTTCTCTAATGACTTTCATAATTCTATCTGATTATAATATCACAAATATTGAAATGCCTTTGTAATATCCTATAATATCATTAGATTTTTGATCTGAACAATAAAGGTGTATTGGAACACCCAAGGACATTCTACTGCACTTTTAGAGGACTTACTTTTTCCTTCCCACACCTCTCAATCTACTCACTTTCTTGGTTCTAGGTTCTATCTTGCCATCCTCTCCATGCTTTATGCCATCAGCCATAACAAATGTGTGTGAGATATATATATATATATATGGGATATATATATATATATGGATGCAGAATTCAATTGGCTAGATTGGCAAGGAACTTATAAGACTTTCCAGAGCCTGGTTAAATGTCTCTTTGTCTCTTTATGTCTATAGGGACTCTAGTAAACTTTCCATTCACACATCTTATTTTAGAGTTGAAGAAAGAGATACTAAGAAGTTAAAGACTTGCCCAAGTTTAGACTGTTATTTAAGACAGAGCTGTGTCTAGAGCCTTTATGTTTCCAAGCTACATTTAGAAACAGCCTGCAGGCTCCATCGTTTCAAACTCTTTTTAGGTTAAACAAAAACTCATTTTCTTTTTTGAGCTAAACAAAAAAAGCATATGTGAGTTGTACACAAATGACAGAGATTGGAAATGAGGATATATTTGGACAATGAGGCAAAGGTGTGAAATATTCACCTCAGTAAGAGGGAGAGAATACTGACTAGAAAAATATAGTATTAATACTATTGTTGAGTAGTATTGAAAGCCCATTTGAAATTTTTGTTCACCAAATTAAAGTAGGGTTAGCTGGTATAGTAGTGTGCTTTTTCCCAAATTACATGCAGTTGTTTGGACAGATATGCAAAAATGTCAACATTTTGCATTTAATTAACTTTTGGGTTTTGTTTCACAAGTAATAAAGCAGGAGCCGGGGGCCAGAAAGATGAGAATATATGCAAGGGAATGACTATACTGAAGAACAATGTCATTTTATTATCAGAAGGGAAGTGAAGACATGAGAAAAATGTAGCTCAGTGAAAAAGATTTGATTCTGATGGGGCCAAAGAATTGTTGAAGTGTGCATATTAGAGAAAATTAGTTTGAAATATAAAAGTGAGGGATTATTGCAGTAGAGATTTTAGTGGTTACGTTATTGTTATGTGTAAATTTCATACAACAGTAGAGGTAGAACAAAAAAGAGTAAAGCAGTTTCTAGAATCTGGAGAATGGCTGGTTGCTATATGATTGAAATAAAGAGTGGTAGCAGATATAGTCTAATGAGGAACTACAGAGCAGCTAAAAACTTTGAAAACAGGAGGGAAGAAAAATGGTCTAAAAGAAGCCATGAGGAGCAAGTGCCTCAATTCAACTTCAGGGACCTGTTCTATGGAGTAGGGAGAAAATAAGCAGTCACGAGTTAGGATAGATACGATGGTATCTGGATCCTCAAGTGATCGTCAGGTTTTCATTAAAGTGGGAAGGTGGAAGGGGAGTTCAGAAACACCCGACATTTTAATGATGACAGAGGAAGAGATCAGGAGAAAAAGCATAACCGTGTATGAGTGAATGAGAAGTTGAGTCAGATAAGCCGATGGGCAGATCAACTCATATGATGAGATGCATGAGTGGACAGTGTGAACTTTTAGTGGTGATGAGGATAGGAGGTGTGGTGTTGTCTATTATGTTGGTTTCTTGGGAAAAGGTAGGTGTTAAATATATAGACACACAAACACAATGGAAGTGTTTTATTTAAACTGAAACAAAATGAAACTATTTAGTCTTTTTTTTTTGTTTGTTTTTTCTTTTATTTGAGACAGAGCCTCGCTCTGCCGCCCAGCCTGGAGAGCAGTGGCGCGATCTCGGCTCACTGCGAGCTCCACCTCCCGGGTTCACGCCATTCTCCTGCCTCAGCCTCCCGAGTAGC
>NW_012103166.1:3518234-3522664 GCF_000951045.1 Mandrillus leucophaeus | reverse complement strand
TTTTTTTTCATCATAGAAAAAAATAAGATAGTAAAAAAGGAGATGGCTGGAATGAAAATCTTTGTGCATCTAATTTGGAAACATAGAGATACAGCTGCAAGAGAGGCTGTCAAAATTGCTTAAGCTTTTTTCCAAAGATGGTGATACATCTTTCTGGGATAGTCACATCCATGAGAATGAAAGAAATGATGAACATGTTAACAACAACATAATAGGAATACTTCAGTTTCAAGAGAAGAAAGCATCACAAAAACTGAAACAGAGCTTCTCATTTCCTCTAGGGATTCCTGTTATATAATTTCCATTTTAAATGAAGCAAAAATACTTCCAATAACCAGAGAAACACTTAAAAATTAAGAAACACTTGTTCTAGTTAATGTGTCTGAATAGTTCCAAGAAAAAAGTCTCCCCCAGGAGGTCATTATTATTCAAAAATTACTCTAATTAGGTCATGAATACATTAGGCCCTATTCAGCACCAACAAGAGAAAAAATAGAATTGGAAATGTGACACACATAACACTCCCAACGTGTTAGGGTGATTTTATTCCAAAATGCCATTAAAAGATGAAAAGGTCACCCTGTAGGGAAGTAATTGGTACAGCACTCTTGTAACTGATTAAAGGGACTTTTATTTAGGCATTTTTTTCTTTCTTTCTTTCCAAAGGGGTCTTTCTACATGGAAAGACAATATATATGTCTGTGTGTGTATAATCTGATTGGATAGATGTTTGGCTGTTTTAAAACAGTAACACAGAAAAAGGGAAAAACAAGCGCTCTTGAGATATGAAAATAGACACAATTGTAGATTGAGTACACAAATTTCACAGAGCATCTTAAGAAAACATAAAAAGGCATAGATATTTCCTTGTATTTGTTTTTCATTTAATTACTCCATCTCTGTGGTTTCTTAGAATATCTGCTGCATAGACAAGTTCTATATTTAATTAGAAAAGAGTATAAAATTTTAATGAGTTGGTAATGCCCAATGTAAGAGGCTAGAAAGTTGAAAGTCTTCATTTTTTTAAAAGAAACATAAGAAAATCTGATAATTGCCCCCCCTGATTTGTTTGATGGTTGGATTTGTAAATTTCCAGCAAACCATATTAAACTACTTACAACTAAACGAAGGAAAACATCCCCAGGGCTTACGCATGCACCTGTACCCTGTTAAAACCATATAAAATAGGGACATTGATCGGTTGTAGTATGATTTCTGTTTTTTCTATACAATCTCATTGCGAATGCAGTTTTGTCTATAATTGGAGGTTGCAACATTTATAATCAAAATTGCTTTCTTTAAAATCTGCCAAAATACTTATCATATGCACAAGATTTCCATCTCAAAGATATGGTTCCTGTCTTAGTTAATTTGTGCAGCTGTAACAAAATACCCATGACTGGGTAATTTACAAAGAACAGAAATTTATTTATCACAGTTCTGGAGGCTGGGAAGTCCCACATCAATGCCCCAGCATCTGCTGTCTGGTGAGTCTCCTTGCTGGTCCTCACATGGTAGAAAGCAGAAGGGACAAAAGTGAGGACAAACTCTGGGTCCTCACATGGCAGAAGAGGACAAACTCACTTTCACAAGCCCTTTTTCTAAAGGCATTAATCCATTTATGAGAGAAGGCCCTCATGATCTAAAAGAACTCCCAAAAGTCCACATCTTCCAATGCTGTTGCATCAGGGATTAAGTTTCCAACTCATGAATTTTGGGTGACACATTTAGACTATAACAATGCCTAGATATTAGACACTAAAAACTCAATGTTTTTCTATATTCTTTACTTACAAATTTTTTTAGTGTCTTAGTGTCCTTTAAGAATTCTAAGAAAGAGTTATATAGAAGATTAAGTATACCAAATGTCTAAGTGATTTTATACTTTTTTCTGATAATGCTTAACTGATGCTTTCTCACTCCCTCACTTAACCACTAATTCATTCAACAATATATATTTTTAATTGTAACTTTTTATTGTGATACAATATCAGAGTTGTAAATGAGTTGCAAACTTTCTCATACCACCACCACTCAGATTCTCGTGTGTGTGTGCATGCGTGTGCATGTGTGTATACACTTGTATTTATATGTGTATGTACATGTATTGTGTTATGAATACACATATATAGGTGTGCATGCACACAAACATGCATGTGTGTGTCTGTGTGTGTGTGTATAAATATATATTCCAAACCATTTAAAAGTAAGTTTCTGACATGCCTTTTACCCAAAAATACTTTGGCATGAATTTCGTAAAAATAAGGACATTCTTCTACATAATCACAGTATAATTATCAATATCAGGAAAGCAACATTACTACAATAACATTAGCTAATTTACAGACCTTGTTTACATTTTGTCAATTGTTCAGTAGCTACGTTTCAAAAACCTAGGATTTTATTGTACATCGCATAAAGGAATAAACTACTGATGAGACAGTGAAAGGTACCAGAGAGTTTGCTTGTGAGAATACATGTTGTTTTAGTAGATAACATAGTCAGTACATTTTAATTCCATAAATAGGTATTGTGTGTAAAACTTTTGTATAGAAAAAGTAATAATAACTCCCATTTGTTGAGTGCTTTCAATGGGTTAGGCACTTACACTAATGTGAACTCTATAATTTCGGTCTCACAACCATCTTATAAGGTAGATATTATTTTATAGAGGAATAAACAAGGGCTAAGAGAGATTAAGCAGCTTGTTTGGTTACAGAGCAAGTGAACTGCAGACCTGGAATTATCTTCCAGATCCTTATTCTGAAACCTTATTCTTTTATTCATCCTGCCATATTCCTCATAGAGTGAAACAACAGACACTCATGATGGATGTCCTATTGTCCTGGAACTTATAATCTTCCTGAAGGAAATATACAAAATATATAAACTCAGAACATTATGAGTAAGAAGTTTCTCTTCATTTAAAGTTGTAACTCAACTGCTATCCTGTCCCTGGTGCTTCAATTCTTCTGTTTCTCACCTGTTTTCTCCATAGCATTTATCACCGTGTATCTCAATATATAATATACATCTTTACTATGCTAGTATCACGTCTCTTCACACAGGAATGTAACTTCAAGAGAATCTCAATTCTTTTTTTTTTTAAATTGCTAAGTCCACAGCACACAGAAAACTACCTTGCATAAACCTGTCATTACTGAAAGATTTGTTGAATACATGATTAAATTTCATCACCTGCTTGATTTCATAGATGAGGAAGGTGAAGTCCTGAGAGATTAAGTTGCTCATGGTCAGAGTAATTTAATTTTTAAATGTATTATTTATTTATTTATTTATTTTTTTAGAGATTGAATCTCACTTTGTCACCCAGGCTGGAGTGCAGTAGCGCAATCATAGCTCACTGACACCTCGAATTCCTGAGTTCCTCTTTCCTTGGCCTCTCAAAGTGTTGGGATTACAGGTGTGAGCTCCCATGCCTGGCCTAGAGTAATTAAAGGACAAGAAATGTCATTAAATTGAAAGTAAATAGGAGTCACAATGAGTGACACAATCATTGGGTCCTGTACAGCATACAGGAAGAGATCAGAACTGGGTTCTGGTGGGAAAATGTTGCAGGACAGAGACCATAAACAACAGGTGGAAAACCTGTAGTGAACAAAGACCCTGGGAGGAAATTTAACAAGCCAAATTAACTGGATATATTACATGACTAGCTATAGAGGAAAGATCATTATGGGAAATGTTGAAAGATCAGACTTGGCAGAAATAATGCTGCCAGATTATAAAAGAGTTTTCTTTGAAATAGAAAAGTTTCCATTGTTACAGGCAAAGTAAATTGGATATTTTCTGGCAGTACAGCAGTTAAATAATCAATGACATAAAGGCTAATCCCATTTCCACTTTAAGCAAAAGCATTACAGCTAGCAATAATTAACCAGTGATTTTCCAGGGTTAATTTGTATGTACATCTCTCATTTTCTAAATTGGTTTGAATGTATTTGATACATCATTGCTCAGGGAATGGCTGAATGGATCACACCTTCAACTCATGTGCAATAATTCTTATAAACAGTTAAGGAAAATACTTTAGCTGAGTGAAAGAGTAAAAAACAGAAAAAGGCAGATGTCAGAAAAAATACGTCAAGGAAGAGACATGTATGGTTAACTTTTGGCACAAGAAACGAGTGAACTGAGAATCTGACTGTTCAGATGTCTCCTTTTTGAGTTCAGTATACACACATCTACTTCAGATTTAGAGTAGTACAAATTCAAGAGAAGGCATCATTTTTCAGTCATTCTGACTTAGATGCCATGCTGATTAACACCATGTGTTTTGACATAGGTGAAGAGGGCTCTGAAAGTAAAGTGTGATGTACTTCCTTCAAAACAAAACAAATAAAAGTTCTATTTATTTTGCATCATAGTGTTTATACATAGTCTCTTTTTACAGCTGTTAGATTTGTTAA
>NW_012103166.1:3514452-3517594 GCF_000951045.1 Mandrillus leucophaeus | reverse complement strand
TCCTTTATTCAGTAAAATGTTAATAATGTTATAGCTACTACTAAATTAATACATGTTGCTCAAACAGGAAGCCAGAAGTTATAAAAGAAGAAAGAGAAAGATCTTCCTCCTTCACACTCTGACCCCCCTTTCCATTTCCAAAACGAAACCCCCATCAGGTTGTGTGTGTGTGTGTGTGTGTGTGTGTGTGTGTGTGTGTGCGCGCGCGCGCGTGCACATGTGTATTTTCTTACATTTTATACAAATAAAATCATGTTATGTAATTTACATCTTAATGTATTTTGAAAAACTTTTAATACTTGCATATATAGAAATTCCTCACTTAAGTGCAAAAATGTAACAAATTTAACTAGTACCTATTTATACACGTCTACGTTGTTACAGTATTCTTGCTATTAAAAAGTTTTGCAGTGAAACCCCATCTCTAGTAAAAATACCAAAAAATTAGCTACAGGTGTGGTGGTGCACACCTGTAGTCCCATCTACTCAGGAGGCTGAGGTGGGAGGATCACTTAAGCTAGGGAGGCAGAAGTTGCAGTGAGTCGAGATCCAGACACTGCACACCAGCTTTGGGGACAGAGTTAGACCCTGTCTCAAAAACAACAACAACAAAAAAGGCAACTTGCTACATACACTTGTGCATATGTACAAGGAATCTATGGGAGAAAAACTTTAGAAGGAATGGATGGCTCAAAAATTATGTAGATAATAATTTGCTACATATTGCCATTTTTGTCTTCAAAATTATGCACCAATTTATATTCCCATCACAGAAATCTGTTAGTATGCACTTCCCTCATCAATTCTAAAGGCCATGGTATGTCTTATTCTTGAGAATCATAGTAGTATCTAATTGTTGTTTTAATCTGCATTTCTTTGATTATGTTAGGGTGGCATTTACACTTCTTTGCCTGTCTAATCTCTGTTCATGCCTTTTACCTATTTGCTGTCCTTTTACATTTTTTTAAGTTGTAAGAGCTCCCTTTGTAGTATAGAAATTAGCCTTATTTTCTCTAACTACCATTTCCTAGTTTATCATTTTCTTTGACATTTTTGGCTATACAGATATTTAACATTTTTATATCCCAAACATATTATTTTTTCATTTATTATGATTTTTATATTCTTTCTCTCCTTAGATAGTACTTCATCAGCTCAAAATTTGAAGGAAAAAAACAGTTTTTAAATTCTTCTTGCTATTTAAGGATTCATTTAACATTAAAACCTTTGACTTGTCTGGAATTTATTATGACATAAGGAGTGAGGTATAAGTCCAATATACGTTTTCCAATTGCTTACCACAACAACATTTACTGAAGCCAGTTTATTCCTCCCCTTTGAGATATAAATTCTCATATAATGGTTAGTCTATTTATAACCTTTCTATTCTCTCCCATTACTCTGCCTGCCTTTTGGTATGTCAATATCAAACTATATATTTAATACTTGGGTTTAAAAATATTTCTTACTATCTGAAAGATTCCCCACCCACCCAAATTATTTTGGAAATTTTCTGGGTATTTTAATGTCACTATTTCTAGAAATACTTTAGTTTGTATTATTTTTTAAAGTTTTCCCAAAGTCTTATTGATATTTTGAGATTGCAATTATACATTTTGGGGGCATATTGTTATTTTTATAAAATTGAATCTTCCTATTCTCAAATAGGGTATGCGTTTTCATTCATCCAAGACATTTTTGTTCCTCTGTTGAGTTGTAACATTTTCTATTTATTGGATCTACACATTGCTTATGAAACTTGCTGTAAGATATCCTATCTTTCTGTTTTAGTGAACTGAATTTTTCTTCCACTAACTTTTCATTTGTTTCTATTTCTTGTGTATCTTAATACCATAATCAAACATCTTGTGAGATTATTTCTACTAGTTTTTTGTTTACTTATATGTGTGACTAGACGCATATAATGTACAAATATAAGAGTATTTCTCCTTTTTCAATTATTTTTATTATTTCATTTTCTTATAGTAATAAACTTGAATCAATTGTTATATGTTTTATTTTTTATAAAACTTCATTATCTACAACATCCAAAATAATGTTTAACAAAGGTAATAAGAGTACTGTTTCCTTTTCAGAACAGTAATGGAATTACTGTATTGTTTCACCATAGCCCTGGTTTTGAGTTTACAAAATGTATTCACGTCAGGTAAGTTTGCACTCTTTCAACTTAGGTAAAGGTGTTTCGAATTGCCTTTAAGTTTGAAATGAAGGTTAAATTTATTTTCCAAGTGCTTTGAACTTCAATCAAGATGAGTATGTTTTCCCTTGTTAGCTTATTCGTGAGCTGAAGTATTTTAATAGATTTTTTATTACTGAGGCATCCTTGCATTTCTGAAATAGGCCTCACTTGGTCATAGTGTAACATTATACTCATTTGTACCTGAATTTATTTCAGTGATATTTTCTTTAGGAATGTTGTATCAATATTCATATGACAAAATGTCTTTTATTTCTTTCTTGCATAATTGTTTTCTATTTTTTTAAAACTCAAAATGGTTTTTTTCCCTTATTTATTGTATTAGAGGTGTTTTCTGTGAATATTTCAAAGAAAGCACCTAAGAGCATTTCTGGTCCCGCCTCTATCTTGATAGTTGACTATTTGATAATTTTCTCTGTGTCTCTCCTGATTATATATTACATATGTAATTATTTCAATTTAGATAATTTAGATAATTTTAAATTTCCCTAAAAATATTTATTTCACTCATGTTTTCAAAGTATTTTGGAAAAAGTTTAAGAGTACTCATTTATTATATTTAAAATTTCTTTTATTCTCGGGGTGATTTCATCTGTTCTTATTTCTAATTTTGGTCATTTTGCCTTCTCCTTTCTTTACTATGCTGATTCCTTTTCTTCCTCTTTTTTTTTAGAATCAGCACTTGAATTAATCATTCTTTTTTAATTAAAATTTCAAAATTTCAATTTTTGGGATACATTTGTTTTTGTTTTTCTGTCTTTTCAGTTGAATACTTCTCAAGTATATTGTTTAGTCATGTAGCCATTTCAGGCTGTGTATTTTCCTGCAAAAACATTTTTAATGTACATCACAAAAGTGTTAATACAGTCACTATTTTCTAGGTATTTTGTACTTTTGTTTTAGACGTAAGTATTGTTAAAAATA
>NW_012103166.1:3511677-3513737 GCF_000951045.1 Mandrillus leucophaeus | reverse complement strand
AGCCCCTCCACCCGCTGATAGGCCCTGGTATGTGATGTTCCCTTCCCTGGGTCCATGTGTTCTCATCGTTCAACTCCCACTTATGAGTATTTTTTCTTTTGTTTACATTTATTGAGGTTTACCTTGGAAGGTAATAGATGCTCCATTTTTGTAAATATTCTATAATTGTTTAGATAAGTTCTTTTCTCTCTGTTTTCAGGGACTAAAGTTTGATATATACTTAAGAGATCAAATGTATTAACCATGTTATTCAAATTATCTAGAGCCTTATCAGCATATTTAATGATTTATTGAAGGTGAACTCTACAAAACTGAATTAAAACCACAACTGGGGAGAGGAAATTTAAAAGTAAAAAGGCCATAGCAGTTAGTGCTAAATTAAAAAAATAATAATAACTTAAATATGCTTTCAAATTATGTGTCTTCTGAATTATGAGCTGTCTGAAGACCTGTAGTGTGTAAGCGTGCCTCAAACATCTTAGTGCTACATCTTAAATTAGCATATTGCTCAGGTCCCTGGATGTCTTGCCAAGGACAAACCCAGAAAGAATCATGTCGGGAAAAATCTACAGGTTGGTAATCAATGTCCCTAAGGGCAAAGAAGAAAGAGCCAGGACAGCCACTTCTCCTCAAGACCCTGATGCTTTCTGCTAGATGCAGAGCTTACCAAGCATAGTCCATTCTGTCCTAGTTTTCCTGGGGATAATCTGATCATTATGTTTCTATCAAATAACCTATTACTCTAAACTTCTAAAGCATGACCTTGCTCTGAAATCCCCATGAAGCAAAAAGTCATTAAACATAAGCTTAAAACTTTCCCCCACTACTTTATTTTGTAATTTTTATGTGCTAGAATACAGTTAACATGGATAAAAGCAGATCATGTGAGTGAGTTTTCACACAGAGCTTCGTTAAAGTGTCATAACAGAAAAACACTCTCTAGATGTATGGATGGAAACCTGGTGATTACACAGGTAGCTCATTTCCACCAACAAGAGAGTTCAACTTTCTCTCTGGGCCTTTTCCTGTGTATGTGTGTCTCAAATATTTTCAGAAACTGCCAGCATGCTCTCTCTTTGATACAAGATTGCAAAGTGGAGCTGAGAAATATGACATGGATTCAGAAATGACAGCTGTCTAGGAGTGAACCAAACATCAAGGAGGATAGAGCACTATTTCTTTTTACTGTTTTAAAAAAAGACATTTACTCCTGTAATGAAGGCTCAATTCTGGGTACTTTAATACCATTATTAATACTATTTATTAATACTATTATTATGACCAGAAGGAGTGCCTACAACTTTGATTACTCATGCCTTCAAAACATTATGGAAACAAATTATAAAACACTGTTTTCAGCATAGCTGTCTTTCCACATCTCACCCCTGCTACCTATTGAGTAAGACTTGTGTGTTGGCTCTGCTATAACAAGGAATATAATAAACTGGAAGTTCTGGAATGCTGCTGAGGGCAGTGTTTCTCATCATGCAATTCTCAACCAGCTGTATCTGAAGCATCTGGGTATCACATTTCTGTTGAATCAGAATTTATGGAGCAATTGGCTCAGTGTATACTTACACTACATGGTTGATGCCAATGTAATTATGGTTTCTGCCATGTCCTTCAATGGCAAAACCTGCAATTACTTTGGCACCCAACTAATATATATATACATATATGTATACACACACACACACGTATGTATACCACATAACACACGCACACACACACATAATGAGAGAGAAAGTCTCACTCTGCCTCCCAGGCTGGAGTGCAATGGTGCAATCATAGCTGACTGCACCCTTGAACTGCTGGGTGCAAGCAATCCTCCAACTTCAGTCTCTAGAGTAGCTAGGATTACAGGAGCATGTCACCACGTCCAGCTAAGTTTTTTTTGTTTTTTTGTTTTTTGTTTTTTTAGAGACAGAGGCTCGCTATGTTGCCCAGACTGGTCTCAAACTCCTGACCTCAAGCAATACTCCCACCCGAGCCCCCAAAGTGCTGGAATTACAGAGGTTAGCCACTGCGCCCAGCAAGAAGTAGCTATTTTTAACAAACCA
>NW_012103166.1:3445950-3511627 GCF_000951045.1 Mandrillus leucophaeus | reverse complement strand
TATGTTTCTATCAAATAACCTATTACTCTAAACTTCTAAAGCATGACCTTGCTCTGAAATCCCCATGAAGCAAAAAGTCATTAAACATAAGCTTAAAACTTTCCCCCACTACTTTATTTTGTAATTTTTATGTGCTAGAATACAGTTAACATGGATAAAAGCAGATCATGTGAGTGAGTTTTCACACAGAGCTTCGTTAAAGTGTCATAACAGAAAAACACTCTCTAGATGTATGGATGGAAACCTGGTGATTACACAGGTAGCTCATTTCCACCAACAAGAGAGTTCAACTTTCTCTCTGGGCCTTTTCCTGTGTATGTGTGTCTCAAATATTTTCAGAAACTGCCAGCATGCTCTCTCTTTGATACAAGATTGCAAAGTGGAGCTGAGAAATATGACATGGATTCAGAAATGACAGCTGTCTAGGAGTGAACCAAACATCAAGGAGGATAGAGCACTATTTCTTTTTACTGTTTTAAAAAAAGACATTTACTCCTGTAATGAAGGCTCAATTCTGGGTACTTTAATACCATTATTAATACTATTTATTAATACTATTATTATGACCAGAAGGAGTGCCTACAACTTTGATTACTCATGCCTTCAAAACATTATGGAAACAAATTATAAAACACTGTTTTCAGCATAGCTGTCTTTCCACATCTCACCCCTGCTACCTATTGAGTAAGACTTGTGTGTTGGCTCTGCTATAACAAGGAATATAATAAACTGGAAGTTCTGGAATGCTGCTGAGGGCAGTGTTTCTCATCATGCAATTCTCAACCAGCTGTATCTGAAGCATCTGGGTATCACATTTCTGTTGAATCAGAATTTATGGAGCAATTGGCTCAGTGTATACTTACACTACATGGTTGATGCCAATGTAATTATGGTTTCTGCCATGTCCTTCAATGGCAAAACCTGCAATTACTTTGGCACCAAACTAATATATATACACATATATGTACACACACACACACGTATGTATACCACATAACACACGCACACACACACATAATGAGAGAGAAAGTCTCACTCTGCCTCCCAGGCTGGAGTGCAATGGTGCAATCATAGCTGACTGCACCCTTGAACTGCTGGGTGCAAGCAATCCTCCAACTTCAGTCTCTAGAGTAGCTAGGATTACAGGAGCATGTCACCACGTCCAGCTAAGTTTTTTTTGTTTTTTTGTTTTTTGTTTTTTTAGAGACAGAGGCTCGCTATGTTGCCCAGACTGGTCTCAAACTCCTGACCTCAAGCAATACTCCCACCCGAGCCCCCAAAGTGCTGGAATTACAGAGGTTAGCCACTGCGCCCAGCAAGAAGTAGCTATTTTTAACAAACCAACCAGATGATTCTTAGGCATATGGAAATTCCAAAGGCTGTAGAGATTGTGTTGTCAAGCTCAATCTCTACAGAGTTATATGCAGTGACACTATTACATAGAGTTAACTAATTTGTTTTTGTTTTAAGGAAAGTACTAGAATGGCCTCATGCCTTAGTAACTATGCTTACATGATGGTAACTCGTAGCCAAAAACCTAAATTCATTAACTGCATGTCAGGCAATTGTGCATGGAAACACTATCATTAAATCTCATGTGCTTGGTGGGGCCTCTTAAAGCAAAGTTTTAACAAGGCTCCAGTTATCCCTGGTTCTATTCTGGGTACTTGAAATGCAAAAATTCTAAAATACCTGTCTTTCTGAGGCATATATTCTATCTTGCATTGCACTTGAAATTATTACCCCTTCTAAAATTGCATGTAAAATATTATGTCTATGCACCTCTTACAAGGGCTACTACTTGTCCAAAGATAGATTAAAAATGGAATCAATTGCTCCTCAAAATGAATGGAGTCACTTCTGCCCCTCTGTAATGTCTTTGGGATACAGAAGCTCAGCTAGAGTTCTCCGGCCTGGCTTTCATCTAGGAAGGCATCAGTGAGCATTTCTGTGTCCTCTGCCATAACTCAACTAAAGGTTGAGCTCTTCTCTCTACTAAGCTTAGCTGCCTCTCCTAACTAGGATTCAGGAGAATTAATGCAGGTGTTTTAACACAAGAGGATTTAGTCACAGAAAAATACTAGAATCATATCCTCTTATACAAACTACAACTGAGAAGAGCCTCTGGATCCCGAATGATAGTGAACTGCACACACTTCTCCAGAACACAGGTGAGTGGAGTGCCATTCGCTGGGGCTGGTAATGAGGGAGAACAAGGCAGGCAGCCACAGCTGGATAGCCACATGATCCTTGCCTTCTCATGTCTTATTTGTCCTCTGCAACGGCTCAGCTCTGGAGGCTGAAGAAAGCCTGATATTGAAGGTTGCTGTATTAAGTTGCATAACGGACACCCAAAGATATCAAGTTCTAATCCTGGAATTTGTAAACAATTTTATTTGAAAGAAAGGGTCTTTGAAGATGTGATTAAGATTTCTGAGAGGAGATTACCCTGGATTATCTTGATGGGCCCTAATGCCATCACAAGTGTCTTTATAAGAGAGAGGCAGAGGGAAACAACATGTAAAACAGAGGAGAAGGTAAAGTGAAGATGGAGGCAGAGGTTGGAGGGATGTGAACACAAGCCCAGGAATGCTAGGGTCACCAGCAGAAGCTGGAGCTGGTAAGGAGAGACTCTGCCCTAGACCCCATGGAGGCAGTACAGCTTTGCAGCACTGTGGACTTCTGGCCTCCAGAACTGTGAGAATAAAATTCTGTGTTTTAAGCTGCCAAATTTGTGGTAATTTGTTACAACAGCCTTGGAGAACGAACAAAGTTGCCATACCATACAACAGATGCCTACTGTGATGTGTGAGTTCTCTATGCAGTCTGGCTGCCTCTCAATGGAGAGCTCAATTTTCCTTTACTTGCTCATGTATCTTTCCAATATGGCTTTATCACCCGAGCTATACTTCTCTGTTCTTGGGACATGAAAGAAACTAACATATTCTATCTATAAGCTTCTGTTTTCTACTCTTCAGCACCTCCATAGATTACCTCCCTCATCATCTGGCCAGTGTGTGTTTAATGCAAACAAAGTTTACAAAAGAGGTATGTAGTATTTCATCAAAAATAACATGATTTAATGAAGCAGAAATAAAACATTAGAAAAAAAAATACTGGGAGTTAAAAAAAAAATGTTTGGGTTTATTTGTGCCACCATTTCCTATCCTCTCCACAAAAAGTTATTGTACCTAAACATTGTGGCATAAAATGGAAGACTAATGTTTTGACAGACTTACCAGAATTTGCTTATATATCTGTGACAGATTAGATATGGCCAAATTTATTTGTAGTTCCTCCCATCCAGAGGTAGAATCTCTTCTTCATCTTTTGACTTTGGGTTGGCCTGTGCTTTGCTTTGAACGAAATAATATGCCAAAGTGAAAACATGTGAGTTCCATAGTTTAAGCCTCAAGAGACCTTACAGATTCTTCCTTGCCCTCTTGCAACACTGCCCCGAGAACAGCATGCAAGGAAGCTAGTCTAACCTATTGGAGAATAGGACCAACTGCTAGATGTGCGAATGAGTCTAATCGTGTATCTTCTAGTCCAGAGGACTTTCCCCTTAATAATACTGCATAAGTGAGCCTGGGTAAATCCAGCAAAAGAAAAAAAATCCCAAAAAAACCATCTGATCATCTCAGAACTATGAGAATAAGCAACTTAATCCTAGGATGGTTTGTTATGCAGCAAAAGATAACTGATGCAACCTCTGAGGAGGAGTGTTTTCCTTCACAGAAGCTTTCCTGTGGGAATTGCCCTCACATTCTATTGAGAAGTTACACCCACTGTATAGCCTGAATTCCCTCCCTTGTCTTTGTAATTCACATGTTGAAGTTCCAACCCCAGTACTTCAGCATGTGACTGTATTGGGAGGGTCCTCAGTGCAGTAATTAAGTTAAAATGAAGTCCTTGGGGTGAGCCCTAATGCAATATGACTAGTGTTCTTATAGGTTGGAAGAATTTGAACACTGACATGTGTGGAGGGAGGGAAGACAATGTGAACGCATAGGGAAAAGACGGCCGTATGGCCATCTATGAGCCAAGGAGAGATGCCTGGAACACATCCTTCTTTCACAGCCCTCAGAAGGCTCTACTGACACCTTAATTTCAGACTAAATTTCCCTCCCAAAGTGCTGGGATTACAGGTGTGAGCCGCTGTGCCCGGCCAGTCTATGGTTTTTACAGAAGCTCTAGCATATGAATATAGCCAGCTGTGCCCCTACCATGACGTACTCATATACAACCTTAGTGGCTCCTTTCAAGAGTTTAAAAATACTAAAGTAAAAATGGTTTTGCTGAACTTGAATATCTATCTTTTTAATAGACTTGGCTTACTCTTAAAGAATACAGATTTGCTTCACTTAGGACAATCAAAATAACATGCAAGAGACTCTAGAAGCAATTTTCAAGAAAAAAGCTCCCTAAATATTTTGAACAATGACAACATAATTAGAAAATATATCACTTCCTTTGCTTAGTACATTGAAGAGAAAAACCCAGTTTTTTTCCTAACAAAAAACGTTGCTCTTTTATAGTCGCATTTTTAATGCATTTTTACCTTGCTTCTCATCTGTATGGCACATACTTTTGGGATAGCTCTAGTCTATGTAAACGTCTCCATTAACCAGAGAAAAACATGCTTGTAGAGTTAAAGAAATGCTCGGCGATAACAATGACTCAGATGCATTTCATGAGTTCTGTTTAATCTAAAACAGTTCCGCTTTCTTAAACATATGCCTCCACCCCTGTTCCACCCTGAGCATTATTAAGTAAGTAGGAGAAACTTTAATAGGAAGGAAGATAATGAAAAAACCCAAAAAGAATTTTATTATCTGAATTGATGAGGAAAAAAAGGGTGCCAGTTAGAAAAAAACTTTAATAAAGGAAGGATTAATTCCTGCATTCTCAGGTGGTTTCCAACTCACTGCTTCCCTTGCTGCCTCTCACAAGATATGTAAGTAAATGAAAGAGTTACAGCTACTGATTTAATAACGACTGTTTGTGAACACATAGATATACAATTCCCTTTGACTTTTTCCCCCAATTACATCTCAGGGAAATTGCTCTTCCATTTTAATATGAACTTACACTGATGACAGTTATTATATTAAAGATTTATGTCAGAGAAACCAAAAATATAATTCTTATCCGCTAGGTTTGCAGCTGGTATAGTACTAGTTAATGCAACTCACTTTATATTCCCTTTTTGTTGACTGTGTTTGGGTTATCTGTAAGAATCCGTGCTACTCCTTTCTAAGACAATGGCCTACAAGGCTTAAAGAATATTAGCACTGGGAAGAATTCTAATAGCAATTTTTGGGCCTACTCAGCCACATGCAAATCAACAAGTCTTTGTCAAAGCTAAGAGTGTCTTTCTCTAAATGCCCAGGTTAATATCTAATTGTCTCCACATGGTAGAAAATGGCAAGGTTGTCATGACAACTGGGTGGAAAGTTTAGCTAGAATAATGTTTTCTTTTAAAAGAATGAAGCAATTTCAAGCTCTTTAGTGCTATCTGGAATTATAAAAATTGCTTTATACACCCATTTTTAGATTGCAGGAGGTGATTGATCTTTTTTTAAAACTGGCTTACAGATTTCCTTAACACCATTTATGAATCAGGATTTTTGTTTTTTTCTTTTCTTGTCACCTTTGTTTTTTTGGTATAGGAATTATACACTCTTGAATGAAGCAAATGGTCCTCTTGTTCATTAGTTCACTGGACCTTTAACACCTGAATAAAATGAATATTTAGCTACAATTCATTTGATTGGTATATTGTAAAACTAGCTCAGAAATAAATCTCCGATTACCAAATGAAGGGAAACAGTACTTTTGCTTTTCTACTTTGCAAGATAGAAAACGAGATATGTATCTTGAAATTTCCAAATGGATGCTCACTAACAAGACAGAATATCTCTGATCTTTGGAAAGGAACACATGATTCTCTTTCATTTGAATTATTTCCTCTCTCTGTTTAGTAAATTTTTTTTTTTTCTTTTTTTTGGCATGAACTCCCCTAGTTCCTCATTATTGTATAATTATTTCTACAAGGTTGCCTTTTGTCATTGTTTTTGTACATTCTGGAGACATAATGGGCTGAGTGCTTTGGAGAAATAATTAAAATTTGTACAACCTTTGTGGTGCAAGAGGACACCCAAAGGGAAGGAGTAATTTTCACAGTTGGCATTTCTGGGGATACTGGACTCAAAGGGAGAGGAAATTTTTGTAAAAATTTTCCATGGATTTTGTCATCACTGTATTTATCTTTTCTATTTCAAGACTTAGCAGGGAAAGGCTCGGCAAATGAGTAATTGCTGAAAAGGGCAAAAAGATTTCAGGAGAATAAAGTAGAAAGTACCAGAAAAGTTGGCTTCTAGGATCTGGCCACCAAACTGAGATTTAGGGGCAGTGTCCCCCACTCTTTGGATAGGAACTAATAAGATCATATCAAGGCTCAAGTTCCAAAATAACTGAGTTCTCTGGTGCTTATGTTCTGTCCACTCAGTAGGTCAAAACCAAGAACCTATAAAACATACTGATTTCCCCATTTTTCCTCATCTTTCATATTCGACCCTTTGCCAAACATGTTTGTTCTGTCTTCAGTAAAAATCTTCAGTCCACCTTTCCAAATCACCATCTTCATTGACTAAGTCTCTTACAACAGCAAACTTAACTTTACTTTCTCCTCACCCATCCATCCTCTGCATAATAGCTAGAATATTATTCTTAAAACATAGTTCAAGTCAATTAATTCCCCCATTTAAATACATTCAGTAGCTTCCCTGTTGCACAAAGAACACAAGCCAAACTACATCATATGGTCAACAAAGTCCCGCATGATCTTTTCGCTTTATAAATCTCTATTGTTGTCCTTAACCTCTTCCCTCCTGTTCACTATGCTGATGACTATTCTCTATTTCATTGTGTTCAACAAACTGGGATATTGCTGAGCCAGCAGATGGGGCCAAGGAATCCAGCCTCACAGAGAAAGACAGAACTGTAGATTCCGAACAAGGCAGAACCTAAGCCAGAACTCCACCTTGAATGCACTTTTATTCCCTCTCTCATCATCACTCCTGTTTTGTCTTTGTAATTATTCTGCAATACTATGGAAGTAGATAAGCCTGTGAAGTGATTTGAATATAGGGAAATGATCCTTGTAGTTGGAAATCTGTACACAGAAAATAAATGGCCCAATCTAGAACTCTATAGTCTCTGCTGAATCTTGTGTGAGAATCTTGGCAGTGTGTGTCACTAACAGAAGAAATGTGATTTATAAAGACACATGCACACATATGTTTATTGCAGCACTATTTATAATAGCAAAGACTTAGAAGCAACCCAAATGCCCATCAATGATAGACTGCATAAAGAAAACATGGCACATATACACTGTGAAATACTATGCAGCCGTAAAAAGAATGAGTGCATGTCCTTTGCAGGAACATGGACGAAGCTGGAAAACAATCATCCTCAGCAAACCAACACAGGAACAGAAAACCAAACACTGCATATTCTCACTCATAAGTGGGAGTTGAACAATGAGAACATATGGACACAAGGAGGGAACATCACACATCGGGGCCTGTTTGCAGGTGGGGGAAAATGGAAGGGAGAGCATTAGGACAAACCCCTAATATACGCGGGGCTTAAAACCTAGACGATAGGTTGATAGGTGCAGCAAACCACCATGGCACATGTACACCTGTGTAACAAACCTGCACATTCAGCACATGTATGCCAGAAATTAAAGTAAAATAAAAAAATAAAAAATAATAATTTATAAACAAACAAACAAAAAAAAGAAATTTGAGACTCTCAGTTTGAGTGGATCCAATGAAAGCACTGGAGATGAAGGCAAGAAAAACAGCGCCTGTAGCAATCAGTAAACAAAAGCAAACATCTCTCCACTCCATCTTGGGACTGACTACAAAAGCCAGGAGGGCCCCTTTCCCTGCAGGCACCCTTCCTTTGGCGAAACAAGTGTAGAGTAGAGCAATTAGAAGAAGCACATGGAGAGCATTGCCAAGTGCCCCCCTCACTACTTTAATCAAAATATTTCCCTTTCACGAGAAGATCATTTAGAGAAGACGTAATGAGCTGGTGTCACCTCGATTCTCCAGGGTTAGTCGTGCCATGTGAGCCCGCCAGCGTTTCATGCTCCAGTTTCAGCCTCTTTCCTCATTGCCTAGAGTAGACAAGGCTGTCACTTGGAAGATGAAATATATTTGCAAATTAATTAACTTTGTCCAGCAACTGGAGAATTAGATTTCTGCTAAAGGTCTGAGTGATGGATTCTCAAGACATTGAAGGAATTAAATATCACTTTTCTTTTCTTTTTACTTTTGGATCATACAGGTATCATTGTTTCACTCCTTTCATCTGTCTTCCATTTATTACCACATTTCACCTACAAAGCCCGTAGAATTTGCTTTGGCAGATGATGACTCTTGTGATAATTTTTAATCTCTATAAACTCTTTATCAATTCATTACAAAACCAAGAAGCTAATAAATATTAGGTTGAAGAAGAGTAGGAGGCAGCTGTATTAGAAGAGTACTTTGTAAAGATTTTCTTTCCTTGACTGGCTCTTTGTCCCGATTTTCAAATGCACAAGGAGGAGAGTAGCAGAATGTAAAATGAATACAGGAGTTTACAGAATCATAGATAAACAATATAAGCCCTTTAAGGGATTTTTGCAATTAAAAACCTAAGGCAGGGAGTAAGCATTTCTGATTCTCTCCTGACTAGTATGCTGGTATGGAAACCCAGTATGTACTTTGTTGGATATGTTTATTTGTTTTTCACTTTAGGTTTGAAACAGTATTTACAAAAACACTGTTTTAATGATACTGGCATGTAGAGTCTCAGGGGAGGATTGCCAAAATGAAAAGAGAGAAAGTTTGAAGGGAAAGTATTTTAAGGACATATTTACTCAGATTATGGTTAAAAATGAGCTCCTGAAACATCATCCTTTTTTCTCTCTTTTTGCTAAATATCACATAGTGAATACACAAAAGAATCATAGCTATCCCTATTATCGTAAATTCTTAATAATATATCCTGTCAAATGTACAAGTAAGCGAAAACATAGTAATTGAGAGACCACATCTAAATAGTGAATATGTACAGGTGACTCATTCATGAAAATATAACACACAATGATTAGACATTTAGGGTAACGAAGAAGAACTGTTCACTTATTAATTTGTGTATGTTAATTTTAGTTTAATTTTTAAAGAGCAGAATGCAGAGAAGGAATCATGGAATCAAACAACCTGCTAAAATACCATTGAAATAGAAATTGAAGATCAGCAGTGCATCTTTGATATGAGCCTCAGCAGAAAACAAGTCTTTTTTTTTGTTTTCTCCTATTCTTACAAAGTCTTTATCAAATTTAAGGGATATCTGGTAGTTGAATCATTAAGATCAACTTCTAGGTATTATGTTAGTCAATTATTTCAGGAAAATGTTTAAACAGTCAAAGGAGCTATCCACTACTTCTTAATGATTCCCCAAAACAGAACTTAGGTAAATCCTGCAGCCTCTCCTGAGCTGAATAAAATTAGGCCACCCTAAAAAAAGTAAAGCTTTAAAGTCGCAGAGGGTGGTTATTTAGAGCGATGTTCCTCTGTGTTTGTGTGGAGAAATGCCTGAAAGGCAGCAGGAGTGACGTGCTGCTGAAAATGCCCCCTCTGGGATGATATATGAAAATCCTATTCATACACTAAATATTTACTGCCATCACTTTAAAAACAAAAACAAAAACAAAAAAACTCTTTTTAGTATTTGCTTCTTACAACTTCTATTTTGCTAAATAATATTTTGCTTCACATAAAGCCATCTGAATTTTACCAGCTTGATATTTCAAAACTTTTCCTTACAAAATGAATACATGTTTTGTTAAATAGGCCATTCTACCTAAGCATTTCAATAGTGGCAAGGAAGCCTTGAATTTTATATCATTACAGTCTATGATAGAGTATAAATGTAATGATTTGTATGAATGCAGTCATTTGTAAATATCTTTCACTATGTGCTTTCTCGTTGGTAAGCATTATTTCTCTTCTTGCTCCCATCTACCATTACAGCTAAGCCATGAGGTCTAGTGGCCCTAGCCAATTAGAAGATAAAATTGGGGGAACTTTCTTCCAGAGAAAAAAAGAAAATGGAAAGATGGCCCCTTTGAGCCATTAGACTGTGGAGGTTGGGCAAGTTGGCAGGCTGTGGAAGTGGCTTCTGACTTCCGTGTGTCGGAAAGGTTGCAGAGAAGACTAGACTCAGTAAAGCTTTGGCCCCTTTCCTTCACTTATTTGCCTGGAAAGAGAGGGCTGTCCTGGGATGCCCTGATCCAGGTCAGGGCAGGCGGTTTAGCTCTGGTGAAGGATAGGAGCTAAAGAGATAATTCTGAGACTGAGTTCTTGGTGCCCCACTCTTCCATGTGGTATGCAAGGGGTCCAGATGTTTCTATGGGTTCTGTTAAATTCGCATGGGGGTGTGGAGAGGGTGGATAAAATATCAGAGGCCCAAGGCTGAAATAAAGAGGAAGCTGGCTAGAATGAGAGTCCACCAGTCACTGTCAGCACATCACCCCCAATGGCTTCACAGAACCATAATACTTCTGTGGTCATCAGCCTGAAGCCCAGAACAGATGGAGGCACCCACTGATGAAATGAACCCCATTACTGACTTTCAGGCCTCATTCCAAGATTTTCATCTACTTCAGTTCTGTGAGTTCATCTAGCCTCTTATCTTGGAGCCAGACACCATCTTAAGCAGCATCAGGAGAAGATGAGATAAATGTGAAAAGTAGCATTTATTTAAAGGACATCTACATATGGAAAATACACTATATAGACTGAAGGAGACAAACACACTGTTAAGGTTAAACAATGCCTCTTCATTCCAACCTATCTTCAGTCTACTGAGCAAGTAGAAGACTGTGAGAAATAAAATAATTCCAGAAAATTAAGACATTTATTTTTGTCACCTGAGTGACTGTGTGTAAATTTCCAAACCAATTCCACACAATTGCACTAACATATAAATACAAACTATCCTTTCAACAGATACTTTTTTCTTTCAGTTCCTCCAACAGAGCCCCTTTCCTTGTAAGTTTTGAAAAGTTGCAAACACTTCTTCATCACAATTCAGCAAAACACTAGCTGCTAGGTCATGCTCAGGTATCAATAGCAGAACTTCTTCGCACTCTCCCTCCTTCTCTCTTCTGAGTAACAGGAAGGGTAAGAATCAGCAGCACACATTGGATTTAGAATTGAAAGTATCTTTGGTTGCCTGCTAAGAATTATGTCTCTCCTAGGAATCACATCATCTTTTCATATGAGCTGTTATCATTTGTTCCTCCTCCTCTTTTTTATTTAGACATGATTTTTGTTTCTCCTCCCCTCCCCCCAACTCAAGGCATAAACTTTAATGATGAAATTTCATGCTCAGTCAACTTCTTTACGGTCACTTAAGAAGCATCAGTGAGGTTATAGACCTGCTCTTGGGAGCACTGCTATGTTTCTTATTATAGTGTGGGTGGCAGAGGGCAAAGAGTGGTCAAGCACTAAGCAGCAGGCGCTTCCCCACCTTGGTACTCTGTTGAGTACATCATATTTCCAGATACAAAAATGGGAGATAGTGACTTCCATCCTTCTGTTTTGGAGCCTACAGCTAAAACTCCCCTATGATTTTATTCACTATTCATTTCAATCTAATACATAAACTTGCTTTGTTCTTTAACTGGTCCTTTATGCCCTCTACTCATTTTTTTTAAGTGACTCAGTTTCAACATGCTGACCTTTTTGGCACAAGTGCTTCTTTCCCTGCATCTTTCTTTACAATATCTCTTCTGTCCCAAACATATCTCTATCTCTGATTTCTGAAACACCATCACATCTTTTTTCATTTTCAGCTTAGTTCTTGAAGATAATATATGCAATAACCCTTTCATTCAGATGCAGAAACAAGTACAGCCCACATTCAAGTAGCATTTAACTAATGACAGAAACTGATTTTTATATCACAAACTCAAATGTTTGCATTTTAAATTTATTTTGCCTAGATTACACTCACTTAACAACTCTTGAAAGTTGCAGTGTATAAATATGCTAATTGCATTATGCTGCTAGTGCCATTAAGGTTTTAAGAGTAAAGAGATTGGGATTATGTTTTACTAATGGCTGCATGATCTTGAACAAGTCACTCAACCTCTGAGCCTGAGTTTCCTCTGGAAAACTAACAAAGTATTACTTTTACCAATAGCTACTTTACAGGACGGTTGTAAGGGTTAAATGTTAAAGGGTGCAAGTTCTTTGGCACAACAACAAAAACAACAGAATATATAGCAAAGCAGAGTCTTCTTTTGCTCACTTAATTCTTAAAAAAGTAAGAAACAGCAAAGGCAGAAATACCAACTTCAAAATAAAAAACAATTATTTCTTCTGAGTAGTTATCAACCGAGGAATGTATTTTTCCGACTTTTATTTTTGCCTATGACCAGACCTGGCATCATTTTAATCAGAAGACCTAAACTGTATTTCTCTATTGATATAAAGTAATTAAAGATATCACATGAAGTGTCATAAATTTAGCATAATTGACATACTCTGTAAGTTTCATGTGACATCTAGTAAATTCAATCAATTCGGAATTAAGTAACCACCCCCTAAAACGTGCTTTGCTTTTTAAGATACAGAAACAGTATAAGGTAAGGTCTCCCTTCTTAATGAGTCTATATTCCGTAGTATAGAGTGTGGTATAATTTCAACGATCTTAGTGCGCTTTAAATGACCTATGTAATACTTGAGTCCTCTCTAGAATGGGAATCCTGATCCATTGTTCAGCCAATGGTCAAGTACCTCCAGTGAAAGGAACATTACTACTTCATAAGCAAATCTGATTCTCCCCTTTGCCTGGTCTGAATGAAATTTTTCCTTACGTTAACTTTCTGAGAAGTATAAATACTACCACCATTAATTCTACCGTCTTGAATTCTACCTTTTGTTTATGCTATGGACTAAATATTAACCTTAAGTTGAAGGCTAAATCTCCAATGTGATGGTATTTGGAGGTGAGGCTTTTGGGAGGAAATTAGGTCATGAGCCCTTCTTATGAAGATATGAAGAGATCAGCACTCTGTCTCTCCACCCTGTAAAAATACAATGAGAAGTCAATCATCTGTAAACCAGGATGAGGGCCCTCACCAGGACACATCCATGCTGGCAACCTGATCGCAGACTTCCAATCTATAGAACTGTGATAAATACATGTTTGTTGTTTAAGCCACCCAGTCTATACTATTCTGTTATAGCAGCCTGAACTAAGAAAGTAGCTATTCACTTAAATCTTTTATTGCAAAATGCATGGGTGAATGCATTAATTGTTCAAAGAAGAAAGTGGGGAAGCTAGGAATTTATCAGGGAAGGAAGGTTCAGTAATCAATGTAGGACCTGATCTGGGCTTAAAAGAATGCCTAGGATTTAAATAATTAAAGAGGGGGAACAAAGCACACTCCAATAAGGGAATAACCCAGCCAAAGCTCAGAGGCAAAAATGAGAGTGACAGTCTCAGAGATTTTCTCTCAGGACTATTTGCAGTTTGAAAGGAGCTAACTGCAAAGATCAACACTTTCCTTAGGAGTGAGGACTGGATCTAACAAAGGTAAAGACAGCAATACCTCTGCAAAATTTCACTGGGCTCATGCATCCTCCCCGTGAAAAAGAAGTGGAGGGGATTCCACACTTCTGGAAATCCAGAAGTCCTTAAGAGAGTAATTTTCTGCTGTAGGGAGTAATTTCATATAATGTCACCTACTGAGATTTGTAGCAGCCCTATATTTTTGCACACCAGGGAACAATTAGGTTGTGCATCTGGGCTTATGATATTGATAAACTTAGTTAATGAGTCACAGGTGTGGTAGTGGTAGGCCAGGAAATCCAGATTTGTAAAGTTCCTGAGAACAGAGGTGGAGAACTTACATCTCCAAAAACAGTTCTCATCCAATGAACAGTGCTGGAACTCAGAATGCTAGTGAATTTTCAGTAGCAGCAACCAACAGCTTTGTGTCTTATAAATTCAGGAAGAATTCAGTGTCCAAAGAAATGTATGCATTTTAAAATTCAGAGGAAAATAAAATGCTTACTGATTCAAGGGGCAAAGAAGAGAATGCCTCAAATAAAATCAAATATGAGAATTAGATTCTTATTTTAACCCATGCTCTGTCATCCAAACCATTCTTGAATTGTGGCTATTTTTTCAGTCATCTCGTAGAAGGCTTTCGAGTGGAATATTCCCTCCCCCGACCCCAGACCATGAAATGTGTGCCTTCTAAAGATATATAAAAATCCTATTAGGTTCAGAAGACTATGAAAAACCAATCTTTTTGTCCAATGTACCCCCTACTTCTAAAACAAGTGGTGAAGAGTTACAGTCCACAGGTTGATAGCTTGCAAAACTCAAGGCAAAAATTGGATAGAATGGCTTATTGCACAAAGAAGATTTGAGAAAATAAATCTTTCTCCACGTGATAAGTGCACTGACATTCTTTATAACTTTACTAGCCCTAATATTTTGGCTGTGGAATTAACCAATATCCTACTGTGATAAGGAGCTTCAAATTCTCTGGTGAGTTTTAATATACTGCAGAATGAAGAGATCCATGTATTACAGCATAAAACATGAAATATTTTTATTTGCTCGTATGTGTTTGTTTTCCTTAGTATTTTTCCATTGGCACTAAAATATGTAAATATTATCACACAACACTTAGTACTAAAAGACTACACCAGCAATAGTTGGTATTTCAAATTATTCAGGTTCTGTTTGGATTCCATAAAGTGGGGTTGAGTTTTTGACTATGTTATTAGATGTGAAAATGATGGTAATAGGAAGTTGTAATAACAGAGAGAATGTTCGATTAGGGGTCAGAAGAGTGGTTTTCCAGTAAAAGTAGTCATTATTTAATGAGTGCTTACTATGTGCCAAGCACCGTGTCATTTAAAACACTGCCTCATTTAATCCTCAAGACAAGCCTAAGAATTAGATACTGACATTGCCCTTATTTTACAAAAGAGGAAACTGAGACTACCATGATTAAAATATAATTTGTTTGAGGTCATCCAGCCAATGAAGAGTAGAAGCCATATCTCAACTCCAGGTAGTCAGACATGGATGCCCATATTTTACATCTTCAGTAGTCACTGATTTTTGTCATTTGCTTACTGTATGTTTCTGTTAGTTATCCTTCTTGTGCTTCTGTTTCCTCATCTGTAAAATGGAAATAATAATAGCAGCCTTGCTTAGTTCATAATAATGTAATGAAAAGCAAATGACATTGTATACATGGAAGCATTTTGTCAAATCTAGAGCATAAAAGAGTTTTAACCCTGCTGAGGTTATTTCTCTAAAGTAAAACAAAGAGATCCTGCAAACTGCAAGTTTTCTCCCTGGATCAATTCTTAACATAGAACAATTTTCTAAGTGATCTGTCAAAGTCTGTGGGTATGTGATATTACCCACTCATAAAGCAGGTAACTGTGCTTACGAAGTGGTTACTGGACACTCTTTCTGTGGCCTGAAGTTGTCTGAGATATTACAGGGTAGCTTAAGGCAAATCTCAGGAAGGCTTAAGGCAAATATACAAGTGGCCTCTAAAAGCAAAAAACAACTGGTATTCACCAGGTACTACAGGGATCTATTCATTGTGGAAATACAGAAATATTTCTGCATCAACTGACCAATCAATGCTGCCTTGCGCCCCCTAGGGCCTATGCCCCATCCTCGTTTGTCTACTTTGGCCACCACAGCTCCTCCCCTGGGGCCTGATGGACCTCACTGTGCTCCAGCAGCTAAACTAACCTTAGACACAGCAGGGGGCCCCCAGGACTCTGGGCTGTAACCATCTCTGTTTTGATTGGTTGGTACTCGATTCACTTTGGTTGCTAAACATTCTCAATAAAAACGCTGAAAGTATTCCTAATGAAAGTCACCATTTCAGACCTTATCATCCGTCCATTTGCATCTATTTATAAATTAAGGTTAGCAGATTCTTTTCACTGGTGGGGAGAAGAGTGATTCTGCAGGTCTCTGGGCACTCTCCCTCATCTCTTTCCGGAGCGTACCTGCCTGGAAGTGCACGAGCACACTGTATTGTACTTGTCTGTTTGCTTGTTGCTCCTCTTCCTTGTGGGCAAGAGCAGTTTTTTCCCAATGCCTAATACAGGGACCCCATCAGCAGTGATAGTGAGATAAAGCATATTGCTACTGGGACAAGAGAATGAGGAGGAAGAAGGAGGGAAGACCAAGAACTGGTGCAAGTAGCAGGTCTGTTAGTGTTTCCCACAGCTTAAGCTGGCCAACCTGTGTCAGAGGTGGGGCCCTTGATTTTCTGAACATTTTTAGGCATTCTACCTTCAATAATGCTCTGTGTTAGTCTAGATTCAGTTGCTTCAGATGCATTGGAAACAAGACAGGGCTCAAAGTCACACAGAACTGAGTTTAGATTCTGTTCCCACTTAGAAGGTGTGTGATCTCTGGTAAGAAACTGAAACTCACTGAGCTGCAACACCCTCCCCCAGCAATAAGAAAAGAGATTGATGATATACACCTAACAATGTGGGAAAGAAATAGAAACAAAATGTGCAAAGAACTCTGAGTGTTGTCGAGTCTTCAATAAATGCTGGTCACCTTCCTTTTATATGGCACTTTAGAATTTATACAGTATAAACCTGTGGGATTTTTATTATAATAGTATAGGAAATTATCAGCAAGCAATTAAAATTTACAATTTTAAAGAGAGGAACCTGAGACTCATATGTAAAATAACTAATCCAAGATCATACAGCACTAAGCAGAAGTGCCAAGGCTGGAGTAATGGTCTCCTAATGCCTGTTTCACGTTCTTTTGAGTCCCTGGGACTCTCAATTTACAACGTATAGGGCCCTTTAAAAGAAAGTGGTAGAGTTATACTTCATTTGGACAACAAACACACCCTCCACAACCCCTTGCCTTGCTGTATCTGCTGGTGTGGCAGAAAGGGCATAGTATGCAAAAGCAACTCACATGGTTGGAGGATACACTCTCCTTGCTGCTACTTTGTGTTTCTGGGCCACTTGTTTTTCTTCTTTAGATCTTTATTTTCTAATCAGTGAAATGGATATGTTTTTAGATTTAAGTGGCATTATCCAATAGCTTTGTAAACTCTGAATAGCTACCTACCTGTCAGGGATACCACCATTCTCACCACATACAACACAGAGTACATTCTTCCAAAGACACAGGCTTTTGCTTCATTGGGCATTAAGTTTCATAATAAAGATGTAGGCCTTTTGTGGCCTGTCACTTTCACCTCTGGTTCTAATGGGCAAGATTGAAGGACATTATGAATTGCTTTTATTTTCCTAAAAAAAAATTACTTTAAGAATATTATCCTGCTTTCTCTACACTAGAAGTTCCAAAGTGATCTAGAAGAGACTCTGAGATTGCAAATATGCAACCTGTTATATGGCAGATACATGCCAGTTGGGTTATTCATCATAAATTTTTATGTTGTGTTACTGTAGCTGCTGAACAGCTGTTGTGCTCTATCCTGGTGGCTGCATTCCAATGGTGGGCAAAGAGGCTTCTAAGTCTGCTAAATGTGCTCTACAGTAATTGCTAATTCAGTGTATTTAGCTCCACGGGGATTGGAGGCATTAAGAAAATAGACATAAGGAAGCAGGTTGCCACGAGCCAATGCTCTGATTTTTGAGGAAAAGGGGGATCTTATGAAGCAGTTGCTGTCTAATTTCACTAGAATTTAATTCAGATCATTTCATTTCAGCAAAGCACTATGCAAGGTGGTAGATGGGGCACAACAAAAACACCCCACTCTTTCCTGTCCTGGCAGCATGTTTATTTCAGCAGAGAAGACAGAAACATATGAACATAATTCCTCCACAGGACCTGGATCTGACTGACCAAAGTAGGACAAAATCATAGTTTGATGTGGCCTTGAACACAAACCTTGGTGTATTTACCTGGTTATATGAAAATCATTAGACTTTCCTTTTGTAGTAGACACTGTAATCATCCCGCTCATACATAGCTCCTTAGCCTACCTTGCAAGTCATTAGTGGCTTCCATGACCGATTTCCTGACATCAGGCACCTGTGTTCTCTGCCTCTGTTTTCTGGCCATATGAATGCTTTTCTTGTACATGGAGTAGAATGACAGAGCAGGGAAGCTAATGCTTCCAGGAGTAACCTTCAACTAAGGGAAGATATAAGTTTGTGGATAGATACTTCACTTCCTTATCTCTTGGCAGGAAAATTCTGAGGTATAGTCTACATAGTCGTTCAGAGACTACCCAGCAAGATTGGGTCACCATTGCTCACAGTACTCAGGACTTTATTAATGCACCCTTTATTGGCTTGCATCTAAATGCTTTTCTCACTGATTTGGGAGGATCTCAAACGAATATTTATCTATTAATTTGAGATAATTTTGTTTGTTTAGAGAATTTTAGCCAATGTACAAAGAACCCACAGATGTTCAATAAGGTACCGTTCTGCATTTTTTCTAGTTTCCAACCTCCTCAAGTATACCATATACATTCTAGGTCTAGATGTTGAGTTCTGTGACTCAGTTTATGCTGCTCCTTTGACAGTAATGACTTCCTTTGTATCATTAAATTGGATGCAACCACTAAAAGTGATCCCCCAATACCCTAGATTTAACTGTATCACTTTATCTCATCTTGTGTTCTAACTGGTACCTGGCATCCCTATCTCTGCACTGCTCACTAGACACTATTCTAAGTATAGTTTGTCTTTTTGGCACAGATCTTTGGTTTATAACTCCTCTCCTCTGCTAAAACATCAACTTTCTCTTCAAATTATTTCCAATTCTGATCATTACAGGGAACACTCCAGCCCAAACCAGAACTTTCTTAAATCTCTATATAGGAAACACTTCAAAGGTC
Source organism: Mandrillus leucophaeus (assembly GCF_000951045.1). Lineage (NCBI taxonomy): Eukaryota > Metazoa > Chordata > Mammalia > Primates > Cercopithecidae > Mandrillus > Mandrillus leucophaeus. Next base: position 3,492,657 of record NW_012103166.1, on the reverse strand, counting down.
TTTGCTGTGTGGCATTCCCTAGGACCCTGCAAGTGGGCAGGGCTGTTCTGCTCAATATTTGCTATTCATAATGTAAGGGCAAATTATGCTCCAGTAACTGATATGTAAGTTGTGGAAAAAAAAGCATGTGATTTATCGAGAATCAGAGAATTTCTGAAACTGGTTTGTGAGGATGCTTTCGTTAAAAAAGTGACTAAATAAAGGAGTTGTTTAGTCAGAGATTAGCTACACTAGACAGGAATTATCTGGCAGGCGATAGAATCAGGAAAGCAGAGACTAAGAGATCAGACAGGCAGAATAAAGAAGAGCAGACCTCTATTAAGGCCGAAGGGGGAAAATAATGACGTCCTGGTGAAAGGATGGGCAGCTATCAAAGAAGGAAATAAAATATCCTGAGGACCAGGACACAAAATAGTACACAATATAATCCACGATTTTCTTTTTCATTGTCTCTTCTTGCAACCTTATGTCATAGATATTAGAATCTCCTCTTTGCAGATGGGGAAAGAAACTCAAATTACTCACTTGTGTGCAGATAGTGACAGTCAGGATCTACATAACTATTTGATGCTGTAGTCAGGTCTCTTTTCTTAATATCACACTTTAAGCAGAGTTCAAAATCCAGTAAAAAAAAAATGAACCAGTTACAGGTCTCTGCAATCAGAGGCATGCATCTGTCTTCTAACAGAAGTGGGCTAATGTGAGTGTAAGCCACCTAGAGCCCACAGACATAAAAAGGCAGGCAGAAGCTCCTGAAGAAGTGAATGCCTGTTAGTTCTGAGAGATGGGGAAGACAAAGACAAAAAAATTACATCCTCTGAATCTAGAAAACTCAACATTGTGCCACACATCCTTTCTATCTCCCCTGCTCTCACCATTCAAGGTATCCATGCTGAAACCAGTATTAGTTACAGCATTAAAAAAAAATAAAAAAGAAGTTAAAGGGCTTATTTGCAGTGAAATCTCCACATTCTCACAAGACGATAAGCCCTATTGGGTGAGAAAATGCTGAGGCAACAGGGTTAGCATTCAGGAAGACTCCTATGAGTCCAGGTAAGTGGGCATGAAAGCGGCATATCAGCATATGAGCTCCATTCAGCGAGAGCAAATGTAAGGTAATACGTTTCGGGGGAAATAATCCACACTACAAGATTATGGGCTCCAAGCTATCATTAACAATCCGGAAACCTGTGAGTGCATTATTCACTGAAGGCAATGGCTGAAAATGTTGCCAGAGCCAAGAGACCCGTGAAATGCTGTGATCCCTCATGGAGTTTTGTATAAACAGAACCAAAAGCATTGACCATACTTGCACTGGAAACAAAACAAAACATGGTGCAACAGCACCTGAGTGCATCATGCATTTGCTCATCCCTCTCCAGCATACAGAATGAAGCTGGACAAGATCCAGACTAATTATCATGGTCAGGAAGGAAGGTTTCTCCTAAAAATTAGGAGATTAAGAGAATTGTCGGCCGGGCGCGGTGGCTGAAGCCTGTAATCCCAGCACTTTGGGAGGCCGAGACAGGCGGATCACGGGGTCAGGAGATCGAGACCATCCTGGCTAACACAGTGAAACCCCGTCTCTACTAAAAAATACAAAAAAAAAACTAGCCGGGCGAGGTGGTGGGCGCCTGTAGTCCCAGCTACTCGGGAGGCTGAGACAGGAGAATGGCGTGAACCCAGGAGGCGGAACTTGCAGTGAGCTGAGATAGCGCCACTGCACTCCAGCCTGGGCCACACAGCGAGACTCCCTCTAAAAAAAAAAAAAAAAAAAAGATAATTGTCCATCTGATGGGAAGGCGGCCACACAAAGAGATGGTGAAAAGGTGCTCTTTTTCTTAAATTATATTTAAATAATAACTTGAGGTGGATATTTTCAAAAATTTCCCATCATCTACAAGTGTTTTAAATGTAGAGTGCTTCCCAGAGCACCACATCTCATAAAGTCCACAGTTTCACCCTTTATCCACACATTGATGCATTTGTTCCTGAATCCAAAAACCATGTGCTAACTGCTGGTTTGTGCCAAGAACTGATTAGGGGTTAAGATGAGGTGTTGGGATACAGAGATAGAGAGGCTCTTCTCTCAGAGAGTTCAACATATTTAAGGAATAAAGCAATAAAATCTGTATTATATATAATATCTGTTATGTAATGTGATTATTCCCATTAATTGAAGACTGTCCCCAGATCATGATGGCTGGTGGGAAATATGTCCTGAGTTAATTTTGGGGAGGGTGTAATAAAATGTGTTTTCTATTATGTGACCTTATATGCTTTCCTTTTTATATTTCCTTTGCAATTGCACACTGACTTAATCTAAGAGGAATAATAAAAATAGTGATTAGTGGATTCAAGCAGCATTAAAACTGAGCATTTAGCATGCCAAAACACTTTTTTCTCAAAGCTATTAATATGGTGATTCCCTATTTTGTAGACTCTTCATGCATAAACTCATATTTTACATACTCCTCTCCTCTCCTCTCCTCTCTTTTCCTGGTAAAGGCTTATCATAATATACAACATTTATTTTTATAATGCATAGTTCATTTTTTTTCTCAGAGCTTATAATACTAGAGTTTTCTGAGTGCTTAATTTCTCAACTTTGACCTTGTATCAACATGAGATGTAGAATTTAATAGTTTATTGCATTATTTATATGCTCTTCATCACTACAGATCCAATCATGCTTTATTAACTACAGTGACTGCACTAGATAGAACATAATTTCTTTAAACAGCAGTGGTAGGCATCCTAGAAACTATATCTCAACCACAAAGCTAAAACCTTTCATAGGCAAGACAAATTAGTGAGATCTGATGGCAATAATTCCAGGACTGATCTAGCAGGCTTTCTTTGTAATGCACATGCTACATCAAATGCCTATTGTAGTGCAGGCAAAGGTAAAGTTCAACAAAGATTCCATAAAGCTGTTCAAATTAAATTGTACAGGTCTGCACTTTAATAAATCATAAACAAATATAGTTAAAATGATACAGGAGATACACAGGCATTAACTTCTAATCGTTCTTAAAATTTCTGCATTATTTTTATGTCAACAAATTAAGAAATAAAGAAACCATCTCCATTAGATTAATAACATTGAGGAAAAGATCTCTGAAGATATTGCAACAACTATTTTTGAGGAGAATTTGAGCCACTTGTGTCATTTAGATAAAATAATTCAGATTCATATTTTGTTGTTGTCCTCTTGTTTCACTATAAATTTCCCTGCAGTAGGTTTAGATATCACAGGTCAAGTGGTTGTTTTCCTCCTGGATTTGGAAACAAAATGTCTCTTTTTTATTTCTTGAGTAGCCATCTTTTTGCACTAGCAGCTTCACCTTGCACCCTAATATATTCAAGTCAAACTTGCCTTTAAAATGCATGAGCCAACCTTCACTTCCACTGAATTTTTTATGCTTTGATTTCTCATAAGATTGTTACTTCACAATGTCAAAAAACTGAAAGGTTTAGGTTGAATGTCCAAACTCAAAGGCACCGGTGCTAAGTTTGATCTTAAAACCCCAAAATCAAAGGCCTTCTCATTTCAGTCACACATTTTGCCTGTTGCTTTACAACAATAGAAGTAGCAATTAGTAGAACCTGGCTTTATCCTTTTCCAGCCAAGTTGTAAAAGTTTGACTGTGAGATGACTAAAAAAATAATGACACAGATGCATTTTATACTCATGCACTTTAAATTCTATGTTTATGAAGTCACTTTCTCCCAAATGAATGCTGTTTCTGAGTCTCTTTGGGTGGCTCCACAATGTTTCCACAGAGCACAACGCATACTGGGGCTTCCTTTTTGGAACTGTCTTCCAAGTTGCTTTATGAACAGGCAAGGACATCAACATTATTCATGTGTCAGAGGACGTACTCCTTTGATTTTGTCCCTTTTCTCTTTCTGTTCTTCTCCTTAGCTGTTTTCTTTGCTTCCTGCTCAAACTGAAGAAAGTCGGAGGATCCTTAAAGAAGTGCTGGCCGGGAGCGGTGGCTCACACCTGTGATCCTAGCACTTTGGGAGGCCGAGGCGGGTGGATCACGAGGTCAGGAGTTCAAGACCAGCCTGGCCAAGACGGTGAAACCCCATCTCTACTAAAAATACAAAAAGTTAGCTGGGTGTGGTGGTGGGTGCCTGTAATCCCACCTACTTGGCAGGCTGAGGCAGAGAATTTCTTGAACCCAGGAGGCGGAGGTTGCAGTGAACCGAGACCGCGCCATTGCACTCCAGCCTGGGCGACAGAGTGAGACTCTGTCTCAAAAACAAACAAACAAACAAACAAAAAAAACAAAAACGAAGCGCTGAACTGGGGACTGTCTTGAAGCAGAAAGTAAACGAGAATAGAAATTGTATCTAGTACAAGTCACCAAGATCAAATATTGCTACTAAATTCTTCTAAAAGAGAATAAAGGGTTTGGACCTTGTAGAAAAAAAAAAATAATTGCCTAATTTTAGTGAGATAAATTAGAGCAGCTAAATCTAATATATGACTATTATAAAACTGACTAGCCATTGGACTATTGAAAAAGCTAATTTAAATGTACTCATTTAACATGCCTTATAGAATATACTCTGTGTGTATAATTTTTAGACAAGTCTCCAAAGTCAACATTCAGAAAACCTCACAAAAATGTGTATTTCATATAAATACACTGTTCTATTTTTCTAGTTTTAAAATTAACCCACGACATAATTAGTTGAAGGAAATATATGAAAGCAAAACAAACAGAAGCAATATTGTTATGGGAGTACTACAGATATGAGAATATAATAGATGCTTTTCTAACAGAGATTATAGGACTACTACAAAGGCAAAAATAGAACAATGATAAAAAATTGCAATTACCTGCATGCACTTCTGTGGAAAGTCTCATTGTACCCAAAGTGGAATATCAGATAAATTCTCTACATGAGCTGATGAAGATAGAAGAAGGACAAGTATAGAAAGTGCCCTAATGCATTTGATCTTAATGCCATTGGACATCTTTGTGGGTTAAAAAGGTAATTCTTAGGCCAGGTGCAGCAGCTTAGGCTGGGTGCTGTGGCTCATGCCTGTAATTCCAGCACTTTGAGAGGTCAACGGGGGTAGATCAACTGAGGTCAGGAGTTTGAGATGAGACCCTATCTCTACTAAAAATACAAAAATTAGCCAGACGTGGTGGTGCATGCCTGTAATCCCAGCTACGTGTGAGGCAGAGGCAGGAGAATCATTTGAACCCAAGAGGTGGAGGTTGCAGTGAGCTGAGATCACACCACTGCACTCTAGCCTGGGTGACAGAATAAGACTCAATCTAAAAATAAATAAATAAATATATAAATAAATAAAATACATAAGGTAGCGCTCTTAGAACAGACATGAGCATATTCCATCTGCTCACTGAATTCACAAAAGCTGTCTATGATGGTTTTATTGTGACCAACAAGAAACTGGATTCAGTTGGAAAAAGATGGACATTTTGGGAGAAATTGCCATTGTGATTTTGTAATTGAAGAAAAGAATGCAAAGCAGTATTATTTCACTCTGTTTCATTTTATAAATTTATTTCATAACTTTCTTCGTTACAAAAAGAATTTGTGGTGATCTGCAAAGATACAGACATAGCAAATAAGGATGACTGCAAGCCCAAAGTGAAGTTAATACCAAAATTCATAGCATGAGTTCCTATACAACACACTTTTTAAATGAAGTCACAAGTTTTTATTTTCATTTTCTTTACGAGGAAAGCACGATTAGTTACAAGACTTACAGGAAAATCGTAGCTCATCCAGATACATAATACAAAAGTCATTTATAGTGGGGATATAGAACTATGACAACACTCTCAAGAATATATGTACGAAGAATAAGTGAAACGATCAATTTCATAAGAATGTTTCTTGTCTTGTGATGTCCCTTATAGGACCTGATATTATATCAAAATAAAATTCAGTTACAGAAATATTTTATAGTTTGATCCATTGTGAAATGATTACCTCTCTCTGTTGAACCTTTAAAGCTATCCAGGGACAATGAGTTTGAACTTACATTCCATTAAAAGTACCGGGAGGGGAAGCTTTTTTCTGTTCCTACTTATGTATGAGGTTGTATAGGGTGTAACAAGTAGGACAATTGAGAGATGCATTAACATTCATTAAAAATTGAGGAACCTACACAGGAAGCATCCTGAATAACTGCCCCTATGTTCCTATCAGAGGTAAATAAAGCTGTACTCACACACAAAGTTCCCAAGAAAGTAATCTTGTATAGGATATTTAGCATAGAGTATTCCATTCACCCAAAAATCATAATTGTTTTAAATAATTGGAGCTAAAGAAGATGAGAAATTGTAGAAATTAACTTTGAACCATTATTTCCAGAAAAGAATATGATTAATACAATTTTAATACAATTCACATGAAACTCTCTTGATCATATTTTTAAAGTCATGTAATAAAAGATTAAAAGAAAGACATGAAGACAGATCTCATATGTGCTTTGAACATGTAAACATAGTGTCAAGAAGGCGTAAGGCAGGAATAAGCTTCAGGTTGGTAAAATGTCCTGAAATCAATAGGAAATAGTGCTTACATTTTTAAGGTTTATTCAGAAAATCTTGTAGCTTACCGAAGATAGTGACCCAGCAACAAAAGAAAAAGGGAAGCCAAGATTTTTAACTCCTGGGTTTCATCCATTTTCACTAGCAAGAAACTAAATCTTCCCAGTAGAAAGGGTAGAATAAACATTGTGGAAACAAATTAAAGTTCTGGCAGATGAGTTGGTAGTAAATTATTATCTGGGCAATTTAAATGTCTTCAAATTTCCAGGTCCAGAAAGACTTTATTGCAAGAATGGAGAAGAATGGGCATTAAATCATAGAGATTAAAGTGGAACAAAAATCCCAATTTTAAGAAATGGGAAAAATTATGGATCAGTGAACTTAATGATGATTTCTAGCAAAATTCTAAAATGAACTGGAAGACAGATTGGTTATGTGAGTTTATTAAGAATTTATTTTTGGTGATGGAACTAAACTTATTTTTGTTTTCCATAATGCAGCAAATCTAAAGTCTTTAGATATTTTTTATCTTTTTTTCACTCAATCATGTGACAAAGTGTACAGGAAATACAAAGAGATTACAGTCTGGATAGTAGTTCACTGTCATTCATAGACTCATAGATGTCAAATTAATGGAAACATTTAACACCTTTCTCCCCCTAAAAAATTACATTGCTTAATGGTGAAATACACACTGAAGGTATGTTTTCCAAGATGTGCCATAGAACATCTAGGTCTATATTGATACATACATATGTATATGTGTATATGCATCAATGTCCATGTCTATGCCTCTATGTATCAATGGGCTGAATGTAAACAAAGAAAGAATGCTTTTGAAATCTGTAGGTAACACAAAACTGAATGGATGACAAAATTAGAATCCAAAGTGGTCCTAACATATGAAATCATTAACTTTTTCATTTATTCGTCAAACACATATTGGAACTTTCAATTCGAGAGCCTGTTATGTACCACTACAAGCATGTGGATACAAAGACAAAAAAGCCATTCCTCAATATGCTGAAAGTCTGGAGAGACAGATGAGCATGAAATCAGACAACAACACAAATGGTGAAGTGATACAGCAAGGGAGAGGAAAGGTGCCCTGGGAGCCCAGGAGAGGAAGTGTCTGTCTCTGCCTGAGGTAGAAGGAAAGATGACTGGGACTGTATCACTAAAGAAGTTAGTCTCAGGCCAAATAGTGTTAATAAGTAACCAGAAAAAGAGAGCTGAGATGAGGGAAGCTTACACAGAAAAGGCCTAGTGGTCAAAGTTGAACATAGCTTCAAAAAAAAGGCCAATAGTGTATTTTGTCTGAGATTTTTAAAATATTCTAACAATTTCAAAATTTTTAATAGAAATACAGTGCCTAAAGGATGGAAGAAAGGGAAGCCCTTGCTGCACTTTTTGACCCTTTTTGGACACCAGTCCTCCATAGAAAATAGCTAGATGCAGCGGCGTGATTATAATGTGTTATACAGATTCCAACAAAGGGAAAAATCTCTCACAGCTGAATGTACCTTGTCACCTTTTTATTTCTACAAAAGGAGAGTGCAATGTTTTGTAATTAAAACTCATCCACAAAAATGTTTTCTGTTAAACAGATATTTTTAAATGTCTAAGCAAAACAAACGTAAAAGATTTTCTTTTGCTTTCAAATTTTTCCTTTTTCCTAGAATCTTCCTGTGTAATGAACACAATCCTAATTAGAGAAACCCTCATCGTTCCAAAACTAAATTAACTTTTTATTGAAAACTTTGCAGTATATAAGTCTCAGAATTGAAGAAAAATATATTTTACATAGCTATATTTGGTTTTCACTAAGTTAAAAAAAAAAACTGAGTTTTAAACAACCAGGGAAGAAGATTAAAATTATACAGAAACAGATAAATCTTAGTGTCTGAATGATTACTTTTAGAAATCCAAATATAGACACACACACACCCCTCTAGAAATATAGATTCAGTGCTCAATAAGCTGGTCACATCAGCTAACAACAGGCTGCTTTTCAGGAAGATCTCCCAAAGATATGGCTATTCAGATTAAGAGAGTCTCCAAACTAATTTTTTAAAAACCGTCTCATTTTTCTTTTAAAGTATTCTGGTTTTCTTTGAAAGCAGAGTATCCCAAGTTGCCTAGGTAACATGATGGTTGACTGTGGTAGCAACAAGTACATTCGGAATGGATCTATACTCCAGGTGACATGGTAAGGATGTTGTGAGTTGTGCAAAGTCAGCATATAGCAATCCCTTATTTGGAGAGAAAGTCTATTGTCTTGTAAATTACACTGTTGAATTGGTTAGGATGAATCTCTTTGGATATAAACAATTCAGGCTGTTTAAATAAACTTCATTCGTTTAACTGCAACTCATGTGTGTGGCTGGGAAATGTAATCTAAAGCATGAACATCTGCTAAATTTGTGTAAAACATAGCAAACGAGAATCATATTAAACCCAAGTAAATTGGTAAGTGATAAATTCATAGAAATATCTAATATTTACTATTAGGCATTTTCATTCATTTAGTTGAAATTCACCTCTAAAATAGACAAAACCTAGGCAGATAATAAGGGTAGTAAAGGAATGGAACAATTATTCTTAGCTAATTTATGATGTATATTAAAATTAGTCTTATTGAATGATACCATGCATAATGACATAACTACAGCGCAGGCTGCTAGCAACATTGTCAAATATATGCTAGGCTTAAACTAGTGAAAAGACAGTTTCTAGGAAGTGATTTGCAACTATAATTGAAATATACCTTGATAAGCATTACTATTGTTTTGAAGCCACCAGCTTAAAGGAGATAGGATGAGCCTCTTTGTTGATTGGACATTACTGGATTCATGGATCTAGGAGTTGAAGCAGAATGAGTCTAACTCATTAGTACATAGGCCTAATGGAATGTCTGAGAAGTCTAAGCTATAATTTATTTGCTTGAAGAACAAAGGTTAATGCAATGATGCCTTCTGTGTTTTATGGCTGCTACAGCTGGGAGAGTAGTTACCAACAGCTGTCTGTTAGCTTTAGCAATTATTTAGTCTAGGAAGACCAATTCTGCGTATTTAGCCCTGTTCTGTATGTATGCCCACACACTTGATGCTTAACTAAGAAGGTACACATAATATTTGTATAATATCTTTTCATATTTATGTATAAACTCTATTTATGTGCTATATACAAAACACATATTTGTATATGTATACATACATACACACACATTTGCCTGCCTTGCTCTTGTTTTATTGGTTCCAGGTGTTCTAAAATTCTTGGAATTGCCATGACCTAGCAGGATGTTATCATTAGCAGGACTTTCAAGGTAGGAAATACCTCATGACATTTGGTATTAGAAGATACAAGAGTAAAGGGGGTAGCCCAGATACGTCTTGATGGTCTGCCTGTAGTTTTCCTGTAATTACTATTAGCACTTGGGGAGAACTAGGTAAAGAGATTCACTCGAGGAGGCAGATTCTCTGACTTCAGCTTTTCCCTTGATCAAATAGAGGGAGAAGTGACTGGATGATGTCTAAGGCATTTTTCAGTACTAAAATACAATAATACCTGTCAGGGTCAGATCACAGCCCACAGTGGCATCATGGTTTTCGGGCAGCTGCTAGAAACTAATGACCAAGAAAACATCAGTGCCTGGGAGTCAGGGTATAGATATTCTAACATGGGGATAAGAGGCCAAGAGCAGAAGAACCCAGGGACAGAGAGCTGCATATTTATCAGAAAAATCCAGTAACATGACAGGGGTGCATGCAAAAGGATCTCAGATGGGTGCATATGTTCAGTTTTCTTAATTCCCAAGTCCTAATTCCTTAACTGCAAGCTAAAGGGAAGAACTATTTCTTGAACTAGAGCAATCAGGTATTAGTCAGGATCCATCTATTTCACTCTCCTTTCACTTCAACTGACAACAATCTCCACATGATGGGAGGCTAATTGCCCGGTGCCTTAGTCTTCCTCATACATAAAGAAGCGACAATACAATGGTTTTATTAATCTTTGTGATTATGGAGGAAATGAACTTGAACAGAATAAAATACAATTAAGCACATGTTAGTCTTTCTTAAGGTGACTACAGGGTTTCAATTAATTGTATTTTTCTCACAGAATATAAAAGTACAAATCTTTTTTCCTCTTATGCTTGGCGTGGGGATGGTAGGTAGAAAGATTTCTACAAAAAAAAAAACCCCAAAACTAAACAATAATAACAACAACAACAAAGCATATATATCAAGTAGAAATTTAATGTTCTTAAAAATTCTTTAGTCATGATTTATGCTACCCTCAAGATAAGGCAACAAACGGAAACTACAGAGGAGGAAGCCAGATGTTACAGTGTGCCTCTTCTTTCATTTCCTTCTCCTGCTGGCTGTATCCCATTCTATTAATACATATTTAATAGGAACATCACTTCAGAATTTTCTAACAAAAAAATGTGAGAAGGAACATTTTTTAACATAGCCCAGTGCAGTTGTCAAATTATGGACTCCAGAGTCTGGCAGCTTTGGGTCAATTTGTGGCTCTGCATTTCCTGGTTTTGCGACCTTGGGCGGGTTAATTAACCTGTGTGTGTGCCTCAGCTTTCTGATCAATAAAAGGAAATAATAATAGATTTACCTCATGAGTTGTCATTAGGACTTAAGGAATGAAAACATGTAAAGGACTTAGGGCAGTATCTAGCACATAATAAAACTCAATAAATATTAGCTACCATCGTATTAATATTCTTTCTTTCATTCCTTCTGATAGGGAAAGGAGGCAGGGAAATACCTGGTAGAAGAGGGCAGTTCCCCTGTAAAGGCCCCACCCACCCTCCTGGGCCTACAGCCCTAAATGAGAACTTCACATTCTTGTTTTCCTGCCAGAATGTTGCTGCTTCCAAAACCACCCTGGCCCACCATGCACCCATCCTGTACCCATAATCTCCCCAAATCCACTGGCAGGGGAGCAGAGCAGTGCAGCAGAGAAGAGAAAAGAAGTGTCTGAATGTCGATGAGGCAGCTGGATGGTGGGAAAGAAGTTTGGCCAGGGACAGCCGAAATCCAGGGGAAGATTATTTTCACACTCCATCCCCTTCCAGCTCCCATCCCACTGAGAGCCGCCTCCATCACTCAACAAAACCTCTGCATTCACCGTCCTTGCAGTCCATGGGACCTGATTCTTCCTGGACACCAGACAAGGACCCAGGTACCAAGAGGGCAGGGTGTAAAAGGAGGTCACCCTGACTCTCCACTGAGCTGCTTAACATTTAGCTGTCCACGGGCAGCAACAGCTGAAAGAGTATTAATTGTAAAACACTCTTAGATGCTACTGTGGGGCTGATGCCCAAAAGCGCTCACCCCGGCCCTGGCACCCACTCGCCTGTGTGCTCCTGATCCCACAAGGGTTGTGAGCATATGTCCGAGTAAGGAGCCACTCCACCACATCCCTGTCTCAAGTCCCATGAAGCGGGGCCAGGGAACTCTCCTATCTTACTTCTATATCTCTATTCCCTACTCTACTTTTTTATTTCCATTAATATCTTCTAATTGCTCAAAAGAGGGCTAGGGTTTGTTGGGGGGAGGTGGGTGAGAAAACGTTGCTGTCTTACAATTTGCTTCTTTTAAGTATAGTTCCTATATTAATCATAAAAATTGTTGACACTTTTATGGGAATTAGAGGCAAAATGACAGAACAAAGTCTACCTGTGCATGTGCCTGCATGTGCACATCCACCCCCATGGAGTAAAAATGAAACCTAATGGTGCTAGAAGAGAAAAGAGCAAGACATTATCTTCAAATATCATTTAGGGAATTGAAGAATAATACAGTTTAATAATAATATTTTACATGAACAAATTTCCCCTTTTGAGAAGAGCTTAATGTGCTTAATTTGCTTTTCATTTATATTAATCATTTCTTATCTCTATTAAAGCACTTATCACATGGTATTGCAATTTATCTATTTATACGTCTATCTTCCCTACTAGACCATGAAATCCTTGAAGACAGAGGCTCAGTATGATTCATCTTTCTAACCTCAAGTCTAATATAGTGCCCCAGAAAATCACAGATACTCAATTAATATTTCTTGAATAAACAAATAAATGAATAAACTCCTCTATCATATTGTTGGTCTAATTAGTTTCCATTATAGATAGTTTAAATTACATATGCTTTAAGCAGGCCTATAAAGTTACAAAAATCTACAGTTGTAATTTAAGCAGTAAATTTTGCAGTGTTCCACAAAAGAATGCTCTTTAATAGAATCTGGTCACAGGTTGTTGAAATACTAAACTTCTTGGTAGTCCAAATTTTGGACTTGGTAGTTCAAAGGTTTTGAGGAAAATTGGCCATGTCATTAAGAGATAATATCTTACCCTCTTTGGACCAGTTCAGATGGTAACAACAGGAATTTTATTCCTGCTGTTCCTTCATCCTACAGGCATACCCCATTTGCAGTTCTCTCCCTAACAGGGACTCTGGTCCTGAGAAAGTATTACTAAAAAGTGCCATTCTCAGAAGGGGTAGTTTAGTAACAGTGTCAGTTTGAACCTAGTTTTCTTGCACTTGGTCCAGAATTTCTGCCTGTATTTTGACCCCCTTCTACTTGGACCCTTAGGATCTGTTTTTTCTTTCCCCCCCTTTGCCTAGAGTCTTTAGGTCTCCAAGCCTGTCTTGTGTTTCTGATCTTTGATTTTCCTGAGAATGGCCCAGTCTCTTTTTGCTCTATACTTGAACTTACATCTCAGATTGTAAGATCACACAATGGTTACACTGGATAAAAGCTTAAGAGTCAAACAGATGAGGAATGTAAGGACTAGAGAAGTGCAGTGACCTACCCTAGGGTAACTCAGCAACTTAGTGTGAGTGCCAGAGCTGGATCTAAGCTCCCTTGTTTTCATGTCCAGCCCTTTCCCTTTACATCATGAAGATCTGGTTAACTTGTTCACACGAATGTTAAAACTGAAGGCTCTAGTTCTTTACCTGGCTTACATTGTAGGTCCTGATCGACTTCTTGTCATAATTTCAGGGATTCAGGTTAATTAGAACTTTCATATCAGTTCCACTTTCTTGGTTTTTATCAACAGCTAGGCCTGCTCTTCTTTTGTCTTTTCTAGCTACACTTTGGAAGACTTGGCACTAAGAAAATTCATGTGGTTACTACACACTGCCTTAAGACTTTACAGAGTCCCCTCAGGCTTCAGGGGAAAGGCCAGAACATGCACAACCAGCAGATGCAATCTTTCAACAAATGCTCTCATGCAGACTATGGACCACTGACTTATGCATGTAAAGAGATTTCTCAAAGAAATTTATATCCTCTTTTCTCTTATTTCTGATCAGAAAATCTCCTTGATTTTCTATATTTACTTGAATGACTTGCCTAGTTTGAAGCCTTAATATTCCAAATCTCATCCTCTGTCAGTAATTTCTGTAATTATTCCTCGCTTTTTCTTGACCTACTCTCTATCGTGTTTTTCAAACCATGTATTGTGACGTATTAGTAGGTTGTGGAATCAGTTTAGTGAGTTTCAATAATTAAAAAAAAATGAATAGAGAAGAAGGGGAAAATAGAATAGATCATGCATAGAAAGGTAAACATTGCTTTGGGAAACTTTTAAATATAGAGATAACCTATATGTTAGTATGAATAGATGTATGTGTGTATCTTGATACTAAGTAGAATGTTTTTTTTTTTTTTTTTTTTTTTTTTGTAGGTCATGATCGAAATCACTTGAAAGCCACTGACCTAGTCTGTATTTACTTCTAATGAGAAGATATGAAGTTTGGGATGTTATTTTTCTTAGGAATTCTTCAGTGATTTTCATTCTCAACTTGTAAAATCAAGTGTATTTTCAGAAACAGGAGGAGGAAAACAGGGCTCACAATAACTGCTTTAGCTCTAGGTTGCACAGAAAGTGTGCAGTCAGGTTTCTAATGCTATTCCAGTGAACTGAAAGTCTAAATCAATTTTTAAAGATATGATTTATATGCAACTTTTCAGAAAACCAGGTACTGCATAAAAGAAGGTGCATGTATTCTCTTGCCAGCTTTAGTTAACACCTGCAGATCAGTCAATTCCTAGCTCTCTATGGTGCTTTTCTTCTTTGCATATTGTTCTGCTACTCTTTTACTACATTAAAATCTTAAAATATTTGACTAGTATCTCTGGAGAATATAATTACTGTGGATGTGTGCTTGAGATACTCTTATCTACTTTGAGGAAGGTAGGGGCAAAAGAGATGAAGGGAAAAATTGCTGTGTAAATCCTTTATGTGTCTGAAAAATAAATTAGCAAAGAAGGAATGGAAAAAGAGTAAAGAATGTCCTTAGACTGATGATTTTAAAACCAGAAAGCAAAGCAGCTTCCAGCCAACCAGAGTGTAAAGTTTTTAATGCTTTGTTTTGTCATATTTAAAGGAAACATAGGCAAGCAAAATATACAATTAAAAACAATGAATAGAAATGACCTTTTCTGAAGATTAGAGATGAAAAGGAATGCAGACATAATTAAAAATCTGAGGAGAGGAGATGGTTGTAAATCAGTCATTTCCATCACACTCAAATGTGATTTATAGAAAATTACAGCTGTTTCTGCCACCAGACCAGGAACGGCTGGAGGAATGTTCCCCCCATCCAAACACCCAACCCTATTTTTAAATGTTTGTTTGAGTGACAAATTTCTTTCTCAGTGGTTAAAACAAAACTCCATGAACCAGAAAATAGGTAAACTCCAGATAGCTATGGCAGGATGCATACCACCAGATAGGCAGGTCCTGCAACAACCCCTCAACTCAGTTCTCTCCAGCTCTCAAAGGATGAGATGATTATTATTCTTAAACTTACAAGGGAGACTCCTGTGTTATTCTGCCACCAAGAACAGTACAGGAAGAGTCACAGAATTTAGAGAGGTAAAAGGCCTGAGACATTGTCTAACTTTTTTATTTGGTCAATACAGATATTGTGGCTTAGGAAAATGAACAGACTTGTTCAAATGTATCCAAGTATCAATGGTAAAATGAACTCGACTCACTACTAGGCCAGTTCTATAAACCATTAAGCACCCCAGATTTGTTTAGATAAACAATTTATCTCTGATAATTTTAAAAAGAGAGTGCATGTTTTGAATGAACCAAAACCCAAGATCATGTTCCCCATAGTTATTAAAACTGAAAGGACATTTTAGAAAAGGGACATTCACTTGATGTCCAGCCAAGGCCAACGTTAAGACCATTAGGTTAGTCACGTTGGTCAGTGATGTTAATTCATTTGCCCAAGGTCACACAAAACGTAAGAGGTGGAGTTTGAGACTCTGGTGTACTTGATTCCAAAGGGCATTCTTTAACCTTTGTGTTCTGCCAACGTGAAATTAACAGCAGCAGATCTGAGGACTAAGGTACAGATATGGACATAATCTAGCTGCTAACACTTAAGTCTCATAATGTTCTAGAGTGAGATGTGGTTGGACAATGAGAGATATTACTTTCATTTATTAAAGTTTATCAAAAGTGATTCTAGTTTTGACACCACATGCCAGAGTTGTGCGCATCAGGCAATCCTCAAGTTATATAGCCTTTGGAAATATGTTGGCTTTTTCTTAATAAAGATTTCCTGGTATTTACTGCAGCCACAAACTCAAAACCCATTTCAGTGGGTTGACTATAGTTACACACCAAGGTACAGTGCAGGCAGTACCTCGTTATAAACACTATCTTTCCTGTGCTTCACTTGTCTTGTGAGAGAAAGGGAGATTTCTCATAAAGTTCTGACCCTCTTCATCTTCAAAGGTCCCCTTAATTCCAATGGCAAATTTTGCTACAAATGACTTCAGCTTATAACATTGTCTATTTACTCTTAGCACGATTTCTTACTCTTAAAAATATATATAATGAAGTAAGACACAATTGTAAGAGAAAATAAAATAAGTCTCACAGTGAGATAGTGTTCCTCTTCATTATTCTTATTAGGACAATTTCTCTTATCAAAGCTACTTTCCTTTGGCCGCAGAACGGGCGCTTTTATTCTAGCTAGCAGGTTCTGTTGTCAATTATTATTTCTGGCCCTTCTAGTATCTATCTTCAAGTGAGTCAGATGAAAGTGTTCCACTTAAACAAATATCAGAGTGGCACTGTCACTATGGCAACCAGAAACAAGAGCTTTCTAAGATGGAGAAAAAAAAAGTCAATGAGGAAGGAGAGGTATTATTTATTTTGCATTAAATAAAGTGCATGCAAGTGTAATCGTTGAAAAAAGCCTAGAATGTTAAGAAGAGATAATAGAATAGCCTCCCTCAAACCCACCCTCACACTTTACCTGCTTTTCATTATTGTGAGCAAAATCATAATCCTTCAGTGGAAGAATTTAGTTATCTTTCATGAGGACTACCAAATAATATCAATTATTTCAAGCCATTTACTATTAAAAGTCTTGTAAAGTTCATTTGGAAAATAAATGCACATATGCCCTACATATTTAACAAGGAGATATTGATAATAAGAGCTTACGACTCTCAGCTGAGTTCCTAAAAATCCAATTTTCAATCATCTATAGATCAAATATCAGTCCACGTCTGAATCTCAGTAGCCTTGTTTGAGACTGGAGAAAGGGATTTCAATTTGCCCATGGAGCTGTCTTTGAGAGCACATTTCAGATGTTAGTAGGCATCAAGCTTGAACATCTTAGTGTCTGAATTTCAATTCCTTTAAACTTGTTTGTAAACCAATTCTAGTTACATATTTATACATTTCATATGTTTTCATCTCCCATCATGCCTTCTTTCAAAATTAGTATAAAATAATACACCATAAAGACCAGTTGTATTTCTAACATATCTACACACTTATATTTAGTGTTCCTGCCAGCACATATTTTGAAATCTTGAGGCTGAAGGGATGTTATTGTTTAATCGTGTAATACAGATATTTAGAAAAAAGCTCATACTTTATTGTTCAGAATATCATTATTTTTATTGTCCTGGATAAATTAAAGGTAAAACTAGAAGCACTAATGAGAAAATTACAGATTTATGCTTTTCTTCTAAAATAGAGTTGTGCAACTACCTCTGTGTGACAAGGATCCTGCTGTCTTAGTGACACAAAGAGGGTAAGAAATGAGGAGATTGTTTCCTCTCATTTGTTCTTCAGGATTCTCTAGACACTGTTTTCTGGTGCCATGAAAATTTCTAAATGGGAACGTCTGAGACAGACTTCACAGAAATTGTCTCAACCTGCTGATTTAGGGAACAGGATAGTTTTGGCCTGAAACAAAGATCAAAAAAGAAATTGGCTAGTGATTCAATATTCAGCCATGTTTTATTTTGCCTGAGTGAAAAAATCTTGCTATTTCAAAATGAAGTTTTCCGTTTAAACACACCTTAACAGAAAGTGTAAAGTACACTCCTCTGATGATGTTAAATAGATAATTTGTCACTTTCCACAGAATCATCAGTCCTGTAAGCACTGCCTAGGGAGGAAATGTAAGTAGAAGAGCCGATAAATGCTAGTACATTCTTTCTTAGTAAGAACTAGGCCCAGGCACCTGGCTGTCATGAAACTCTTGCCCGTTAGCCTAGGCTAGCAGCTTTTGATTTGCCATCATAAAAGGCACAGGGAAAGAGCTGATGAGTGTTGTAATAGTATGAAAAAAGCAATAAACAGAAGTTAGAAAACTCAGCTTCTCATTTCCATTCTTCCTGCTTTTCTCTGTGAGTGTGGAGGAGTAATATCTTTCAAAGCAAAGCAGTATCTTTGGAGCTAACAGGAAAGATAATTTATTTCAGGTTTTTTTTTTTTTTTTTTTTTTTTTTTTCTTTGAATAAGAGTTACATGAATTATCAGTTCCAGAATATTAATCTGGAAAGGGTTCTGGGGCAAATAATTTTGGGCAATGCTAGGTGACCCAAAGTTAAACAGGCCTCTTTCCTGTGGGAATTCTCAGGGCCCTTCATAAGGTAATTATGTTGTGACTCTCTAGAAGGGAATTAAATATGCCATTTTCCCCAATCACGTTTGACTACAATTTTTTTTTTCTTTTCTTTCTTTTCGAGACCAAGTCTCGCTCTGTTTGGAGTACAGTGGTACAATGTTGGCTCACTGCAGCCTCTACCTCCAGGGTTCAAGTGATTCTCATGCCTCAGCCACCCCAGCAACTGGGATTACAGGCAAGCACCACCACCATGTTTGGCTAATTTTTATATTTTTAGTAGAGATGGTGTTTTGCCATGTTGGCCAGGCTGGACGCGAACTCCTGACCTCAAGTGATCTGCCCACCTCAGCCTCCCAAAGTGCTGGGATTACAGGCATGAGCCACTGTGCTCTGATGTACATAATTATTTTAATTAAAAATCTTGAAAGATGATGTTTCTAAGAATAAACTTTGAGAAGGTTGATTTCATCTAAAATGTTTGCCTTATTTAGAGGAAACTGAGGCCTAGAAAGCTTAAATGATTTGCCTAAGAACCCAAAGCTGAGAAAAAAGGCTGTGAGTATCCCAATGCTGAACCTTGTCATCTCTCATAAAGCTTGCTTAGAGGTTCTATTTCAGCTGAACCAGCATCACCACCCTTCTTCTCTCCATAGTAAAGAAGTCTAAAGTTTAACATAAACCTCCCCTATGATCCAATTACTCTTCTCCCAGCTATTACCCAAGAGAAAAAAAGAGACTCTGTCCACATAAATAATTCTACATGAACGTGCTTATCAATTTGATTTCTAATAGCCTCAAACTGGAAAGAGCCCACATGTCCATCACAAATGAATGGATCAATAATATGTGGTATATCCATACAGTAGAAAAGAACTCAGAAGTAGAAAGGAATAGATGCTTGATACATGTAACAACAAGGATGAATTCTCAAAGTCATTATAAGTGAATGAAGCCAGACAAAAACCACTGCAAACTGTATAATTCCATATATATATAAAATTCTAGAAAGTTCAGATTAATCTATAGTGACAGAAAAAACAGATCAATGGTTATCTATAGGCAGGAGGGGGCAAAGAAGGGCAAGAGGGAGACTGTATTAGTCCATTTTCATGCTGCTGATAAAGACACACCCAAGACTGGGCAATTTACAAAGGAAAGAGGTTTAATGAACTTACAGTTCCACATGGTTGGGGGAGCCTCACAATAATGGCAGAAGGCAAGGAGGAGCAAGTCACATCTTACATGGATGTCAGCAGGCAAAGATAGAGCTCATGCAGGGAAACTCCTCGTTATAGAGCCATCAGGTCTCATTAAACTTATTCACTATCACGAGAACGGCACAGGAAAGACATGCTCCCATGATTCCACTACATCCCACCAGGTCCCTTCCACAACATGTGGGAATTCAAGATGAGATTTGGGTGGGAACACAGTCAAACCATATCATTCCACCCCAGCCCAACCCAAATCTCATGTCTTCATATTTCAAAACAAATCATGCCTTCCCAACAGTCCCTCAGAGTTTTAACTCATTTCAGCATTAACTCAAAAGTCCAAAGTCCCAAGTCTCAACTGAGACAAGGCAAATCCTTTTCACCTATGAGCCTGTAAAATCAAAAGCAAGTTAGTTACTTCCTATATACAATAGGGGCTACAGGCATTGAGTAAATACAACCATTCCAAATGGGAGAAATCGGAAAAGACAAAGGGGCTACCAGCCCCACATAAGTCTGAAATCCGGCAGGGCAGTCAAATCTTCAAACTCCAGAATGATCTTCTTTGACTCTATGTCTCACATCCAGGTCATGCTGATGCAAGAAGTAGGTTCCCATGGTCTTGGGCAGCTCTGCCCCTGTGGCTTTGCAAGGTATCAACCCATACCTAGCTGCTTTCATGGGCTGGTATTGAGTGTCTGCAGCTTTTTCAGGCACATTGTGCAAGTTATTGGTGGATCTACTATTCTGGGGTCTGGAGGATGGTGGCTTTATTCTCACAGCTCCACTAGGTGGTGCCCCAGTAGGGATTCTGCGTGGGGGCTCCCACCCCATATTTCCCTTCTGTATTTCCATAGCTCCATGAGGACCCCACCCCTCCAGCCAACTTTTGTATGGGCATGCAGGTGTTTCCATACATCTTCTGAAATCTAGGCAGAGGTTCCCAAACCTTAATTCTTGACTTCTGTGTACCCATAACCTCAACACCATATGAAAGCTGCCAAGGCTTAGGGCTTGCACTTTCTGAAGCTATGGCCTGAGCTCTACGTTGGCCCCTTTCAGCCATGGCTGGAGCGGTTGGCACATAGGGCACCAAGTCCCTAGGCTGCACACAGCACGTGGACCCTGGGCGTGGCCCACGAAACCACTTTTTCCTCCTAGGCCTCTTGGCTTGTGATGGGAGGGGCTACTGTGAAGACCTCTGACATGCTCTGGAAACATTTTCCCCATTGTCTTTGGGATTAACATTCGGCTCCTCATTACTTATGTAAATATCTGCAGCCCGCTTGTACTTCTTCTCAGAAGATGAGATTTTCTTTTTTACTGCATTATGAGGCTGCAAACTTTCCACACTTTTATTCTTTGCTTCCCTTATAAAACTGAATGCCTTTGACAGCACCCAAGCCACCTCCTGAATGCTTTGCTGCTTAGAAATTTTTTCTGCGAGATACCCTAAATCATTTCTCTCAAGTTCAAAGTTCCACAAATCTCTAGGGTAGGGGTAAATTGCTGCCAGTCTCTTTGCTAAAACATAACAAGAGTAACCTTTGCTCCAGTTCCAAACATTCCTCATCTGCATCTGAGACCACCTCAGTCTGGAGTTTACTGTCCATATCATTATCAGCAATTTGGTCAAAGCCAGTCAACAAGTCTCTAGGAAGTTCCAAACTTTCCCACATTTTCAGGTCTTCTTCTGAGCCCTCCAAACTGTTCCAACCTCTGTCTGTTACCCAGTTCCAAAATCACTTCCACATTGTGGGTTATCTTTTCAGCAGTGCCCTGCTCTACTGGTACCAATTTGCTGTATTTGTCCATTTTCACAGTGCTGATAAAAACATACTTGAAACTGGGCAATGTACAAAGGAAACAGATTTAATGGACTAACAGTTCCACATGGCTGGGGAAGCCTCACAATTATGGTGGAAGTCAAGGAGGAGCAAGTCACCTCTTACATGGATGGCAGCAGGCAAAGGGAGAACTCATGCAGGGAAACTCCCCTTTATAGAACCATCAGATCTCATGAAACTTATTCACTATGATGAGAACAGCATGGGAAAGACCTGCCCCCATGATTCCATTACCTTTCACTGGGTACCTCCCATAAAATGTGAGAATTCAAGATGAGATTTGGGTGGGGACATAGCCAATCCATATCAGAGACATTACAAAGAGGCATAAGAAAAAATTTGGGGATGATAGAAATACTTATTACCTTGCTTGTGCTGTGGTTTCACAGGTGTGTACACATGTTAAAACTAATCAATGTGTACACTTTAAATATGGGCAGTTTGTTATATGACAATTATAATTCAATGAAACTGTCTTAAAAAAGACAAATTTAAAAGGGCTAATATTCTTTTGCCAAAACTGGGAAACCCACTAGGGAAAAGAATAATTTTTTTTTTTGAATTATAAACTTGAATTGTCCTCCTCTTCCCCATGACAGACTTCCCACACAATTTCCAGTGATAGCTATACAATTGTGACTTTCAGAAAATCCTCAGAGCCATGAAAACCTCTCTTTTTCTCCCCTGTGCTAGAGGACAGAGTGTCTACAGAACAGAATTGTTGATTTTCTCTTTCTAAATGGTATCTCTATGAATTACTGCAGTGTGTACATAAAGGCAGCTCTCAGCAATTAGTTCTCTGCTGTGCACCCAGCTCTAACCTTTCCTCATGTGAAAATTCATTGTTGCTCAAATGTATTAGAGCTGGTTTTTCAAGAACAGTTTTTCCAGTAACATCCAAACATAAAAGAGCTTCTGGTGTTCAAAGGATTGACTCAGATATATGTTTTCTTGTTAATTGTCATAGTTACTGAGAATCATCAAATTTTAGAAATTCTGTCAAAAGTGCCTGTTTTCCACATTGATATGGTGTTCTCCATGAGGGAGCAGTGACAAGATTAAAGTATTGCACTAGTAAACTCAGATCATATCTGTATTCCTATCATTTGTGATGTGTTTTTAAATAAAATTAATCATTTTAATAAAGTAATTTTAAATTAATGTGGAAAGATACATTTTATTATTGTTTATACTCTGCTAGACAGAATAGGCCAAAGTGCATTTGAAGAGAAATGTCAACTCTCACAAACATCTATTAAAGGAAAACAGTCTAAGAAGAGATATCAAAGTCCAGAAAGCCAATGAAAGTAGAAAAAGCAATGGGTTGGGGGGATGAACCACTGATTTTGAGTCTTAGCTTTGCCATTAATTAACTGTGAGGCCTTGGGCAAATTAGTTTCCTCTTTGGGACACAGATTCCTCATCTGTTGAATAAAAGGTTACAATAAATGTTCCAAAAATTCTATCCAGCTCTCCACTAAGGATTAGTCCCTTCCTCATGGTATAAAATGTGTGAGAGAGAAAAAACTATATTGTCCTTACTTTTAGTTTTCTTTTAGTTATATGACTTTACAAAGCTGTAGATTATGTATTTACAAATATAAATGTATTGTTACAAATATTCTGGCAATATCAAATATAGTGCCTAATTCCGACCATTAGCTATAGTTAAGGTATTTAGGACAAGAATTTGTTCTGCCCTGACAAAATGGAGTTTACTATAGGAATAGTAAAATAAACATGAGAAACTCTATTAAATAACAACAGCTCATAAGATAATTCAATTAGATAATTCAGGTTTGAAATAACGCCATCATCTTGGCAATTTGGAAACACTGATGACATGACAATTCAATGTCTGGAGCTTAGCACGAAGTGTTTTGTTTAGACTGGGTGCTTGTATGTGTATGTACTACACAGAATCTAAACAATGTGCACAGCCTAGTCCCTTTATATTCCTATGACCCGTTAAAAATAAAACACAAAGACCAGCCTGGCCAACATGGTAAAACCTTGTCTCTACTAAAAATACAAAAATTAGCTGGGCATGGTGCCACACACCTCTCATCCCAGTTACTCAGGAAGATGAGGCAGGATAATCACTTGAACCTGGGAGACAGAGTTTGCAGTGAGCAGAGATAGTGCCACTGTACTCCAGCCTAGGCGACAGAGTGAGACTCCATCTCAAAAATAAAATAAAACTTCTTTATTTTCCATGCCATATTATTTAGTCATTGGCTATTAGTGTTATGAATATAATTTCTTTTTTCAATGAAACTGTAAAAACATTTTTCTGAGTATAATGACATGTGGAATTATGGAAAATGCTAGAAAAGTGATCATAGATTGTCCTTAAGTGACACGCAGAAAATATTCATCTTAGTAGTTTCATAACAGCCATCCAGCATACAGAAGGTAATAAAATAATTTTAGTGAACCCTCACGAATAATCATTTCTTCCTAAAAACTCCTAAGGTATGAGTTGCTGGGCTTTTCAGAATCTGTCAGTTCTTCTTCCCTACCTCCCCCCTTTCTTCTCCCTTTCCTTCCTTCCCTCTCTCCCTCCCTCCCTCCTTCCTTCCCTTCCTTCTTTCGGAAATGTTTAGAACTTTACATTTTGCATAATTATTTTCCAGAAATTTCCATATAAGAATTTGCTGTACAAAGGAATTTGAAACAATGCCCAAATTTTCCCCACAGGTGATCTGTGTCCTCCTGTTGCAGCCTGTCGTCTTCTTGGCATGGTTACTGACTGAGCCTGTATGCAGGGGCCTGGGAAAGCCCTGCTTTTTGTTCACTGTTGAAACAAACCCATTTTAATAGCAGCACATATAAAATAATACTTTGAAATTTAATTTATCCCATGAAATGAAGCTGCCAAGAAAAAGCTCAAGGTAAAAGCCAGACTTTAAAAAAAAAGAGTCTATAAGATGCTGACTTGCTCAGCCCCCCTGCAGTACCCTCTCTGACAGGCATCTTACACTCCATCCATACAACACCACTTACAGCCCTCATCAAATGCCTCCTGCCTTTGTGCCATGTGTGTGTGCACTTTACTGTGTAAAATTTAATTCTCCTCTCCTTCTTCTCTCCCAGCCATTTCTAAGATTTAACAGTCTACAAAGTCTTCATTCAGGGCTTCCTCTCTAGAAAGTCTAAGTCTTACCCTACAATCCACCACCAGGACATGTGTGTCTTGCTCTGTGTTCCCATCTTGTACATATGAGAATCATAGCATCTATCTCTCTGAATTATAATTACCTCTGAGAATACCTGCATCTCCCCAATAGACAGTGATGTCCATTTTTTAGATCTGGAATTTTGTTTTCACTCTCTCATCTCCAGAGCTAGACACATGCCTCACCCTTAATAGCCACCAAGTCAATTTTGGATGAATGAGTCAATACATGAATAAACCACCTAACTAATTTACAGTTTTAATCTGTAAAAGAAAATTCTAATAGGAATATTAGAGAGAGTTCACGATATTCTGAAATACTGTCATTAACATAATAATAGCTCATCTTTATTAGCTATTATTGTTGAATATGTTCAATGCCATGTTTCTAGTTCTTCATATGAATCATGTCATGTAATCCTGTAAAAATCCAGTATGGTGGTGCTATTCCTTACTATTCCGATCCTCATTTTGCATGTGAAAATCTGAGGCTGAAGTAAGTTTGGGAACCTGCAGAACCTTGGGCAGAAAGAGGTGGCAGCTTTCAAGCCAGGCAGTCTGACTCCAGAGCCCATACTCCCAACTATTGGCAGGCAGAGCCTACCTAGACAATTACTAGAGTTGTCAGCAGTTTGGTTATGCTCTGGCCAGGTATACACTGAGATATAGCAACTGCAGTAGAGAACTTGTCCAAATGAGGTCACTGAACTCTTTCAAAGAACCAAAACATCCTTCAAGCCCAAATCAAGAATTGTCAAGTCTAGTGTTATAGAAATCTACACAAGCAATACTTTTCTTAGCATTTTGTCTTTTCTTCGAGACAGGGTCTCACTCTGTCACCCAGACCAGAGTGCAGTAGCACCATCTCAACTCACTGCAACCTCCTGTCCCAAATCAGGAATTTTCTAATAGAAGACTTGAACATAAGATACTGTGAAAAGCACATAGAGTAAAAAGATTGGAGACATATCTGCCACTCACTAGTCAAGTGACCTTGGCTATATCATTTAATCTTTCTCAGCCTCAGTTTCTTTAGCTATAGGATGAGGTAATAATAGCTTCTCTACTTTCAATATCAAAGAAGATTTTGAAAATGATAAAATGTGTCATTATGGAGATATGAAAGACATGAAAAGTTTTCAGAAAAATCATCAAATCATGTCAGCTATCTATACACATACTACCTGTAACTATTACCAACTATGGGACACCCTTAAAAGTTTTCTAGGAGAATTGAGACATGTTTGTGAAAAATATCCCACTCTTATGGCCTGAATGTATTACCATATCTCGTATAAACTGTTGTCTTCTTCTAGATGATTGTTGTGTGTCTGTGCTTCAGCCCTTTAACCAAAAGCACAGTACATATGCAACTCTGATTATTTAAAATTAAGTTGCTGAGGTCAGAGACACATTAGGAATTTTAAGATAGTGTGAGAATCATTCTCTTTCTTCTTCCTACCCCTTCATATCTGCTCAGTACAATATCAGACAAGCATGTGCAGCAGTGGAATTTGTGTTGATAATGACAACAGCAAGAACATTGGTACGTGCAGTTTTAGACTGTGGGCTCATCTCAGCGGCAGGCAGCCTTGGTCAAGGGAAGAAAAATTCCAACCCTGAGTTATAGAGCCGATTTTGGCAACAAGCACATTTTACACACCAATTAGACAAATTGTTAAATGATTTTAGATTAAATTAAAGAGCAAAGTAGCACTCAGGATACATTTGAAAGGACAGAGGAAAAACCTGAATAAAAAAGAAGCATGGGAAAAAGAAAATGAGAAGACAGGGAAACTCAGGGAAAGAAAAGACACAAGAGTGAGAAAAAGAATTAAAAAACCCACAAAGATGTGAAAAAAACAAGTCACCAGTACCTGTTTGGATGGATAGTTGAAGGGGTTCCCTGAACACCACTGCTCTCCCAATTTCCAAAGACAGATTCGCAAATTAATACAAGCCGAGCATAAATTTGCTGACTGTGGTGGCGTGGAGTCACCTTGGACCTCATCAGCATTGCTAAACACCGCCTGTAACCTTTCCATTATCACTGAGGGTCTGCTCAGCACCAGGCCCAACTGCTCCAATAATTTCAATTACTCTCCCTGACAAATTTTATGTTTCATGTATTTTAGTGGCCTGATAATTATGATTTCTCTCATTTCTCGCTATCGAGCTTAATGGGTTCCAGCATGAGTGTGCAGTTTCAGAAATGAAGTTCCACTTGAATTCACAAGTTATTATCTACTTTCATTAATGGAATTGGAAAAGAGAGAGTGGAAAAGAGATAAAGAATGAGGAAGTAGGAAGAGATAAGTGAGCAGGAGGAGGAAAGAATAAAAGAAAACAAAAGGCCAGGATTCGAGAAAAAAAAAAAAAATCAACCAATGAGTAGAAGGGAAACTGGGCTAAGTATAAATAAAAAGTAAAAAGTATGTGGACAACCCTTTTTAATGCAAAAAGCACTAAATAGATTATTTCCATGACTAAATACATGACTGGGAAGAAGCACAGTATGTTCGATAATTCCCAAGCATGGTATCTAGACCACGTTGGGTTTGGAGAACATGGTTACGTTACTTACCAGCTGTGTGATGATACATATATTATATAAATCACTGAGATTCATCTGTTTTCTTTCCTTTTCATGCGTGGGGGTGAGCGTGTGTGCATATGTGTGAACAAATGTTTATGGAATGACAATAATCTACAAGAAATTGTGCTAATGTAGGGAGACTAGCACTTTTAAAGGTTGTAGAGCTGGAGAGAGAGATGTATATGCACCTCTGCTTGCCTGGGCATTGATTCAACTTTCCTCCCACGTGAGAAAGTAACTTCCCTCCCACTGTCTGGCACAAGAGATGAGCGTGTGCAATTCTGAAAGCACTCCGAGCAACAGAAGCACAGTAAAAAAGATTGTCTGCATCAGTTCCATGTGACTGTCATGGAAGCCCCAAAAAGGAAAAACAAACAAACAAAAACAAAAACAACAACAAAACGTGATGCAGCAAGACATCAAGGAGCTCAGATCTGTCAAAACCTGGTGAAGCCAGTATCACCAACAGTTTTATGTCATCTGTTAGTGTGCAGATATGCTGCAACAGGTCCCGACTTGCAAGGCTCTGTGATTTTTGGCCTAATAACTGAAAACTTAATCTAATCTTAAAGTGGAGTTATGTATGCCATCTCTTATAATCAAACTTCAATCCATCTGAAAAGAGGTAGCTCAGGAAAGTGGGATGTAGAGAGATGAAGAAGGATTCCCTTACCTTCAAGAAGCTAACTATCTAATAGGGAGAGAAACAAACAAGTTTAATAGAAAATCAATGTGAAAAATGCTGAAAGAATGGCACATAGCAATCAGACAGGTTTAAGGAAGGAAAATGTGGTATTTATTTAGAAATACTCTCTTTTAATAAGGGGCCAAGTCTTAAGCCAAAAGAATAAATCTCTAGTTTTACAATTTCAGGCATCCATGAGCTACTTGGGAAAATAAAAGGAGGATTACAAAGTCCTTCCCTCTATCTCTAAAAATACATCACATGGATGGCAGGAGCCGAGCCCTGTACTGCAGGCATTTAAGATGATAAAATGATAAAGATTTATGAAAAATACTCGAAGAAACTTTGGAATTAAACATTTAAAAGGTAACAAAAAGCAGTAATAGTGCAAAATAATAATAATAATCATACGTGGAAACAGCTGAATCGGTGAATCATTTAAAATGTTTTACCCTGTATTCTGCAACTGAAAAGGGTATCTGTTTTCTCAAATGAACCTAACAGGGAACACTGAAAGATGGTTCTTCTTTAGTTTAGTTAAAATGAAGTAAAAGTGGCTGCCGTAGTTAACACTGACCGAAGGAGGACTAAAGGAAAATAACTTATGAATTCGACAATGTGCTCCTTACTTACTAAATACCTTTCTGCAAAGCCAACTAAAGTCAATTGGAAATTTCTTAAGGTTGTCTACATTTTTCCATGAATACATTGAAAACGACCATTCTCTGGGAGGAATTTGGTCAGTTTATCAGTCGACTGACCCAACCAACTTTTAAGAGGCCCTTTAGCCCCTGTATTTTAACAATGCACCTCCCTCTCCACCCTCAGAGCGAGATGCAAATCAGTACCGTTCTAACTTTGAGGCATTATTGCTAGTTTTTTCTTTTCTTTTCGCTTTCTTTTCTTTCTTAGCAACAAGCAAGGGCTTATATAGCCTTGAGGTAGAAGGAAGAATGAAGAAGAGGAAGCCCACTCAGTTGGTGCTGAGGTCAACTCTGCGTTTGAAAGGGGAACTGCCTTCAAATGCAGTCCTACCAGTCTTCGTTTTCAGAAAAAGCACATCCATCCGAAAACTGGGTGCATATCTCTTCTACCGCACGCATTTTGAGTAGTACACAGAATGCAAGGACACATGAGAAAACTCTGATCTCGAAGCCCCCATGGTGTATCTGGACAGACAAACGCATATGCAATTACAACTCCTGTAAGATGTTTGTGCAAAGTGCTGTGGTAGCTGGTGAGAGGAGGTGACAACTAAATGTGTGGCAGGAGAGCAAGTGACAAGCTTCATGAATAGGTCAAGTTTCACCTGGGCCTTGAGGAATTCTAGGAACTTGCCCTGTAAAGTGAAGGCAACAATTTCAAATATAAAGAAGGTTCTATACAGCTGCTGTTCTCAGAGTTCATTAAATATTCAGGCAGGCACTGTTTGTCTTACAACCTACTTATAGACAGTCCCCACATTACTACTTGACTGAGACAATGTTAATGGCCCAAGAAATGGCTGTTGCAGTAGTTAAAAAAAATTCAAACCAGTTCCAAATCTAGGGACTCTCATGGTTGAGACCCAGTGGAATTTGGCTTCTCTGGGTAACAAGTCTACTTTATCCCAGCAGGATCATATTTAGATTTGAATTAAGAAATTTGACATGTTTAACCTTCTACTCTCATTATTTTTCACAATGACATACTTTGTCTCAGTTAATTGTGGCAGAGAAGTATTTAAATGCTGAAGTCTAGATAGTAAAGAGAAGGGACTAAATGGAGCCTAGACTTCTTGTGCTCAGAAGTCATCACTCCACTATAGTCTTCCATGGAGACGATGGCCCAAAAACCCAGTTAGCACCTATGAATCCAGAATCTCAGAGGCAGGTCTAAGGTTTCTTTGAGTCACCTGAGCATTTAAGAGTCCTACCGGCTGGGCGTGGTGGCCTCACAGCTGCAATCCTAGCACTTTGGGAGGCCGAGGCAGGCAGACCACGAGGTCAGGAGATCGAGACTATCCTGGCTAACCCAGTGAAACCCTGTCTCTACTAAAAATACACAAAATTAGCCAGGCCTGGTGGCATGTGCCTGTAGTCCCAGCTACTTCGGAGGCTGAGGCAGGGGAATGGCTTGAACCTGGGAAGCAGAGGAAGTTCTGCCTTAGTTTCTATCATGTCTTTTTTCCTCATCCTAAGGTCAGCTATTATGGAATAGTACATAAGTGAATCTTAAAACATAGAATATTCTATTTAAAACCAAAGATTCCATAGCCTACTAAGGCACTTTAAAGAATAAAAACTTTCTCATCTTTCCAGAAAATTTATGGAGAATTTCTTTTCCCCAACTTTGTAGACATTACTCTATGTTTCTCAATCTATAGGCATATTAAGTTAGGTGAAGCTCAACCTCTTCCTATCTCTGCATATGAAGACTATGAAGAATCTCTATGTTGGTTAGAAGTTTTTGTCTTTTGTTGTTGTTTTTGCTAAGACCATGGGACCAGTTGCCTTCTGTGATTAAGTATAATCTTTTAAATAAAATCTATGCTAAAAATGATCTTTTAATCTTTATAATTATATCATTAATGCTTTTTATATCTTAGTATCAGGATGAATTTTTTATGGATATTTCTAATAAGCATCTGTTGAAACTAACAGTAACAATAAAAGGGTAACAGATGTAGGAATGATGGAGTTGAAGCACAAAACGTGTAGAGGATGTTTTATAAAGGGTTGATGGGATTTAGAGGTCCTCAGCATCTGCCTCCACCCCTTGGTCCTAGTCCTAGAAGTCCCAGTATATTAATTAGCAGTGTGATTTGCCATGTGAAATAATACTTGGAGCACTCATTAAATACTCATTATGTGTCAGGCGCTTTACATAATTTAAGTCTAATTTTCACAAACACATATTTATTACTGGGAAAACAGACTCAGAGGGCTCAAGAGACTTGCCTAGGGTTATAGATTCAACTTAGTGCAGAACAAGGATTTGAACCTATGTATATCTGAATTCAAAACCAGTTTATTTTTCCTTTTGTGCCAAATTTCTATTTACAATATTTTTTAAGGTCAGAAGGAACTCAAGTCCAGCTCTTTCTTCCAGCTAAGTGGTTACAATCGGGTTGCTTAACCACCTTTTTTTTTTTTTTTTAAACACAAAACACAAATCTAAGTTATTCAAGACATTATAATGGCATTTCCATTTGCTTTAAAAGAGATCTTGCTACTAATAAGGGCCAGAGAAGAAATAGAGCTGCCTGACAGTTGGCCAAGTTGAAAGAAGGAGCATGAGAGAGAAGATTCTGTTGCAGGAGAAGTTTGAAATATATAATTTGGAGTCAGAGATATCTCTATTACAGGGCTGTTCAACAGAAATACAATGCAGGCCAGAGATGTAAGCCACATGTGTAATTTAAAATTTCTTAGTATTCATGTTAAAAAGAATAAACAGGTGAAGTTATTTTAAATAATATGTAATCCAGTGCATCTAAAGGATTATATATTTCAACATATAGTCAATACAAAAAAATTCAATGAGATATTTTACATTTTTGTATATGAAATCTTTAAAAAATTCTGGTGTATATTTTATACTTAGTGCACATCTTTATTCAAAATAGCTACATTTCAAGTGCTCATCAGCAACGTGTGGCTGGAGATTACAGTATTGGAAAGTATGGACCTAGTCATTTAAGAAGAAAACTTGAACAGAGAAGGTGGTCCAAAAAAGCTTGCATAAAAATGAACTAATTTCACAATGAGGTGCTTTAGGTGTAAGAACTTACATACTGATGATTGTAGAAGTGTAAAAACTCCATCAACTGGTAGTGAGGTTAGAGGCCATAGAGAAATAGGGTGCAGTGGAATGAAAGGAGCAGTAAAACAAGCACTTGTAGAGCAGGGACTTTACATTCATTGTCTAACACTAATTCAGGGGTTGTTCTCCACATTGCACAAATGAGAAAGGTGAAGCCCAGAGAAATTCATTTACTTACCCATATTTCTACTTTCTACTTCCCTATGAATCTGTAACCAGAAAAAATGAATAGTTTGTACTTACTTTTTTCTCATTGTCTGTAGTTAAAAAATAATAATAATATGTAATCTACCAGTTGCCCTGAATCTATGTTGCAGATGTTAGGCAGACACAGAGGGTACTTGGAAAGGGCAAGGTGGAAAGAGGATAGAAAGCTTGAAAAGAACTGTGTTTCAAAGACTGTGTAGCTACAACCCTTAAGCCTTTAAGGTGTTAATAAAGTCAGGAAGCCAGGCCGCAGGCAGCTGTTGTACTACACAGTTGTTATTCTAGGGACATTTACTTGCTGTTCTCTTGATACCGTGGAAGACAAAAAGCAAAGGACTGAGTTTGACATGTAGTCAGAGAGCATAGGTGAAAGAAACTGAAGAAACTTGAAAATGAGGTTGGTTAAGAATCCCAGGAGTTTCCCAATGGCCTGCTCTGGATACTTGAATACTAGAATAGATTCTTATCTGACTTGTACAATCTCAGGATGTCTCCTGGATTGTATTTTTAAATGCAAAATAATGGTCATAGTTTAAACGGCACAAGTGAAAAGCAGATAATCTGCATTTTGTGAGTATAACTTATAAAATGATCTGCTTATATCATGGTGGTGGTAAGATTGTTTCTCACATTATTTCTCTAAAGTCAACTCTTTATGACAACTTAGAGGAAAAGAAAAGGGGCATCAGGCAGCTCTAATAAGCTTTCTTTTATGAAAAGTGGCTAATAAGGAGAATCAAGCTATTTTCAGTTATGGATCATTGCTGAGGAGAAAGAAGAACCAAATGAGCTGAAGAGTACTCAGGCTCTCTGAAAATGGAATCATAATGAATTCTTATTTCTGTTTGGGCATTTTACCCTTAATTACTTAACTTATAAGATTATGAGAAAGTATAAAACTACACATATGCATTCATTCAAAAATTCCTTCGACAACTATCCGCCCCCCGCCGCCCCCAGCATTTACTATGTGCCAAACCCTAGGCTCTGGTAACACAGTAGTGTCAATGAGAAAAAAAATATCTTCTCCACCCATCTGAGGTACATGGCTGAGACTTCTATAGTAAAAGATACAAGAAAAAACAATACAAATTTGTTTAATATAAGTTTTACATGACACAAGAGCATCCATAAGAAAATAAAGATTCAAATAAATGGTTAAACCTGTGTATTTTTATTTAATTTTAATTTTTTTTTTTTTTTTTTTAAGAGACAAGGTCTTGCTCTGTCACCCCAGCTGGAGTGCAATGGTACAATCATAATTCATTGCAATCTCGAGCTCCTGGGCTCCAGTGATCCTCCTGCCTCAGCTTCCTGTGTATTTCTATGCCACGTTCGGTGAAGAGTAAACAGTCATGGAGAAATATGATGCGGGGAAAGGTATGATTAAATGGTAATAAACTGGGAGAAACTTAGCAAGGACTGTTTGTTCAGATTCTTCTCTGTGACTTGCTTTCAGAGATAGGCATGTTCCTTTCCTCTTGGTATAGGAAGGAACCTCTCACATGAGGGTCTGTCTTATGACCTGCTTCAGGGGAAGGTCAGTGTATTAGGCCATTTTTTGCATTACTGTAGAGAAATACCTGAGGCTGGTAATTTATAAAGGAAAGAAGTTTAATTGACTCATGGTTTCGAAGGCTGTACAGGAAGTGTGGTGCTGGCATTTGCTTCTGGTGAGGGCCTCAGGAAGCTTACAATCATGGAGGAAGGTGAAGAGGGAGCAGGCCCATCACACGGTGATAGGGGGAGCAAGGGGAGGGGAAAGGTCCCAGACTTTTAGCCAGATCTCATGTGAAATAAGTGAGGAAGAACTCGCTCATCAGCAAGGGGAAGGTGGTAAACCATTCATGAGGGATCTGCCCTCAGGATTCAATCTCCTCCCACCAGGCTGTACCTCCAACTTGGAGAATCACATTTCAACATGAGATTTGGAGGCGACAAACATTCAAACCATATCAATCAGAAAATCCTTCTTAGGTTTTATGACTTACTTCAGGGAAGAAGGGTAGCGGAAGGTCAGAGAGATCTTCCTGCATCTACTTTTTCTCAAATTCCTTTGGTTTAAAATATTTAATATGCTAAGATGCCACACTTTGGGGTGGCATGTCCTGAACTCCATCAATAGTGTGGCAAAGGCTGCTACCTGCTCTCTGGACCCATGTCCTCTGCTTGGAAACACAATTAGACTACATGTCCTAACCTTCTTTGTGGCAGGGTGTGGGTATATGACTGAGTACTAGCCAGCGGAATATGGGAGAAAGCGTTACCCCTGCTTCTGCTGTTTGTGATTCTTCAGGATCTTTCCCCTACCGTGGTGACCTTGGAAGCTGCATTGAAGAAGGTGGAACCACTCTATAGAAAGAGGCAGAATCACCAGTTAGAGGAGAGCAATCAGAACACTGGTGTTAGACTTGAGATGAGCTAGAAATAAACTTCTATGTTACAGCCGCCAGCGCTACCTTAACTAATAGACGTACGAGCAGTGAACTTGCTCTGTGCTCTCTTGGTCTTACAATCTAACAGGAAACGACAATAAATAAGCAAACCACATAAACAGAGACATTTGGTTTATAGATGAAAATGTTACAGCCTAGACATTGAAGAAGACAACATAAATATTTTAGATTTATATAAAAGATTAAAACAGATGATATGAAAACAATTGACGACTTCATTTTTTATCTTGTTTATTTTTTGAGCTGGGGTCTTGTGATGTTGCCAAGGCTGGACTCTCAACTTCTGGACTCAAGCAATACTCTTGCCTCAGTCTCTCAGGTAGCTAAGATTACAGCCGCATGCCACCTAATTGACGTTAGAATAAAGTATCTCTTTTTCTTTTTATCCTGCCTCCTTTCCCCTTTTCAGCACATACACTGACCTCTTTACCAAGTAAAGTCTGTATTTTGAAACAGTGATAGACTCCAAAGCATGTAGAATAAAAGAAATCACATCATCTTAGAAATTTCAGTTGACTGTTCTCTTTACCGTATGACAATTCTCTTATAAAAAAAACTGTGACTGCATCTTTTTCTGAGCAATAATGAACTATTGGTTAGCTTTTTAATTGTCTCCCACATGCATGAATAGAAATGCTGAACACACAGCCTAGTGGTAGAGCAACAGAAAGATGCTGAAGCGGTAATTAAAGAGGTCTAATATCTGCTCCTAATTACTTGGTGTTAGTTAAGGTAGCTACTTCTGGGGCCTTAGTTTCCTCATCTACTAAATTGGAAGTTTGGCTAATTGACCTGTAAGATTCCTCCCAGTTCTCACATTTCCAGCTTCCAATTTTTTTTTTTTTTTTTTTTTTTCAGGGGATAGAGACAAAAAGCTGGTAGCAGTGTGGCTTCAATGCAGTGCCTGGGAGACATTCTGCATGGTTTGCAGGTTTCAACGATGCAACTCAGTATGTGAGCTGTTACAGGCCTGACATGCCATCCAGAAAAAGATGGCTACAGGGACATTGGAAAAATCCAGATGATGCAGGGATTCTGTTTGAATGATCCAAAAAACTGCCCAGGAAGACGTGCGCTTCAACTGTGGTCCATTTGCTTCATTTGACCCCTCTACTTCTAAAATAGGTGAAGTAGGTTACACACACACACACACACACACACACACACACACACACACACACACATTCTGATTCCCCAAAGCTCTGAGCTTTCTGTGTCTTTGAAGCTTCAACCTTTCAAAATAAAAACTATATTGTTTTTAACAACTGGGTCTCTCTCTCCAGCTTCCTACCCCCTGCCCAGATTCTGTCTTCTCCGTGTTCTACCCCAGTCCCCTCTCAGCTGTCTGGCTCCTGCTGTTGTGCATTGTGATTTAAGGAACTCTATGCTTTCCTTTCCTTACCATGGTGCCTTTGATTCAGATACAGACAGATGCATTATTGATCAGATTTTGGCTGCTGCTCTTAGCTTGCTGGTGCTGTACTAGTAACTAATAAGCTAGTAAGAGAAGACGAGTGAGGAGAGCCAACCGACCTCCTTTTAAAAACCAAGTGGATGACAACTCCACAGCTTGCATCTGGGAACTTTTAATAAATGCTACGTGCTTTCCTGCTAGAATCCCTTTGGTCATTTGGTCAGGCAACTTCACTGTGCACAGGCTGCGTGGTCCATATACCAGGTAGTGAAGGGCTGCTTGGATGAAGAAAATGATATTGTCATATAGGGAAGAACATTCTTTGTTTCACAGTGCATAAGTAGCTGTTTTTTTTTGTTTTTTTTTCCTAAATGTTCCACATAAACATCAAAGTATCCATTTTGTACTAGATTTTCTATAATCCTATTTAATATTTGCCACCAACCTACGATGAAGCTATATCATTCCACATGAGGATATTTAGGTTGAGAAAACTCGTGCACTGAGCACTATGTAAGTTCTCTACCTCTCTTTGTTGAAATGAATCAGGTTAACCTCCCATCTAAAGATCATAGCTGAGGCCGGGCACGGTGGCTCACGCCTGTAATCTCAGCACTTCGGGAGGCTGAGGTGGGCGGATAACAAGGTCAGGAGATTGAGACCATCCTGGCTAACACGGTGAAACCCCGTCTCTACTAAAAATACAAACATTAGCCAGGCGTGGTGACGGGCTCCTATAGTTCCAGCTACTCTGGAGACTTAGGCAGGAGAATGGCGTGAACCCAGGAGGCGGAGCTTGCAGTGAGCCTAGATAGCACCACTGCACTTCAGTCTGGGTGACAGAGTGAGACTCCATCTCAAAAAAATAAAAAATAAATAAATAAAATAAATAAAATAAAAATCATAGCAGAGCCATAAGCGAAGCTCAGGTCTTCAGACTCTGAATCTATATCCTTCTCTCCTTCTCCAGAGACTGGAGGCTGCTGTGCTGGCAATTATCTCCTGCTACTGATTCTTCGACACATTTTTTGAGCCCTCAGAGGGATGACTGAAAAGGATACAAGACAAGACTTCTTATCTTACCCAAGGTTCCTCCTTTTTTATTTAATTAATTTTTTTGAGACGGAGTCTCATTCTGTCATCCATCCTGGGGTGCAGTGGCACGATCTCAGCTCACTGCAACCTCTGCCTCCTGAGTTCAAGTGATTCTCCTGCCTCAGCCTTCCAAATAGCTGGGATTACAGGCGCCTACTACCATGTCCAGCTAATTTTTGTATTTTTAGTAGAGACGGGGTTTCACTATGTTGGCCAGGCTGGTCTCCAATTCCTGACCTCAGGTGATCCGCCCAATGCAGCCTCCCAAAGTGCTGGGATTACAGGCGTGAGTCACCATGCCTAGCCAGTTTCCTCCTTCTTTAAACATTCAAAGTCCCTATGTCAAACTATTTATCTGATTTTCAGTGTTCATGCCCTTTAACTCAACAATTCTACGATTATAGTTATAGTTCTGCTTGAAAAAGTGTGTGCATTCGTGGTGTACATGTACACAGACATATACATACAAGCATGATTATACTAAACTGTAACAGTAAAACCTGAAAAAAACTCAGAGAGTACTTAAATAAATTATTGTATATCCACAGACTTGAATTCTATAAAGTTATTGGAAAAATGAAGATACACAAATCATAATTTTGAAAAATGTCTAGATTCTATTATTAAATGAAAATCATTTATATAGGCTAAACTCTTCTTTTTTTTTTTTTAATCTATCTACTACCTATCTATCCATCCACCAATCTATTTATTTACCTGTCTATCCAGTCATTCGTCCATCTAGCTACCTATGCTGGTTTATGTATAAGCATTTTTATATTTGCTGAGGGTGTAGATAAAAATCTATTAACAACAACTGCCACTGGGGAGAGTGACCATGGTAAGGAGAAACTTACATTTTATAGTTTACCTTTGTATGCTTTTAAAATTTTCTAACTTTGTGCAGATATTGCTTTTATTTTTAAAAGGATGTCACGTCAACTGAGGTTAACTGGTCTCTGATATTTTAAAGAATTTTATTTCTATGTTTCAATATCTTTATAGGGCTTTTTAAAAAATGCCCTAATATTGAGGACTTAATAGCTATATATATGCATATATATACATATGTGTATATGTGTGTATATATATACGTGTGTATATGTGTGTGTATATATGCGTGTGTGTATGTGTGTGTATATATACACACTTATGTGTATATATATATGGTGCCAGTCATCTTTTCATAAAAATGAGTTTTGAAAGACGAAAAGACAGTCGTGGGGCCCTAATTCCCTTAACAGTGAGTGGAGACCTAGGGGATGAAAGGAAACAATGTGGAGGGAGAGAGGGGCAATGCAGAACTATGAGCTTCTCTGTGCTGCACAGAGGTGATGGGAGGGAGGGTTGTACTGAAAATTAGGGAAATTGGATTCTAGCCCTGCTCCACCATTTACTTCTCTCCTGTGCATGCCACTTAACCTCTTCTAACCTCAGTTTCTTCATTTACAAAATAAGGAAATTGTTTTGGATGATTTCAGAGGTGCCTTCTAGCTCAGAAATCTATAAAATTCTATGAAACATCATTCTTTCTGCCACCACATAATTGGCAAGATATGGTAATGAAATAAGGAATAAAATTCATCTATCAATGCACATTTTTCTCCGTCTTCTAGATGCAAGTAGTTGACAGGTCTTGTTTTTTCCACTTCTCACTTACAATCTGGATAAGAGGAGATGGAATTTTAAAGTGTGTGGTACCTTATATTTTGTCTGACCCAGCCCACCTGTTTTTTAAAAAGTATTTCGGGCCCTCTAATGTTATGTATTCCAAACCTACAGCGATAAAGACAGTCTGACCTGGTCCCCGTCACTCCAGCAGAATGGCACGTGCCCTCATTCTTTTACGCACTTAGCTTGTGGTTATGGAAGAGACAAAGCTGTAAGCTTAGATAATCACTATTTAAGGATGTGACATATGAAAGCCAGTGCAACTTGAGAAATACTTCTTGAGTATCTACCATGTATTTGGCAGTGCTAAGCATTACATATTCAGAGATGAAGGCCCTACTTTGAAGAAGACAGGAGTCTAAACACAGAAGAATTAACACTTGTGTTACAACAATACATCTAAAACCAGGCAGAATGATCAGAGCTATGGATGTACAGAGGAGAGGTCATTTAGCCCGAGGAAAACTCTTTTGAGCTGGGCCTTAAAGGCAAGTAACTGATATCTAGGATATTCTTTTGCTAACAGTTTCATACCTTAATGTAGCAAGGAAAATGTCTCCAACCCTCCCCATGTGACAGCTCCAGAGGTGTGCAAATATGTGGAGAGCAAGTACATCCTTGGGAAATGAAGGATAAAGAAGAACCCAGGAATAGTAGAGTTGGTCTGGAAAAATGAAAGAGTAAAGGAGTGGTGAGCAAGCCAATAGAAGAATGGGCCCTGAAAGTAAGTAACAAGGAGGCAGAACAAGGGAGGGATGGGTGAGACCTTGGGGATGGGCAGTGCCTCTTAGATGTTGCAGGTTTTATTCCAAAATGGTCTTGTTTTCCTTATTTATTGAGAGACTGGGTTTCATTGGCCATCCCTCAATAACTGCTGCTAAAATTCACCTCCTTTCATATATAGGCCCTCCTCACCTACAAGCTGTCATGAACAGAGCACATTTTGTCCTGAAGCCTTGGCTAAGTGGAACAAAC
Source organism: Mandrillus leucophaeus (assembly GCF_000951045.1). Lineage (NCBI taxonomy): Eukaryota > Metazoa > Chordata > Mammalia > Primates > Cercopithecidae > Mandrillus > Mandrillus leucophaeus. The sequence continues at coordinate 3,453,049 of NW_012103166.1, read as the reverse complement.
TTTGCAGTAGCAGTAAAGCACAGGCACCCTGCTGGGGTGAAGATGAATGGAAATGCAACTAGGAAATATTTCACAACCAGGTGCAAATAGATGGAGAAAGGAAAGAAAATATTTCTATCATGAAGTGATTTACACTAGATTTAGACTAAGACTCAGAGCCAAGTGCAGCAAACAGCTGGAAGTCACATGTGAAAGTACAAATACTGTATTTTTTTTCTTCAAGTAACATGACAGTTTAAGTCAAACCAGCAAATACTTTTTAAGTAATGAAATAAGGAATAAAATTCATCTATCAATGCACATTTTTCTCCGTCTTCTAGATGCAAGTAGTTGACAGGTCTTGTTTTTTCCACTTCTCACTTACAATCTGGATAAGAGGAGATGGAATTTTAAAGTGTGTGGTACCTTATATTTTGTCTGATCCAGCCCACCTGTTTTTTAAAAAGTATTTCGGGCCCTCTAATGTTATGTATTCCAAACCTACAGCGATAAAGACAGTCTGACCTGGTCCCCGTCACTCCAGCAGAATGGCACGTGCCCTCATTCTTTTACGCACTTAGCTTGTGGTTATGGAAGAGACAAAGCTGTAAGCTTAGATAATCACTATTTAAGGATGTGACATATGAAAGCCAGTGCAACTTGAGAAATACTTCTTGAGTATCTACCATGTATTTGGCAGTGCTAAGCATTACATATTCAGAGATGAAGGCCCTACTTTGAAGAAGACAGGAGTCTAAACACAGAAGAATTAACACTTGTGTTACAACAATACATCTAAAACCAGGCAGAATGATCAGAGCTATGGATGTACAGAGGAGAGGTCATTTAGCCCGAGGAAAACTCTTTTGAGCTGGGCCTTAAAGGCAAGTAACTGATATCTAGGATATTCTTTTGCTAACAGTTTCATACCTTAATGTAGCAAGGAAAATGTCTCCAACCCTCCCCATGTGACAGCTCCAGAGGTGTGCAAATATGTGGAGAGCAAGTACATCCTTGGGAAATGAAGGATAAAGAAGAACCCAGGAATAGTAGAGTTGGTCTGGAAAAATGAAAGAGTAAAGGAGTGGTGAGCAAGCCAATAGAAGAATGGGCCCTGAAAGTAAGTAACAAGGAGGCAGAACAAGGGAGGGATGGGTGAGACCTTGGGGATGGGCAGTGCCTCTTAGATGTTGCAGGTTTTATTCCAAAATGGTCTTGTTTTCCTTATTTATTGAGAGACTGGGTTTCATTGGCCATCCCTCAATAACTGCTGCTAAAATTCACCTCCTTTCATATATAGGCCCTCCTCACCTACAAGCTGTCATGAACAGAGCACATTTTGTCCTGAAGCCTTGGCTAAGTGGAACAAACTTTGCAGTAGCAGTAAAGCACAGGCACCCTGCTGGGGTGAAGATGAATGGAAATGCAACTAGGAAATATTTCACAACCAGGTGCAAATAGATGGAGAAAGGAAAGAAAATATTTCTATCATGAAGTGATTTACACTAGATTTAGACTAAGACTCAGAGCCAAGTGCAGCAAACAGCTGGAAGTCACATGTGAAAGTACAAATACTGTATTTTTTTTCTTCAAGTAACATGACAGTTTAAGTCAAACCAGCAAATACTTTTTAATGATATTATTGCTCCCAAAATATTTACATTCCTTGATTTATTTAGTTTTCTCCCAATAAAGTGAGAGTCAGAATTGTTGGAGTACCAGGGTCGGGAAGAGGAGGACATGATTTTAATGGTTGATCAGTGACTATTTTTTATTGGGTAATAAATTAAGGGGCTCCACATCTTTCTAAATCTAAAAGTATTTTCCACCAGCCTGTATTTCTGAGGCCTGAGTTGTCTTGTGTATAAGGGTGGTAAATTGGCGTAAAGATTCTATTCAAATGTCAATTAATAGTCCAATACCTCAAGCTATTAACAGATGTGTTCTGCAAGGCACTTTGCGAAGTCACTAAGTAGAAGGAAAAATTTTGGTTTGTGATTGCAAAGAAAAAAATCAAGGTAAAATAATACTCTATTTTGATGCCTAATAATGCCTAAAAAAGAGAAGATGCATTAATGACAGATATTGTCTAATTATTTTAGGTGTTAACTGGGGGTCTAAGAAATATTACTGAGCCTTGAGTAATTTTCAAGTTATTGTTAGAACATCTGAAATCTTTGAAAAATGGGGTCTTGTGTTTTCAGTGCTAGAGGACTAATATTGTCTGCTCTTTCAGATTCTCTACATATGTGGTTTCATTGGTTGAGTGGCAGAGTGCCCTGAATCTACATAATTATAAGCCACATTATCACATGGTTCCAACTTTATTATTTATGCAGAATTAAGGACTTCATATATACTTGTATTCATTTATTCTACAGATCACAAAGTGGAATGTTCAAGGTCTTATTCAAGGCCTTTCATTGAGTTGTAACGATAATGCTAAAGGAAAATCAAAAATAAAACTCTGAGCTTTCAATTCTCAGTCCAATGTTTCCTGTAGATCCTACTGTTTCTGAAATACCCAAGAGTAGAATTCTAGAGCATGCCCCATCAGAGAAATCACAATTTGTAGAGAAAGCAAAGTTTTTAAAGGTATCCAGCTGGCAAATCCATCCCTTCTCCTTGGCTTCTTTTCAGCCCCTGGAGCTGCCACATTAACAAGCTGTGTGATTTCACATGGACTGTGTGATTGGCAACTTGACAGGCAATCTAAGGCCACCTGAAAACACAAGGGAGCATGCTCGTGCATATGTCCCAAAAGCAATTCTGGAAGTTAAGATAAATAAATAAATGAGAACTGTAGTAATAAAACTTCACTTTATCGCTTTCTGCCTTTAGTAACCAATCTAATATTTAATAAATGAACAAGTACTTACTTCAAAAACATCATGCAAGAAGCTATGGAAGGTAGAGACAAATAACGAAATGGCTCCTGCTCTCAAGCTGCTTGTGATTCTATCTTAAGACATTCTTGTCTTTGGCCACTGAAATGTAAAAGATCTATTTTCACCTTATCTCAGAATCCTCAGATATTTTAACTTGAGCTGGGATGTGATTCATGCTGTTTTGGCTACGGTCAGTATAAAATGTGTGCTCCTTTTTTTTTTTTTTTTTTTTTTTTTTAATCCGAGTCTCCCTCTGTTGCCCAGGCTGGAGTGCAGTGGCATGATTTCAGCTCACTGCAGCCTCCACCACCAGGGTCAAGAGATTCTCCTGCTTCAGCTTCTCGAGTAGCTGGGATTACAGGCATGTGCCACCATGCCCAGCTACTTTCTTTGGTACTTTTAATAGCGATGCAGTTTCACCATCTTGTACAGGCTGGTCTTGAACTCCTGATCTCAAGTGATCTGCCAGTACTCCTTATTTTATATAAATATTAAAAGATACAATAAGATAATTGGTGTGAGCTGCCCTTCCTGACACAAGTCTAGACATATTTGTACACATTGGTGCTGAAAAGGTACCAGACTGTCCCAACTCTACCTGTGGCACTTAATGGAGGGGAAGCAATTCATGTCAAGATGCAGGGTGATTTTATCAGATGAATCTGAATGGATTTTCATAGAAGATAAAGGACATAAAGAGGAGTAGAGATGAAGTAGCATATTCCTTGAAATATGCTAGTCCTCTTAGGCAGAAAAAGCTGCTCTCCTGAAGACGGGAGTTTGGGACCAGTGATGGCCATGTAGGATGAAACCAGAGATCTGAGATCATTTTCTGAGTCATTTGTGGACATCGTATTAGTAGATGTGCCCTTATCTAACTACTCAACTGATTCTGATAATATGCTATTATTGGCATAATATGGTATTTTCAAAAAAAAAAAAAAAAAACTTGAAGGCAAATGTATACTTTTATAAATCTTGGCACCCTCAGGATGTCCTAGTATGGATAAGTTATTATGTATAATCTTCCTGATTTTAGGGATACTATAATTCTGATGCTTAGTTATACTATTACTCCATATAAAAGTATTCAAAATAATGCCATAGCAATAGAAGTGCTCATTTTGCGCAAAATGAATTGTCTTGCACATAAACTTGCCAAGTTTCAACCTCTAATAGAAAGATATTAATGCTGTGCTTCACTTTATGTAATGTGAACCTGAACATTATGAGTAAATGTTTCTGCAAATATCAAAGCGTGTAAAATACACTGTGAAAGTTGACTAAAACAGTTTCATGGAATTCGAAAACTTTTACTAATAGTTGATTCTGTTGCAGGCATTGAACTAGCTCGTATGAATTTACAGATAAATAAAACTTGGTTCCTGTCGTCAAAAGTCTTTGTTTATGTAAGACAGAGAAGCATGAAAAAAAAAAAAAGTCAAGATCACATGCTGAGTGCAAAGACAGAAAGATAGTATGAAAGAACAAAGGAGCGACTTGTTCACCTTATGGAGATCAGTAAATTTCTGCAAGAAATGGCTGAACTGTCTTGAAGAAAGAGCAAAGATTCTTAAAGAATTCTTTCATCCAGTAGTTTTTTGTTTTGTTTTTTTGTTTTTTTTGAGACAGAGTCTCCCTCTGTAGCCCAGGCTGGAGTGCAGTGGCATGAACTCTGCTCACTGTAACCTCTACCTCCTGAGTTCAAGCGATTCTCTGCCTCAGCCTCCCAAGTAGCTGGGACTACAGGTGCCCGCTACCACGCCTGGCTTTTTTTTTTTTTCCCAGTAGAGTTGGTGTTTCATCATGTTGACCAGGCTGTCTTGAACTCCTGACCTCAGGTGATCCACCCCCTTCGGCCTCCCAAAGTGCAGGGATTACAGGAGTGAGCCACTGTGCCTGGCCATTGTTCTTCATTTTACTTGTATTCTTTGTGTAACCTTGGCCAAGACACACCTTAAATTCTCTCTAACTCTTCAATTGTGAAAGGGAATTAGAAGCGAACTCACTCAGCAGGTCGTTTGTTAAGGGCAGTTCCATGCTGATAATCTATACATTCTTTGTTTTTTGTATTTGTTCTTATGCAGTTTTAAAAATATAGTAAGTGTTCTGAATGCAAAGCATCCTGTCTTGGGTTTATATTGTAAATAATATCAGTGCATTGGTATGTTTAACCTGAAAATATAAGAAATGAGCATTAGCAGTGTTGGGAACAAGTTTTATTAAGTAAGTCTACACCAATCTGGGAGAAAAGAGCAGTGCATTTGTTTCCATGCCTATATTAATGAAAATGGTTATAAAATAGGGAGGGGATGACCTCCTGGAGAGAAAAAAGCCCAGCGATCACAATATATCACACTCTGCCTTCTGAGAAGTGGCTGTGACTACATGTCTATTATCTTGGTGTATCAATTTTCACTCTCAAATGTGTTCCTCTTCATTAGCATATTAGTGGAGAAAGTTTGTATTGAATTGATTTACATTTATTTTCCTTCAGCTTTTTTTCTGTGGGGTGTAGGGTGAGGAGGATATTGATGGGACTTTTGTGAATACAAAGGTTCTGAATGAAAAGGCCTTTTAGTCACCTGTGCAAATAATCATATCTCTTGTGGAAGAGCGTATTGAGTATGGGGCCAGGAGACTATGCCCAGCATTATCTGTACTGTGTGGCAAAGGACAAGGGTTCCTAAATTCTCCCATAGTTCCTCAGTTCCCCACATGTAAAACATAATGATCTGTGTGTATTAAGGTAGGCTTTCACTCTATTTTGTTTGGGTTGTTGAGTCATTAAAACGTATGTTATTGATTTAATAAAGAATCCAAGACGAGGAAAAATATCTCACAAATACATTAATTAGAATTACACTGACTATTCATATATGGAGGAAAACCAACAGTGCTAATGAACTGTTTTGAGTGATAGTTGCCTTCCCCAAGATTTGGTAGTATCAAAATGAAAAACAAGAACCCTTCATGGAGACAGAGTAAGGGAGCGTTGATACACGCATTGCTGTCTACTGAAGCTCAAAGATATTGAATTAATTAGCCTTTGGGCTGTCTCTAAATGTTCCTCTTAATTTTTTTTTTTCCTTTTCCCTTAACTGCTGCATAGTACATGAAGAATCTTAATTTGCACATGCTAATGTACCTTCATAAAGATCTCCTTTGGAAAGCTCTTTAAAATGTTGAAGCAGCCTTGACTGTAATGCTTTATAAAGCTTCTGATTTTAAAAGCAAAATGTATGAATAGAGCTTTTTTAAAATTTTAACCTGTCAAGCTTTCATCAGTCATTGGTGATTTTTAAATAGATTTTTTTAGGCCAGGCATGGTGGCTCACGCCTGTAATCCCAGCACTTTGGGAGGCCAAGGCTGGCAGATCACCTGAGATCAGGAATTCAAGACCAGCCTGGCCTACATGGTGAAACCCCATCTCTACAAAAAAATATAAACATTAGCCCGCTGTAATGGCAGGCACCTGTAATACAAGTTACTTGGAAGGATGAGGCAAGAGAATCGCTCGAACCCAAGAGGAGGAGGTTGCAGTGAGCTGAGATCGCACCACTGCACTCCAGCCTAGGCGATAAGAGTGAACCTCTGTCTCAAAAAACAAAAACAAAACAAAACGACACAAAACATTTTTTAGTAGGGAGGTTAGTTTACAAACTCTGGTCAGTTTTGGAACCCAGACTTAACAACAGCTAAGGTGCCTGATTCATTTCTAATACCGAGTATATATCTGATGGCCTCTATGGTGGAAGGCTTTTGTTTTTTAGTAGATTTGGAAAAGAGAGATACATATATTCCTTTTCCCAAATTCACAATCTCAAACTATCAGATATATATTGAAAAAGGAATAATATTCTTTTAACAAGGGTATAGATATTTCTGACTAAACAGTAAATCTTCTATCAGGTAGATAGACCAGTCCCCATTTCTCAGCATGTAATTGACCCTAGGAAAGTAGTACAGAGCAGACAAGGCTCCAGGGTTTTGCTACCCCCAAACAAGCTCCTGCTCATTCACGCACAGGTGGCTTCTGATATGTATTTATTTTATTTATTGTTCAGAGTACTACATCTTTCCCAATCATTGAGATCTAATATTGAGGACCTCTTTTTTTTCTGAGAAAGTGTTGTGCTGAAGGAAAGAGAGCAATCTTTGGAATCAGAGAGACCTGGGTTCAAATCCCAGCTTCCTTACTTTGATTTGAGGCACCAGTAAAAATGAAAAT
>NW_012103166.1:3412924-3445685 GCF_000951045.1 Mandrillus leucophaeus | reverse complement strand
CTCTTTCTTCTCCTTCTCAACGTGAAGACTATGAGGACAAAGACATTTAATGATGATCCACATCCATGTAATGAATATATTTTATATTTCTAATGAATTTCTCCATAACATTTTGTTTTCTCTAGCTTACCGTATGGAAAGAATGCAGTATATAATACATATGACATACAAAGTATATGTTGACTTTTATGTTATTCGTAAGGCTTGTCAAAAATAGATTATTAGTACAGTTTTTAGACAGTAAAAAGTTATATGCAAAATTTCAACTGCACCATACCTGCCTAGCCTCTTAGGCCATGGTCACACCTCAAATGCATCTCTGAATTTACTTCATAGCATCGCTAACCCCAATATTGTGCAAAGCTGAACTGTATAAATACATATATATGTGTGTGTGTGTGTGTGCATGTATATACATATAATCACACATATATACATCTATACATCTCTTTCTCCCTCTCTCTCTATATATATACCTTGCTAGTGATACATATATATTTATCACTAGCAAGGTGTCACCAGCAAGATTATTAGTTTAAAAATGGAACACATTTGTAAAAGCAAGTAGTGCAAAGCCTAAAATAATGGATATTTAAGTTTTTTAATTTAATTTTCTTATTTTATTCCTAGAATCTTATCAATTACTCAGTCTTTTTATTGATTCTTCCTTTGAAATGGCTTTTGTATCTTAGTTTTCATTGCTACTACTTCAGCACAAATATTAACTATATTATACTTGTGTTATTCTAATAACAGCTACTGTTCTCTTGACTGAATTCTTGTTGCCTTTAAAATGAATTGATAAATTCCACTTAAACCAATTTCAAAAGTATATTCATCCTGTCACTTCTCTATTGCAAATACTCAGAAGCTCCCTAGTGTTGACAAGATAGACTTTACAGCGTCAAAAACTTGTACAGTTTGGCCATAATCTGTCTTCCCAATGACTCTCCCATTAGTCCTTATCATGAAATTTTTACCGAAAAGCAACTGGCAACCATTTAGTGGGTCAAATTTCCCCAAATAGTAGATCAGGAATTATTCTGGGCACCATAGCTTAATTCTCACCTCCTCTGAGATGCATCTACTACGATACGTGGCTAGCCTCCTTAGGCCATACCCACACCTCAAAAGCATCTCTGAAATCACTCCAGAGTCAGATTCAGCTAGTAAGTATCAAGTAAATTCTAAATGCCAAGCATTGTGCTACATGCTATGTTAAATCATTTAATCATCTTTATAATCCAGTGAAACTGGTGATGTGATCTCCATTTTATGAATTGGATAACTGAGGCTCAGGGAGAGCTTTAACAAGTAGAGTATCATAATTATTTGTTCCTCTTTTCCCCTAAAATAGTAACATTCATTTATTCTTTATCTATGTACTAATTCATTCAACCATTTCAGTGTTCATAGAGTCCTTATTTTCCATGCATTTTTCTAAGTCCTGTGTCAATCTGTATTGCAGCTGTTCAATAGATATTTTTCTGCCTTCAACTGTTAAAGTTGCATGGTCCCTGTTCCGATGACTTTGTACAGCCAGGCTTTCTGAATCAGAACCTAAAGCATCCCTTTTGAGCTGAGGAATTTTTCCTATTGTCGTTATCAGAGACAAAAACTGAGTTTTCTCCTAACTATATTTTCAGCAGTTATCCTGGTTCATGGTTGATGTTCAGCAAATAATTTATTAATACATACATACATGCAAACATAGTAACTGTTCAATTAAACTTTGTGTAATGAATGAATGAACAATTGTGACTTTGATCTGTTGCCCTTTTCCAATTTCTCTGTAACTTTCGTCTTCCAGATGATTTTTTTTTTTTTTCTTTTTTCCAGGGAGGAGAGAAATCTGGGGAATTGGATGCAGGCCTATGTACTGAGCAATGAATCAACTTGCAGGAAGCTTGCGACAAGCTCATGTAGCATAAATTATTTCCATATAGCACTACTACCATGTGGGGCAAAACTGAGGTTGGACCTCATTCGTATAGTATAAGGTCTCTATCTTTCCACACCAATGCTACCTGATTTTAACCTAAATAACTGAAAATTTGATAAGATGAAAGAGAAGAGGGATGAGCAATAGCTGTCGTTGTTCCAGGCTTTTATAAAATTGTACTTTTAAGAACCCATGTCATTTATGTGTTCTTTTATCAAGAGTTCTGATAGAGTGTGAGGTTCAAATGGAATGCATGACACAACAGGCAGCCATAAGGAGAGTGAGGGCTTTGAATGGGAGGAGGTGCGGAGGCTGTGTGGAAAAGCTCCAGGCAGTTGGGAGAGGTACAAAAGGGAAGAGGCCACAAAAGAACTGTGCCCATGTGCTCAGATCAAAAAACACTCTGCTGACTCCTGGCACAGAGATGAAATGTCACAGCCCCTCGTTGACTCTTGACCTGTAGAAATGCAGACTCCAGTCACACAAATACATTTTTTGATGACTCTAGGCCAGTCTGCATTTGGGCTGGTCCCCTACCATGTCAGAGAAAGACATCAGACTGTCTTTCTCATGGGCAACAGGCCACTGAGGTTCCGAGGAATGCTAATGATCTCTCCCTGGGACAGTTTGCCTTCTTCCTTTCAAAGTGTGATTATTTTAGGCAACATCTCTTTTGAGGACATAGCTTAAGGCTTAGCTTCGAATTAGACTTTGCACATTGATATGGTTTGGCTAATGTCCCCACCCAAATCTCATCTTGAATTGCAGCTCCCGTAATTCCCACGTGTTGTGGGAGGAATCCAGTGGCAGATAACTGAATTGTGGGGGCAGTTTCCCCCATACTGTTCTCATGGTAGTGAATAAGTCTCACAAGATCTGATCGTTTTATAAGGAGTTTCCCCTTTCACTTGGCTCTCATTTTCTCTTGCCTGCAACCATTTAAGATGTGCCCTTCACCTTCTGCTGTGATTGTGAGGCTTCCCCAGCCACGTGGAACTATGAGTCCATTAAACCTCTTTTTCTTTATAAACTACACAGTCTTGGGTATGTCTTTATCAGCAGCATGAAAACGGACTAATACACACCTCATATTTGCACTATCCCAACAAAAAAATGTCATCTAACATTAACATCCCAGAGAAGCTAGCAATCTTGAGAGAGACAAAGAGGAGAATCTTACTCCTCACCTCCTTCCTCTCGAAGTCCTAACCCCAGCTATGTCTGCCCATTGTGTTAAGGGTTCCATTTGGTCCTTACACTCTATCACAACTCCTATCTCTGTGGGTCCTCCTTAAAGTGAAAGTTAACATTTTTCAGGGTGGCTGTACAGATGGCATGGCATCAACAAACAGAACACATTTTGAAGAATATACCAGTAATTCTATGCATTTTTTGACTACTTGCCTTTTTATCATTTTCCCACTCAAGAAAATGGATCAGAACATAAAGGACTAAGAATGACATTATTATAGGAATTACCTTGAATCTGTTCAAATTTATGAAAAAAAGTATTTTCAAGCTTTTATACCTCAATATTACATACATTATTTGTAGATACCTTACAACTGGTGTTGACAACATTCACTAGAATTTAGCGTGAATGAACAATTTATAGTGTCATACTTGTCTAGAAGGCTATTCTGTATGTTTATGTTGCTAAGTTTGTAGGAAGTCCATGCCCCAGTGTATCCTTACACTGGGCAATTGTTTATGATGTTTTTTAACATCTTGATTCTATGGAATACCAGGGAACACAGAAGAGGGAAAGTCTACTTAATTTAAGGAACACTGAAATTTCCATGGCTTTCTGCCAGCCAGAACACCAGTGAGAAAGACCCAGGACAGCAAAGTGATGATAAAAAGAGCCAAGAGCCATTTATAGAGAGAGTTAATAAGCATATGCTAGTGAATCAGTTTTCATTTCTTCCACCAGAGGATTATTGGATTTCAAGTGCTTAGGAAAGAGTGAGTTTGAGATCTGCTCATAACTTCAAATTAGTTCATATGGATATTTTAGGTGTTTGGGGAAAAATCAAGAACAGTACTTTCATGGTTTTTAAATCCTAATTGGACTCTCCTAGTCTGAAAATATTGGGACGCTGAGCCAGTTGAAGGCAGTAGCTAATGGAGCATCTAAGATTATCTCTAAACTTACAGAATTTGCTCTCACGCTTCTCTCTGTCTGCACAAGAAATCAAAGACTAACCATAATCATGGCAAACAATCCATGGTTCTCTTGCTCACCCTTTAGTATCATCTTGCATGTATTATGTATGGTACTCATCTAATATTAGCAGTTGACATTGTTAACTATGGTAAAATGATGATCGGAAGTAAAATTAAAAATAGAATATAGACTTACCAAATTAGAAGCTTAATGAGAAAAGATCTCTTTCTCATTAAAATTTTTCCTGTCTCTTCTGAACCAATTTTTGTGCCTCCTACTGTTACGCCCATTTGATTCTTCAAACTAAGCTTTAAGGAAAAAGTTCCACCATTTATTAAGAAGGTCCAATTATTTCACTAATAAAATGACTAATTATGTCAAAACCTATGTAATAATGCCTGTATACTTTTTCCCTGAAATGAGATTGGATTAACATAGCTCTTCCCTGAAGGAAAGTAGTTGAACATAGTATCAGCTACCTTTAACTAGTGAGGTCAACCCTGCCTAAAATTAGATATTTATAGTTCTAGACCAGATTAGGGTTTATAGTAACACAGTATAAAATTATCTGTAATGTAAAATAATAAGCAAGTTTTAAAAAATCCATTATAATATCCTTGATCAGTATTTATCTTGTGGAACTCTGCTTTAAGACTTTTAAAAGCAGTTCACACTTGAGCGATATTTATTCAACAGAGCCTCCCTGGACAATAATAAATAGGTGAGCTTAACAAACATCAGTGACCATTATAAAAGTAATAACCATTGTCCAGTCTGGACTGGTAGAGAATTGACATGTAAAGCAAGTGAGATAGGAGCTAATCACTTTTGAAGAATCTTTTCTGTTTTGTCTTGAAATGTAGGTCAATATACTGTATTATGGTAGTGAAGAGCTTAGATGTGGAGTCAGAGAGCCAGACTTTAAATTGTTTCTTCATCCATCAATTGGGGCTACTAATCATATCAACCTTGTAGAGATGAAAGAGATTATACATGTAAAACAGTTACTGCATCCAACACTGAATAAATTAACAATGTAAGTGATTTATTGCAATGTTGTATCTATTTAAGGGATGTGTCTCATCCTGGATGTTAAAAGATATGCTCCTTTTATCTTCCTTTCTGTCTTGCCCTTACTTGGAAGTTACATCATTTTTATGTTGTTCTTTAATTATGTGCTTTGAGCATTTTAAAGATATGATCTATTCTTGAGGGTCAGAGTTGAAATTAACAAACACCTTAAACACTGATGTCAGTTAGTTATGACATGGCAAAGAATCGCAGGAGACAGTTGGACAGGTTTCTGAGAGCCCAAATTTGCAGAAGCCTGGATGAGTAAGAACAGTTACTGACGCACTGTGGAACTGTTCTGACTGTCCCAGAAGTAATTTTAGGGCAGGATCTTCCTGAAGGAAAAACTTGTGAAAAGTATATATAGGGATATACATGTGTACACAAACCTGTGTAGAGTTTATCGCTGTCATCTCAGGTGCTTTACTTAGCAAATGAGCACAGCAATATTCCTCTTGAAATTGCTTGCTCTGGGGTGCTTAACAAATGGTTGGCCGTTTAATGGCCCGAGGCACAGCCAGGGAAGGTTAACACACTGACAAAATGGGCATTAACTATGATAACAACTGTTTTCATGGGGGATTATTGCTATTATAAACCTTATCCAACATAATAATGCTAGCAATAATTTTTATTTTTCTCTCATTTTAAAATTAAGTCATGCTCGCAGATACACAAGAAACACAAGATCTTAAACTTCAGTGTTAGATATTTAATGGCCTTTTCATAATTCTCTGTTGTTGCAAAGAAAGACTCAGATTCATAATTCAATGCTTAGGTAGATTATATTATTCAAACTAGATAAAGTAGATTTAGTAAGAAACATGGGAATTTATTAGATACAATTGTGACAAAGACTCTTACCTATCTCTTCCAAACCCTACCAAACTTTTGTTTTGTATTTTTTTTTTTGGCGTTTTTTCTTTTTTTTTTTTTTGTTTTTTGTTTTTTTTTTGAGACAGGGTCTCAAAGCCTAGAGTGCAGTGGTACAATTACAGCTCTCTGTAGCCTTGAACTCCTGGACTCAAGGGATCCTCCCACTTTAGCCTCCTGAGTAGATGGAACTACAGCTATATACCACAACACTCAGCTGATTTTTAAATTTTTGTAGTGATGGGGTCTCACTATGTTGCCCAGGCTAGTCTTGAACTCCTGAGCTCAAGTGATCCTCCAGCCTTGGCCTCCCAAAGTGCTGGGATTATAGATATGAGCCATAGTGCCAAGCCTAGACTTCGTTTTGACTGGGCCTGATGTCCTTGGTTAGAGCAGTTACTCAGGCTTGGAAAATAAAGGATGGGGTATATTTATATGAAAAATCCCTATCCAACTGCATATTGTATAGTTGGGAAAGAAACCCCCTAAGGACTCATCTAACCTGATCTCATTAGCACAGAATATGGATAATTTATTATAGTAGCATATGAAATATAAACTCTATGCTTATGAGATATTTCTCTGGTAATATTCACTTGTGGAGCACAGGTCAAGAACACTTACATAGGAGAGTGCACTACCTGGATGAAAGTGGGGATCAGGATTGTGGGATTCCTAGTGGAGATATACTACTAGAAACTACAGATCCTGGATGAGGGGCTACTGGTGGAGTCTGTTTCTGAGCTGTGAATCATCTATCCAAAAGAGAAAGGGGAGGGGGAAAGTCAAGTATCTTACATCCTAATTCTATCTAGATCAACACTGATAAGGAAACCTAGGGAGAACTTGCTGAGTAAACATCTGCAGCTGAGTCCCAGCACAGCCTGTTCACAAATAAGTCGATTGGCTGGAAGAGGCAGCTGAATCCATTCATAGATTGAATTTTTCCTTCTGCCACTTGAGCCAGACTAGATTTGGCTTCCTCATCACTTTTCCTTCCATATATATACTACTCATTCTTTTAGATTCATTTTCTAATCTTTTTGCCCCATTTTCACTCTTTATTCTCTTCCTTTCTGAGTTTTGAATTATCTTCATTGGCTATTGTCTTTGCCTATTTCTTAGAAATTGATTTTGGCTGAGCACGGTGGCTCATGCCTGTAATCCCAGCATTTTGGGAGTCCGAGGCAAGTGGATCACCTGAGGTCAGGAGTTTGAGACCAGTATGGGCAAAATGGCAAAAGTCTCTCTCTCTCTACTAAAAATACAAAAATGAGCCAGGTGTGATGGCAAGCATCTGTAATATCAGCTACTCTGAAGGCTGAGGCAGGAGAACTGCTTGAACCTGGGAGGTGGAGGTTGCAGTGAGCCAAAGATCACGCCACTGCACTCCAGCCTGGGTGACAGAGTGAAACTCTGTCTCAAAAATAAATAAATATATACATAAAAAGAAATTGCTTTCACTCTCTCTCCAGACACACACAGACACACACACACACACACACACACCCCTCCAGAACACAAAAATAAACTTTGACATTATTTTTCCTGTTGGACCATTCCACACCCAATCATTTTTTCTATAGCAGCCAGCAGCAAATCTGCTGACTGGAAGCAATGCTCCATCACTAGCCACCAAATTTGGAAAACAACCAAGAAGCTTTTCATTAACTCTTTATTTCTGCTTGTACCTTTAGCCCAACGTTAATTCTCTAGTTTCAATTCACCAGTAGAAAGTTTTTTTTTAATGTACTCCAACCTATTCAGTATTAAATGTAAGCCTCCTACACATACATTACCCCGTTTTTGAGTCAAAGACAGAATGACAATTTACTTACATTTATTGAGTACTTATTGCAATTATATATCCTAAGACATGTGTCACTGGAAAACAGTGACATTTTGGAATATCTCAAATAGGTAATTAGACAGGCTTTACTTCACCACTTCAGTTGCAAATAACTCCACTACGCTGTATATGATAGCAAAGCATCATTCTATTCTTAGTTTGATTTAGGTGAATATTCTCTCCTCTTAGATGAAATGTGTTTCCTAATAACTGTCGCCCAGGGACACTGGTTCTACTATGTAAAGGAAGGCTGATCTCTTTCCTTTTTAATGTAACTTCAAAAATTTTAGAAGACCCATCCTTCCTCAGTCTTTTCTAAGCTAAATATTTCCATTCTCTTCAATATTTGTCATAAGTGAGATCATGCACATTTCTGAACTCATTGTTTTGAACCAGCCTCATTATCACTACCTCAACTTTATTGTGGTGTTCAGAATTGAACTTAAAGTTCCAGATGTGGGCTAAGTTATAGTATATAGTACTTATTTGTAAGACAAATTAAAAGAATAACTAGAATGCTTGTGGAACTCATTATCCCCCATCTTGGCCTAAATTGGAAATTAACAAAATCAAGATAAAATGAAATATTTTTGTTTTAAAATTCTAGGCATCTACACAAGTCATAATATTTTAAGGTCAATCAGAATTATACCTACCACCCCTTTCTACATACAACCCAAAGAATGGATGCACTGTAAACATACCATATCATCCAAAGTCAAACAACTCAACCCAGCCCTAGGTGGAACTGTCAAGATTATTATTTTACAAAGGTCAAAACCTAGGGTCTGACTCTTTATGGCCACTCATGCCACAAAGACTTTGAATCTGATATGCCAGATAAGACCAAGGCGGCTCAGTGTATTTTATTCCCCAAAGTTTGGAGTTCTCAGGCAGGTATAGGGTGATGCTATGTTAACAGCTGATCCTATTACAAGATCAAAGGAGATAGTGTACAGTCCACTCTGCCAAATATCACAGTAAAAGCTAACTGAGCTTTGGAGCAGCCTATGAGGTATCGTGTTTTGCTATTCCACTTGGCAGGCTCATGAACCTTTAACTCTTGATCTCTGACCAGCTATAAGAAAATGGATATTTGATTGGGTCTGAGAGGCTTAGAGACCACCACCGCAGCAAGGGCTTTTCATTGTTTGGAAAACATTGCTCCTTTGATCTTTTGCAGCATCTTTTAAACGGTTATATACATATTTGGGCTGACAATTCATTGTGTATGAGTTCATAGTTAAGACAAGAAGACTTCTCTTTGGAGAAAAGAGTGTGACTTTATCAAACCTAAAAAGGTGCTATAAATCTCCCCTGGCTCCATGTGGGAGGATTATCTCATGTTAACTCTGTCCAATTCAGAGAGAGAGAGGCATGCAAGGGGCACAACCCAGGGCTTGGATATGCGAGAATCTGGGATTTAGAGATGATAAATCAGTCCAGACTCATACTCTAAATCATTGTCAGGTCCATCTGAACACGATCTCTGAAAACAAATTCATCATTTTCTCTTTTTTTTAATTTAGTTTTTTAAAATTTTGCTTTGAGATGGGTTGCCAAACAGAGCTAAATCATTACAGACAAATTGCTATGTACATCCATGCCCTTTAAAGTGAGCTAGCTGTGGCTGGCATTTGCACAATATCCAGGGTGGGAAATCATTGCATACTGGTAAAATTGTCAAACCTTTGCCCACTTACAGTCATGTTCTATTGTGCTGGGCTCTTGGCTGTTCTACTTACTATTTCAGTATTTCCTGAGGGGATCCCTGCATCAGTTTCCTGTGCTTCCAACCCAACTTCCTTTCGCTTGTTCCTTTTTATTTTTAAAATTTAATTCATTTTGCATGCTGCTATAATCTGATATTCCTAATTTTAAACAAAGTTTTCTATCTGCCTCACTTCTGTGTTCAGTTATTAGTTGACAAACAGGATTCATCTTTCATGTCAATAGCAATTTATTAGTAGTAGCTGCCTGGAACACCATTTTGAGAAAGATTATAAGGTTATGTCTGGGCTCACTGTGATTGATTGAAAATGCCTTCAGTGGGTACACGATGGTGAGGTGGTAGCACATGTGCCATTCTTTGATAATTTCTCATGCAATATTCTAAGACAAATGGACAACAAATGCATATCTTGACATGCTGTTTGTGTCCAAAAATTATTTTTATACCTATAGATTGCCTGTTTAGTAAATCCATCATCAATAATGGATAATGCAGCTGTCGTTTACTGAGCAAGAACAATGTGCCAGCCACTGTGCTTGGGGGCTTACAAGCATTATTTCCAATCTTTTCATAAACTGTACAAAGGAGGCACTGCTATAAACATTTTACAGATAAGAAAATAGGGCACAATGGATTTGAGCAGGCTTTTTAAAGCCCTGTAAATAAATGAGTAGCAGAAACAGAATTTACATTTTGCCTTATTTTCGCCACCGTATAACAACAGCAACAATAGAAATCCTAAGCACCATGGACTTCACTGTATCCTTAAAGGAGAGTCTCTATTTTGTAAGTGACAAAGGGAGCCAAGTGAAGGGACTTGAGTTCATGCGCAAAATATAATCTCAGATTCAAAACAGTCAAGGGCTAGATACAAAACTTCATGTTAATCTTAAATTAAAACATTATCAAGAGTTAGAATTACAACTATGACCTAGGATAAGATGAGCAAAACTAGGGATTGTTTACTTCTAGTTTTGTTTGTTTGTTTTCTGAGACTGAGTCTCGCTCTCTCGCCCAGGCTGGAGTGCAGTGGCCGATCTCGGCTCACCACAAACTCCACCTCCGAGTTCAAGTGATTCTCCTGCTTCAGCCTCACCAGTAGCTGGGACTACCGGAGCGCGCCACCATGCCTGGCTAGCTTTTGTATTTTTAGTAGAGATGGGGTTTCACTATGTTGGCCAGGCTGGTCTTGAACTCCTCACCTCGTGATCTACCCGCCTCGGCCTCCCAAAGTGCTGGGATTACAGGCATGAGCCACCGCGCCGGGCTCCTTCTAGTTTTATACTATGATTTCAGAAGATAAGAATATTGATTCCTATGACCTTTCTTGCTACTAGATAGTAAATTTCATAAGGCCAAGGCGCCATGTTCTCATTTTTATCCTCTCCTTGCCACAGCTAACACCAAGTAGTATACCTTAAAAATCCCTACATGAATGTTTGTTATCTAAGTGTGTATTCACCTAAGAAATGAACAAACAAGCAAACGAAAAGAAAACAGAGGTCGGGCACGGTGGATCAAGCCTGCAATCCCAGCACTTTGGGGACCCAAGGCAGGCAGATCATGAGGTCAGGAGATTGAGACCATCCTGGCTAACATGGGGAAACCCCATCTCTACTAAAAATACAAAAAATTAGCAGGGCATGGTGGCGGGCGCCTGTAGTCCCCGCTACTGGGGAGGCTGAGACAGGAGAATGGCGTGAACCTGGGAGGCGGAGCTTGCAGGGAGCCGAGATCTCGCCACTGCACTCCAGCCTGGGCGACAGAGCAAGACTCTGTCTCAAAAAAAAAAAAAAAAAAGTGTGTGTGTGTGTGTGTGTGTGTATATACACATATATATACTGACGGATGTTTATTTTTTTAATTTGTTGTAAAAACATGGAATAGACAGATAATTTGTACCAACATGACCAAGTAAAGAACTAGTTTCCAACTCTTGACTATTATTAAAGGGTCCATTTATACTGATTATTCCTACCCTACGATAAAGAAAGAGCCTTGGCTGGGCTCGGTGGCTCACGCCTGTAATCCCAACACTTTGGGAGGTTAAGCTGGGTGGATCACCTGAGGATGCGAGTTCAACACTAGCGTGGCCAACATGGTGAAACCCCGTCTCCACTAAAAATACAAAAATTAGCCGGGTGTGGTGGCACATGCCTGTAATCCCACACTCGGGAGGTTGATGCTGGAGAATAGCTTGAACCTAGGAGGTGGAGGTTGCGGTGAGCCGAGATCACGCCACTGTACTCCAGCCTGGGTGACAGAGCAAGATTTCATCTCAAAAAAGAAAAAAAGAAAGAGCCTTAAGAGGTGGATGACAGTCTTTAAATGCACTGCCTCAAAACATTAAGATGTGGCAGAGAAAGACTCAATGGGAAAGACCAGAACCTTATTCTGTTTAGTATTCACTAGATTGACAGTGAGAAAATAATCGTATGCTAAGAGTTAAGTAAAGCAAGGAGAAATAGCAAGGCTATCCCACAATTTGTAGGGAAACTATAATGCTGGATCATCTCATTTTAGTAGCTGGAGTAATTATTTATGTTAAATAACCACAAAGCTATTATTGCCAACATAATGATTAAGGTTTATGGTGCAATGTAGAAGGCCAAACTTGTTATATAAATGGTAAACCTCAATAATTCAGTTTTTTAAATAACACTTTGAGATTTAATCAACACAGAGTAATTGCATTAAATCTGAATTAAGTTCACATTGGAGACACGATAATATCAAGCAAAGCATCTCATTCTTTTTTCTGATATTTAAAACAGATCCCGTGATCTCACGAATCAATGCAGTTCAGTTCAAGTTCACTGCAAAAGCAGTTTTCTACTACAGGCCATGGATCGTATAGCCCCATCAGTTTTGACATATGGAGCTTGCCAGTAAGGCAGAGATATGTCTTGGGCCATTACTCAAAGCATGAGTTTTCTCTATACATTTTATTTAAATAATTAAAATTGTTTTTAGCATTATCAGGTGTTATTTTCCTACTCTGGGCCAATGCATCTCAAATTTTAGCACAAAAAATTACTTATCACATAAAAGAAATATACTGCTTACCCAGGAATTTGGATATACAACTCATCAAAACTTTACCTGTTCTCTAACATCCAGTATTTATCTTTAAAATTATTTTAAATCTTGGATTTTCCAGGATACATATAACCTTGCTCTTATACCAAGAATAACATTATTAAATTATGTACTATCAGAGAAAACAATTTTGCAATGTTTACTCTTGAATTACCCAAATCTCCATTTTGAGAAGTCCAGCTTCAGATACTTTATTTAATTAAAAAAAGAAAATAAATATTTACACACTGACAGAATAAACTCACTTTCCTAGTTTTTCTGAATTGCCAAGAGTATTATTTGAAAGGTCAGTTGATCTTCTTGAAGTTTCCAAAAAAGGTTAAAATGTACCTCAGCAGTTTAGATTTCTTCATGGATAGATCATACAAATATTTAATAAAAGCTTACTTAAACTTATTTATATTGTCAGTTTTTATCACTTTGAAGTGTCAGTGAGTCTAGACATTTACTCTTCCTACATTAAGTGGTATCCCTAACATAGGAGAAAAATTCATAAGCTGTTTCACACACAAAAAAACTACTTTGTGATCAAATAAGGCTGGGAAACTAAGCATACCACATGTTTCTTGTAGATTTAAAATAAATACGAGAATATTGAAATCTCTAAGAAGTTCTGTAGTACCCCAAATGGTTCTCAATTCTTATATTCACACATTAGTTATTAACCACTAGTGTAAGTCACACTCCATGGTATACACTTTGTGAAAAACATGCACTTATTGATTTCATACGCTTACGTTACAGTCCATCTCAGGATTTGCCTTTCCAAACTGAAAAAGATAACGGTACACTTTATTATTTGGCTATTTCTTTTTTAAAAATTATTATCTACTTATTTATAATTGACAGATAATACTTGTACCTGTTTATGGAGTACAGTGTGATGTTTGAACACGTAACCCTTCCATTCAACTTAGGAACACCAAAGCTCACTAGCTCAATCATGTATTTTGTGTTTTGGCAAGATCTGTATACAGACATTTCAGTTTGGTTTGTTATAACCTTTCCAGTTATGCCCATCATCTTTTTTTTGTGTGTGTGTGATGGAGTCTCGCTCTGTACCCCTGGCTGGAGTGCAGTGGTGCGATCTCAGCTCACTGCAAGCTCCGCCACCCGGGTTCATGCCATTCTCCTACCTCAGCCTCCCGAGTAGCTGGGACTACAGGCGCCCGCCACCACGCCCAGCTAATTTTTTGTATTTTTAGTAGAGACACTGTCTCTTATACACATCTAGATGTGTATAAGAGACAGGATTACAGGCGTGAGCCACCGCGCCCAGCCCATCTGTCTTTTTGTTTTTGTTTTTGTTTTTTGAGACGGAGGGTCGCTCTGTCGCCCAGGCTGGAGTGCTGTGGCCGGATCTCAGCCAGGATGGTCTTGATCTCCTGACCTCGTGATCCGTCCGTCTCGGCCTCCCAAAGTGCTGGGATTACAGACTTGAGCCACCGCGCCCGGCCCCATCTGTCTTTTTTAGCTATAGAAATATACTGGGTTTAAATTATAGACTTACAATTAGTACCAAGTTCCTCTTGCATCAATAGTGAGGGTTTATAACTCATTATTTTAGCAAATGTTTTGAATTCCTTTTTTTATATCGATCATCTTCAGAAGACAACAGTGGTGTTCAGCAGTTACCTTTTAGTTCATTTACAAAAAAAATTTGAAATCTTTCTGAAATCTGTATCAGTCAACTGGAAAATTTGATTCACTTTTTATAACAACTCATTTGGAAATCTTTGTATTTGCCCTATCAAGTTACTGAATCCAGCAGCAATCCTGCTATTTTTTTTTCTCCCGAAGATGTGCCCATTAAACTTTACCCCTTATTTCCTGTCTCTCATCTTGCTTCTCTCTAAGATTAAGCAGTAAAATAGAAAATAACATTTGGTTAACCTATAGTACTTTACCGAGATCCTTAAAGCACATTATATCACTCTGATTTTGACAGTGAATACTGAAAGAAGTACAGGGAAGGCGAATGAGAGACTACATAGAGAAGTGGGAAAATTACATTGGAAAGAAGCAGAAACCCACAGAGAAAATCCAAATAAAACAAACTGGAACATGAAAGGAAAGCCTGAGGGAGATGGAGTGGAAGATGGCAGAGAGCAGTGACACTTTTCAAAACAAATAGCCTATAAGAAAGTGTGTGAAAAAGTCATAGTGGAAGTGAATGGAATGGAGACTAGCCTGAAGGAGTTGATTTTTAACTCTCAAATTTAACAAATAATAGAAGAGTGGAATGCAATCTAGCAATCTAGGGTGTGCTGAAAGAAGGAAGGAAATTGCAACATGGGAAGTCTAATTTCACAGCTTCAGCAGCAGTTTCAAGAATGTTATATATATTTTGTCTAATAAAAATAATTCAACATGAACTGGAGAATAAATAGTTATAAAGTGAAATAAATTTCCTGAAATTAATCTAATTCAGATTTTTTATGAAGCTATTTTAGGTATAGTGGGAAGGAAGTGACACTAGTTCAATGAGAGACTTAGGACACTCACGTTTTTAAAACAGATGCTTCTAGAGGGGGCGATGGTAATGTTGCTTGTGTATGTTATGCTTTTTGAGCACCCAATACATAATATAAATTCAGTAAACATTCAATATTGGAGAAAATGATGATAAAAACCTTGGTTCTTCCTGTAATGTGTTCCATAACCAAGTCAATATGCCTTATGGTTTTGTTACCAGGATTTATAACACACTTAGAATACTTTGCAAGATGAAAGATGTCATAACATAGAGCATAATGGGAAAAAAGTGAGTTGCATAAGGACTGAAATCTGGAAACTGCCTGAGGTGAAAGGGACAGAAGCAGATTCCTAGAGGGCAGAAGAAGAGGGAAAGTCCAACTTTAGACAGCAGGATAAAGTGCAACCAGAGGAGCATAGTTTTTGGAGAGAATAGTAAAGAGGCAAAAGGTAGCATGTTGCTCAAATAATGATGATGAGGATAACAACAATAGCAATAGTGACATTTCTTGTGTATCCAGCATGTTTGAGACACTATATAGGGTAGTTTATGTAGATGCTCTTATTTAATCCTCATGTCCTCGCATGGTTAAATATCATTTAGGTAGGTGTTTTATTCCCATTTTGCAGACATAAAATTTGAAGCTTAGAGAATCTTCACAATCACACAGCCAGTAAGTTGATTCAAATCCAGTTTTGCCAAGTTAACATTTCTTCCCCCTCTCCACTTAACAACCCACATCATGCTCTTTTATAGTTCTTTTATAGTTCTACAGGGATACAGTTGGGGAACCAAAGTACAGAAATAATTATTCTTAAAAAAAACAGAAGAGAATTGCTAGATTCTTATGAAAAGGCACATCATCACAGTGTAGTTACAATAGGTTACAAGGTCCAGCTTTGGAATCAGAAAAACCTTGCTCAATGTGTGATCCTGAAGACGTCTTCAACTTTCGAAATTGTTGTTTCCACACCTGCAGAATGGGGATCGTAATAATTATGGGGAGAATTCCACACCCATGGAGCTGAGACACTTAAGAAAGCAAATATACCTGGAATGCTTAACACAGTGACTGCCACCTAGTAAAAACTTAATAACAATTCTTGCCTCTATTGATGTTGCTAGTATTACTAATGTTACTGCATCTAAAATACCTGTGTCACCCCACACTTTTTTGTTTACTAATACGCTTACAGCTCATCTAAGGAAAGAACAAATTCAAAACTAGATGGGCTAATGACTTGCAGAGGTGAGATACAACACTAGTAATTACAAATTCCAGAGGAGTATCTCTAGGAGTTAGAGGACTCAGGGCTCCATCCTAAGAAAACCTCTTTTCTGTCAACCTTGCTGAGCTCATCCAGTTTCATGGCTTTAATGTATTGATGACTCCTAAATGTGAATCTTCAGTTTGGACCCTTTCCCTGGAATCCAGTCTCCCATATGCAACTTCTTATTTGATATCTCTACTTTGATTCTGAATAAGCACCTCACACTTAACATTTCTAAAATTGAGCTCCTTTTCTTCCAATTTTCTAGTCTCTCATTCTTCCCCATCCAAGTTGGCAGCAAACTTGTCCTTGTTGCTAAGGTCAAACACCTTCATACCTTCATAGACTTATCTCTCTCCTATTCCACATTCATTCTGCTATAGATCCTGTTTGATCTACCTTGAAAGTTCTCCACGATCTGATCACTTCTTGCTACCATCATGCCTGCCACCCTGGTCTGGGTCATCTGCTCCAGAATACTGCAATAGTCTTCTAACAGAACTTCTGACTCCTCTCTTGCCTTTTACTCTATATTATGCTTATAACAATTGCAGTGATTATTCAAACACATAGGTCTGATATTGCCATTTTTCAGCTCAAAGGCTCCAATGGTTTACCATTTTATTAGTCTGTTTTTATACTGCTATAAATAAACATTCAAGACTGGGTAATTTATAAAGGAAAGAGGTTTAATTGACTCACAGTTCCTAACAGCTGAGGAGGCCTCAGGAAACTTACAATTATTGTGGAAGGCAAAGGGGAAGCAAGGACCTTCTTCACATGGTGGCAGGAGAGAGAAGAGAAAGCTAAGGGGAAAGAGCTAATTATAAAACCTTGAAATCTCGTGAGAACTCACTCACTATCCTGAGAAAAGCATGGAGAAAACTGCCCACATAATCTAATCACCTCCCACCAGGTCCCTCCCTTGACACATGGGGAATACCATTGGAGATGAGATTTGGGTGGTAACACAGAGCCAAACCATATCAACCATCTCACTGACAGGAAAAGCTAAAGTCTTTATGAATGGCACCAGTGGCCCTTCTCTATGGCCTCATCTTCCCATTGTTCAAGCTGCAATGGCCATACCAGCCTGCTCATGGATCTTCACAGGCACCAGGCATACTCCTACCTTTGTTGTATGGAACTTGCTATGTTGCCTCTGAAACATCTGGATGACTGATTTTCTCACTTATTTCAAGCCTTTTACTCAGCTGTTACCATTTTGGCAAGGCATCTAAAATATCAACTAGGGTATCTGAAAATTACTCCGTACCTGATTTATTTCTTCGCTTCCATCACTGCTTTTCCTTTCCCACCTATAACAATGTGTGGCTCAACACTGAGTGAGATAATACATTTTGACTCTAAGACTTCTTTATCATTGTTTCGTTCTCTCCATATTTAATATTTGTTATTGCCTGTGTACTTGTCCCCCTGCAAAAGGCTGATATGTGTGCATGTGCATATGCATATGTGTATATTTAATTATAAGGTCTTTGTGCCTGGAATTTAACTGTCTGTCCCATAATGTATCGTTGAATAATAGTTCTGAATGCAGATAAGTATTTAACTAAATGTTTATAATTGATTGATAAATTAACTGCAAGCAAACTTCTTGATTCTGTGATATATGCTCCTATTCTCTCTACAGAAAAAATGAATAGGGTAAAAACCATAAACATATTCTCCCATTAGTCACTATAAATAAACTTTCACATTTGCCTTCATCTTTCTTCTATCTCCTCTCTTGTTCCATTTGCTTTTTTGTTATGAAACTAGTATTTATGGCCGAAGCAGGGCTGAGTAAGATGCAGTGATTATAGCTGATTTTATCACAGCTGTATTACTTAGCTGCAAGGTGAAGCACTGTGGTAAAATGGATCATGAATCCCTGAAATTGACTATCCGTCACCTTTATAATCCTGATGGAGAGGCAGGTCATATCAGGCCTGGCAACTTCCCATGCAAACAAGAACATCAAAGCAATGTTCCTGACTCAATTTGTCTAGAAATGTAACTACTAAACAATAAGATAAAGGTGAAGAGAAAGCCACAAGTGAGGAGATCGGCAGCACTGTGTAATTTTATCCCAGTACATAGATTGGATGAAAATCCCTGGGTTGTAAAAGCATAGATATTAAGGTATTTAAGACATGCATTTAGAATTGCCTCAGCCATTATTGATTAATTCCTGCATTTGCAATTCTTGCCCTAAACTCAGAACTTTTATAAAATTTTTGAGTTGATATATCTTTGATATTTCTAGCTCAATCAACATCCCCTGACACATAAGTAGGAGCCCAATAAATACTTGTTAAATAAATACATGACTGAATAAATCAATGGACTGACATTTAACACTCATTTGGTCTTTGCTTTATCCCTATAGTGATGAGGAACTCACCAGTTCATAAGAACACCCATCCCACTATTGAAGAGTGTTTTATTTTTTACTCTATTTTTTCCTTATAATGAGCCAATATTTTCTTCATGGTAACTTCCATTAGGAATTGCCGTGGCTAGGAGTCAATAGTTTTGATTTGACGATCTCTTCCCTTCTGTGCACCAGCTTATTAAACCTCTAAGAAATTATTTGGTAGATTTTAAGTTATTTCTCTCTGTATTTCTTGGGATAAATCCCTGAAAGGTTTTTGAGAATTACTGCAGGGATAACTCGGGGTCTTACACCCACTGATGAGAATGGGTCCTAGTAAAGGAGGGCCTCTCCAGACCACCTATGAAATTTAGTATGTTCTTCTTCAGTTCTATGGTACTATGTTTTTCCTCCTCTATCAGCTGAAATGTTTGGGATATACTGCATTTCTTCTTTAATGTTCTGTGGGAATTCAGTTTAGCACTGAGTGGTAGTTATGCATTTCAATGTGGAATAGACAATGAATTGTCTCTTTCAAAGAGCCCTAGTCATGACATTCATATTTTGGAATTTTTCTGTCTTTGTCTTAGAACTTTTACAGAGATCAATCCTCATAATCCAAGCTTTATTTGTACTTATATGCTATTCCAAGTATAAGATATTCCTCTGATGGGAATATATGGGCTTTTTGAGCCAATAAAAAGGCTGTTGGGCTCAATCTCATCACATTTGTGACATACCACAAGTTTGGCTCCATATCTTCATAGGTAAAAATATAGAACTCCATTATGTGATTGGGTCACCCGTTACCTAGAACATAATTTATTCAAATAATGATGCAACAATAAGCTCATTACCTCAAAAGTACCTCTCATTTCTTTATTCTACCTCATGAGAAGATGCGTTAGTTTTCTTCTCTATTGCATGTGTGTGTCTTTGTGTGTGTAGGATTAGCTGTCTTTGTAATTCACTCGTTCTTTGCTAATGAAACCTCTGCATCGCTAACAAAGCAGAAAATACAAAAGGTAAATAGCACTTCTCAGAAACAATTTGTTTCTTATTACATGCATTCTTGTTAAACACCATCTAAAGGACTTTTTGCAGAGCAAGAAAAAGGAAAAGACTGCAAACACAATTAGTTGAATCAAAAAGAAATAATAATTATAATCACAATGCAGTCAAATACATATTCAGACAGCCATGCCTGTGGTCTAAGAGAAAACAAATGGAGCATTGCAGCCATGGGTAGTTACAGGAAAGATTATGAGGGCAAACATAGGTGCTGACTGCCAGGAAAAGTCTTTGTACTGATTTCATTGAAGGCCATGGGGCAGCTGTCACTCCCGACTCTTACAGTCAACTGCCCCAAGGTCAAGCCAATTGCTGTATGACACACAGTAGGAAGAAATATGGTTTTCAAAATTATACTGAAATATATTTTTACTGAACTACTGTGTACAAGCCACACACCAAAACACTAATGGCAACATGTTAAGATCACAATGCATGGAAAACAATGAATTAGAAAGAAGTTGTTATGATAGGTGTGATTAAGAATATGAAATTCCTTAAGCATCAATTGACAACTTATGACAATTCACCACCTTTCACTGAGTAAAATTTATAAACTTTCCTGCAAATAATTGGAGCCAAACAGTATTACTTTAAACACTACAGAAAAGTGAAGAGGCAATACAGACACACCCATTACATCATGTTTTCCCATTTAGACATCCAGGATGCAATTTGAATGGCTGTAGGAGACTGACATTCTACTAAGTGTGAGATGCTGTATAGTGGCACCATATGTTCAAAAATAACAGGGATTTGCATCTTTCTGATGGATTCATGGCTGAGTTTACAATCCCTTAAGTCACACTGTGGAGACCAGTGGTAGTGAAAATCCTTCACTCTGCTTAGGGGTTCAGGGGATCTTCTTTACATCAGTTAGTAGTTAAAGGATACTTGCAGTTCTACCAGGATTCAGAAGAGAGTATTCTTTATTCTGTTTCCATTTTATAATGAATTTGTGTAACTGGAATCTATCCAATTAAGGTTTTGATTTCTTTTATAGAAGGCATAATCTCTTTTTCTCTATTGCTTCTACAGTGCCTGACAACTAATAGAAGTTCTAGAAATATTGGCTAACTTAATTCATTGAGTGACAAATATACATGGCTACTCATAGTCCTAATTCATATCACTTTCTGTATCATTTTTTAAAAATGTACACTTTATAGGAATCTGTGAAGTGGATATATTTCAGTCTTTGCTGAGGCTGAGTAAGCTGAATGTAGGACAATGGTTTTCAGCATCACCTAGACAATAGAAGTACCAAACGTGTACTCTAGTTTTAGATTCTGAGCAGGTTATCTTCAAGAACAATTTTCCTGAGCATTCTGTTCTGGGAACTCTCTCCTCTCAAACATTATTCCGCATTCTTTCCTCCAGGATGGACCTGCCACTTCTATGATAGAGCCCACTGGGAAACATGAACAATACAATAGAAATATACAGAGATACACATGCTAAAGCCCCTGTCCTAAAGCTTTACAGCATATACAATGAATAGCTTGCTAAACGTGTACACCTACATGATCCTGGCAGATAAAAACTGAGCTCTAAGGGGGAAAAAAAAAAAAAAAAAGCTCCGTTCCCTGGGCTTCTAGGACTCTCGTTATCACACAAATACTTGTGTGACTTTAATTGGGAACTGTGAAAGAGTGCGGTAGTCACAGCATATCTAACGTTTTAGTAAGGATTCTGGCAAAGAAAGTAGGGTTTGGAGTAAGTAATTTCAATGGCAGCTTCCTGACATTGCTACAACTAGATCAAAGTAGAATGGAGATAGTTCTGGAGCTGGCAGCTGTGATAGCAGCTTTCTAATTGGGTGAGTGGCTTTCTGATTCAGTAGCTTTCTAGACTCTAGACCATGGCAAAGATAGCAGCTTACCTAGTGGCCTAGCTCTCTGGTGTTGTTTTTAGAAGTTGTTTTTCGGAGTTGGGTCTGGAATTTGTTCCTTCAGGGTTCTCAGTGATTCTAAACTATCTTTATCTTCTAATAAATTCTTTTATGCTTAAAAAGGGTAGACTGAATTCTATCGTATGTAAATAAAAATATTTATCAATTAATACAGTCCATTTTTCTCTATCTGCCAAGGTGGAGGAGCATTCAATCTTCTCAAATGTGTTTATGGAGACATGTAGGCTCTTCTTTGGTAACTTCTTTGCTTTTTTAGAAAATTGTGATGGACTCTTCCTCTACAAATTGCCTCAACATGGAATCATACATACTGATACTATAATTATTGTTATAATATCTATTTTTGGAATTTCAGACATCTAAGGCTGATTCAGAGGAGCTGTCTGGACCTTAAATTCACTATTGAGAAAATAATATCTTCTCCCGAGTGGTAACTATTCATGAAAGTTGATCTAAAATGGGCTGATGGAGAATTTAAACAAGATTACAGATTTTTCACATATACAAAGTCATTTTAAAAAATGAATTTTTTAATTAATTTTTTTAAATTCCCTAATAATAGAGAATCTAGCACCCAGAAACCAGGCTCCATTGAAATAATGACTTTATTACATTCCAGGCAGAGTCTCAATAATTTTGATTGCAGCTCACATTGCTCAATTCATTTAATATTGTTGAATTCTTTGCTTCACTTTTACCTCTGAGTTATGCTCATACATGGTTTCATGTATTCAATTTGCCCATTTAAGCTTAGAATAGCATTTGTGGAAAGGGCTTAGAAAAGATCCCCATCCTGAGATTTCTACCCTTTCCAACCTGATATGCAGAGCCTTTTGGAATATTTTTCTCTTTTCTACATACCAATGGAGTATTGTCGACATTTTTGATTCAGGCAATCAATAATTGGCAAAAGGAGGAAAGAAAAAGAAAAACAGAGCCTAGAGGCATTTTGTTTTTGGACTTAAGGTAAATATCCTTTTTCTCTAGGAGGAAGTATTTTTTTTTTTTTTTGTATTTATACTCCCTATGTAGTTTTGTTCTGCTTTAACAAACCATTCCAACATGCTTATACATGTTTTCTACTAACACTTATTAGCAGTAAGGATGGTCATAGTAGATAAAAGTTCTTCTTATTCTACTTCATAAAAAAAAATCAACAATAATTAGAGCCTTCGATAGCTGAGCCCCACATTGATGTTTTTGGTTTACCATAGTTGTTTGGGCTGTGTCAAACCTGAAAAACTCATTTCTTTGAATGTAACTTCAGGAATTAAAAGCACTAAGAATAACTTCACGTATCATAATTGCTCATTAAATGTTATTTTAGTAACTCCATTGAGCTTCATAGTAGCAGAGGCAGCCATGTTAAATATGTTCTTGCTTAGCCAGGTTAGGTTATGGTCCACGCACAGAAAATTAGTTTTGTTCATCTCTATAACAGAAAATAGTTTTAATTATTGCTAACTGCATTTTCTGAGAAATACTATAGTGTCTCATTCTTTGAAAGCAGGTAATGGAATATTTGAAATTAGATAAACATCTTCTTTTATCCTAATTATATTCCCCCAAATATTCTCTTGGTATTTCCAGGAGGTTTTTATGCCCAAACTAAATTCTTTAAGTGTATAGATTTGTCTCCCACAAGATGTTGTGCTGTGACCATTTATTAGATTTGATTCATTCTACTATATTGCTTGGGCCATTTTTGCAGACTTATCATATTAGTTAAAGTGAAGGCTAAGCCGCTGTTAAAAGTGGGGCATGGCAAGGCGATCCTAAGCAAAAAGAACAAAGCTAGAGGCATCACATTACTCAACTTCAAACTATATTACAAGGCTACTGTAACCAAAACAGCATAGTACTGGTACAAAAACAGACACATAGACCCATGGAACAGAATAAAGAGCCCAGAAATAATGCTATATAACTGCTAGTATCCAATCTTTGACAAAGCTGACAACAATGAGCAATAGGGAAAGAACTCTCTGTCCAATAAATGATGCTAGGATAACTGGCTAGTCATATGCAGAAGATCAAAACTGGACCCTTTCCTTATACCACATACAAAAATCAACACAAGATGAGTTAAGGACTTCAATGTAAAACCTAAAAAACTATAAAAATTATAGAAGCTAACATACGAAAAACTATTCGGATATATAACCTGCAAAGATTTCATGACAGATGCCAAAAGCAATTGCAAGAAAAACAAAAATTGACAAATGGGACCTAATTAAACTAAAGAGCTTCTGCATAGCCAAAGAAACTATCAACAGAATAAACAGACAACCTACAGAATGGGAGAAAGTTTTTGCAAACTATACATCGAGCAAAGGTCTAATATCCAGAATCTATAAGGAACTAACAAATTTACAAGCAAAAACAACACCATTTAGAAGTGGGCAAGGGACATAAACAGGCATTTTTCAAAAAAATGTCTGCAACCAACAACCATATGAAAAAAGCTCAATATCACTGATAATTAGATCAATGCAAATCAAAACCACAATGAGATACCATTTCAACCAGTCAGTATAGCTATTATTAAAAAGTCACAAAATAACAGATGCTGTCA
This sequence comes from Mandrillus leucophaeus, assembly GCF_000951045.1. Taxonomy (NCBI): domain Eukaryota; kingdom Metazoa; phylum Chordata; class Mammalia; order Primates; family Cercopithecidae; genus Mandrillus; species Mandrillus leucophaeus. The sequence goes on along the minus strand of NW_012103166.1, from coordinate 3,421,270 downwards.
AGGTTGCAGACAAAGTAAATGTTTACACTACTGGTGAGAAGGTAAATTACTTCAGACAGTGTGAGGATTCCTCCAAGAATTTGAAACAGAATTACTGTTTGACCCAGCAATCCCACTATTGGGTATATAACTAAAGGAATAGATACCATTTTACCACAAAGACGCACGCATTCATTATGTTCATTGCAGCACTATTCAAAACAACAGTGACATGGAATCAACCTAAATACTCATCAACAGTAGGGTGGATAAAGTAAATCCAGAGGTATGTATACATCATGAAATACTGTGCAGCCATACAAAAGAGTGAGATCATGTCCTTTGCAGTTACATGGATAGAAGAGGAGACCATTACTCTAAGCAAACATAGGAACATAAAACCAAATATTACATGTTCTCACTTATAAGTGGGAGCTAAACAATGAGAACATACGAACACAAAGAGGGGAATAACAGATACTAGGGCCTATTTGAGGGAAGAGGGTTGGAGGAGGGAGAGGATCAGAAAAAAAAATCTTTTGAATACTATACTTGTTACTCAGGTGATGGAATAACCTGTACATCAAAACCCAGTGACATGCATTTACCTATATAACAAACCTGCACACGTATCCCTGAACCAAAAATAAAAGTCACCATTAAAAATAATTATAAAAATTAAAGGGACCAGGGGGCGACTAAACAGTAGCTTAGAAATGAAACGTTTGTTAATTGCTCATATAATAATCCTGAGATAAGTGGTTCAGGTTGGTGGCAGCTTTGCTCCATGCAATCATTCAAGAAGTCTAGTTTCTTCCATCATTGTCCTTTGCCTTTAGCTACCTATCCTTGTGTGCCTAGGTGACAGTAGGTTGTGGGCATTTCCGTGTTGCTGCTTGTGAGAAGAAAATAAAGAGAACATGGAAGAACAGAAGACCAATGTCTCCAGGCCCACACCAAGAAATGTCAGCTATCACTTCCATTCATATTTCATTAGCAACTACTTGGTCACTGAAAGAAAAGAGGGGAAATGACCTCCAAACAAGTAGTCATGTTCCCGGCTACACTTCTTTCCCTAGGGAGGAAGGAGAGCATGAATTAGTGGACAACTAGCTAGCTCTGCTACACTTGCCAACTTTATCAAATAAGTTGACCGAGTTAAGCTAGTTCACCTCAATTACGGGGAAGATAATTTTTTCTAACTCTTCATGTTGTATACTTAGATGTAATCTCCAACACTTTCCCTACAAATGTAGTCTCCTGAGAGATATTTAAAGACACTCCTTCAATTGTTTTACTGACTTCTAAAGAATATGAATGCTACTTATTGTACTGACCAAGCATGAAAGATAAAGTTAAGGGACAGAGTTAGGAGATTAATAATTTTTCTACTTCCTCCCTACAACTCATAATGGCTTCAAAAATGAGGGGGCTTGAAGTAAAAAACGATATCCCATAATGTAAACACAACAAAATTTCTGCTAGTCTATGTCATACTCAACACTGATCTTTTGGCTCCTCAAACCACTTTAAAAAGGTTATGAAGGATGTGCTTTATGAATCTCTTATTACAGCATGGCAAAATTTTTAATAACAAAACAAACATAACAATGCTATTAAAATAATTAAAAATACACTTGGTCCCTATTTAACTCACTATGGCTGCCTAACTTCACATAAAGAGATCAGGCTTCAGAGGTGAAACAAGGCATTAACAGGTGTTGCAGGATCACGAAGGTGATTTCCCATTAGCCACATGGTAAATGTTCTGGAAACAGCAGCAGGAAAGCTGTAAGTCACAATGCTGTGTGTGCATCAAGTCGTTATGTTAAATGAAGTTATTATTTTGGTTACATAAATTCCATGCCATTATTATAAACATATTAATTAAGGTTGATGGTGTAATGAAACAGGTTTACTGTTAACTTCACACATGTTACATAAGAGGAATCTGAAACAATTTAGTTCCAATAAAGGTCTCAGAGTGAAGCTTTGAACATTAAAGGGCATTGCACCTGAGATGAAAATGTATTTCCTGTTTGGACAGTAGCAATGTCCAGATCCAGAATTAATAAGCTTTTGCCAAAATAATTTAGTGCAATAATTAAGAAAGCACAGGCTTTGAAATTAGACTGGTTTATTTTTTATTAGAGGCTCTGCTACTTATTGCTGTATGACCTTGAGCAGTATTACAAAGCATCTCTAAACCTTAGTGTCAACATCCGCAAAATGAAGGTATTAATTGTTGCTTCTTTATATGACTGTTGTAAGAATTAGAACTCCTGTGTTAACCAGTTTGCATGGTGTCTGGGACAGTACTCAATGAATGTTAATGCATTATTATCCTCAAAATGTTTATATTGCATAACTGTTAATATTGTTAATTGGAATTTATGTTTGAAACAGAGGAATAATTATATTAGGCTGTGTAAAATTGACAAAAACATTTTTTTCCAAAAGGAAAATTTTAAGCGTTGGAAACTGAAATGGAGGCACAAAGATTCTTTGAGAAGGGAGATTAAATGGAGTACATAGATGACATATGCGTGAGAATATATTTTTTAGTAACCTAATTGCTGATTCTAGTGGCGAGAATATTCTAGAGTTCAATGAGTAGTTCTACACTTCTAAATGAGAGCTGAGGAAATGATTTTTAAATAGCAACTAAATCATAAATATGGAGAAAAATTTTCTCTATGTATCAATACATATAGTTGGAAGGAAGAAGTTTGGATCATACATGTTTCACATGTTCGAAGAAACTGTCTTTGTGAAATATCTTCAAGAACTGAGCTCACTGCAAACTTAAAAGCCACTGAGACTGTTAAAATATATATATACACACACACATATATACACACACACATATATACACATATATATACACGTGTGTGTGTGTGTGTGTATATATATATATATATATAGCCACTGGGTATGCTATAAAAAGATCTCAGGGGTTATTACCATCTTATCAAATATTCCATTAAGACTAACAGCTCTAAAAGAGAACTGTCATTTGCCAAAATTCCCTCTGAGCTCTAGGAATCCTTTTTGTCAGTGTCATGCCTGGACCAGGATTCCACACAAAGAAGAATGAAGTCAGAACCTGGTTAATATATAATCAGCAATAAAAGGAGTTGGGTATTTGAATAATACATCAATGGTCAGATGAGAAGAATATCAAGAAAATGGAAAGAACATGTGCTAAAGATAAATCAGGTACAAGTAGTAAGAAGCAAATTGGATGATAAGTAGAAAAGAGATGGCAGAGAGTACTACCAAAGTCTTCTATTCGTATCTATTCTTTCCTAACAGTGGTCTCTTATTAATACTTATTGCATCTCTGAGAGAAGCCTGGAACAAATTTCCAAATCCTTATTTTGGAAATAAAAAAATTAGGCAGGATGCAGTGACTTGCATAGGGTTTCTCTACTGAGTCAGGAACTCAGCTGAGACTTGTTCTTCAGCCTTTACTATAATCATTAAGACAAACTGCTTCTGGTCAGTCAGGAGGAAAACACAAATACACTCCCCACAAATAGTCACACCCACATTCTTCCTTATCCTGTAATATTAAGGTGATAGTAAAGTTTAGTGGTCCCTGTTCACTATTTCTGTTGTATACTAGAGGTCCCATTGGATTAGGATTAAGTACTGCTTTAAATCTTTATTAGTGTGATCTGAGAGAAAGCAGCATTCATATCATCTGGGGCTTCTGAGAAATGTAGACTCTTACATTCCATTCTAGACTTAATGAGTCAAAATCAGCATTTTAGCAAGATTTCCGCAGGTGATTTCTATATTCTAAATCACTCAGCCAGTCTTCCAACTGATACCAGGCAGAGGAATAAGAATACACATTTTCATTTTTCATCTTTTTCTGAAATGCTGAAAGGTGGGTCAAGAGTCACCACTCAGGCTGGCATAATAGAGTTCCACAACATTTTTCCCAGCAATGCTAAGAGATGTCTGATGTTATTTATTTTCACGTTCCATTGTCATTCATATCTTCAAGGTTCCCCTAAGTAGCAAAGACCTTGAAGAGCAGGGCTGAGAGGGAGGGCACATCAGAACTGCCTGCACTCAACTCATTCCCAGCAAGAGGAGCAAACTTTGCAAGTATTGTCCTTTTAACAAAGGAAACAAACTATAATTGAGCCTGAGCATGTAACAGGTGAGACACCAGCCCACACTAATGAAACAGACTGGGGAGTCACCTGGCCTGAGTATTTTACACTTCCCTTGATGAAGACAATGAGCACAGGTTCATCTTGGAAAACCCTGAAAAAGAGGATTGGTAGGGACAACTGGTTGCAGTGATCTAAACATTTGAATCTATAAGAATAGGCAATTACAGAAATTTTAATTATACAAACATAAGTTAGATGAGTTATGTTCTTGAATGATTCTGCTTTCAAGGGGTTAATATCAAATTTAAAACAACAACACAAGATTTTTACACGTGAAAAGCACACTCTGCATCATGACAGGCACAAAGTGCAATAGAAATACAAACAATCCATGTTTGAATGAACCATCTACAAATCATTCCATAGGCCCTCCTATATGTCTATCTATCCCATACTAGATCTTTACTCGGTATTCAACAATGTTCTCTTAGTTTGAGGACAAATGAGATTAAGGAGACAACCCTCGTTTGTAATTAAATTTGTTACAAAACTTACTGAGCAACTGCTATGAGTGGGCTACTGCTTCCATAAATGGAGGAGAAAAAAATCATTCTGAAATTAGATAGCAACAGTTATGTAATTGTGTAATTATAGGCACAATGATAGTGTGTATACTCCACACAATATCTTACTATTACAAAAAAAAAAGCTGACACTGGAAAGGGATTATTTAGGGAAGTGTTTTTTGTGATTGCTGTTAAGTCTATTTGAGCTTTTACTTGCTGTGGTAGGAAGAATAATAGCCTCTCACACATGTGTATGTCCTAATCACTGGAACCTATGAATATGTCACTTTACATGGCAAAAGGGACTTTGCATGCAGTTAAGGATCTTGAGATGGGGAGATCGTCCTGCATTATTTGGTTGAGTCCCAGGTAATCAGGATTTCCTTAAAACTCAAAAAGAGAAGCAGAAGGAAACACAGAGGGATTTTTGACTACAGAACAAGAGGTCCGTGTGATGCAATGTGAAGACGTCTATTACCTGCTATGACTGGCTTTCATGATGAAAGAAGAGAAGTTGGCTAATGAGTACAAAAATACAGTTGGATAGAAGGAATAAGTTCTAGTATTTGATAGTGTGATGTATTAATCCATTCTCACACTGCTATGAAAAAATACCCAAGACTGGGTAATTTATAAAGAAAAGAGGTTTAATCGACTCACAGTTCCGCATGGCTGGAGAGGCCTCAGAAAAGTTAGTCACGGCGAACGGCATTTCTTCACAGGGTGCAGGAGCGAGAATGAGCTCAAGTAGGGGAAATGCCAGATGCTTATAAAACCATCAGATCTCACGAGACTCACTCATTATCAGGAGAACAACATTGAGGAAACGCCCCCCACAATTCAATTACCTCCACCTGGTTCCACCCTTGACACGCGGGCATTGTTATAATTCAAGGTGAGATTTGGGTGGGAACACAGAGCCAAACCATATCAAGGGAAATTATACTTAACAATAATTTATTGTATATTTCAAAACAGCTAGAAAAATCATAATGTTCCCGACAAAAAGATAAATGTTTGAGATAATGGGTATCCCGATTACCCTGATTTGATCATTACACATTTTACGTATATATCAAAATATCACATGTACCCCATAATGTGTACAACTGTGATATATCAGTTTTCAAAAATACACAAACCAAAAAAGATGGAGGAACAGGGACATAAGCCAGAAAAAGCAAGGAAACAGATTTCCTTAGAGCTTCCATAAAGAAATGCAGCTTTGCCAACATCTTGATTTTAGACTAGTGTGGGGACCTGCATCAGACTTCTGACAAAATGTACAATAAGAAATTTATACTGCTTTAAACTCCTAAGTTAGTGATAATTTGTTATGGCAGCACTAGAAAACTAATACTCTTACTTAGCCTATTGTACCAGCAAAGGGGTGGATCTTTCACTACTTAATAAGGCTTAAGTATCTAGGTTTTCATTAAAAAAAGAGATTGCAAATGTATTGATAAATGTTCCTTTTGTTTTTACTAAGTAACATCAAGGATCGTTAAAAACCACACACAAGGGCCAGGCGTGGTGGCTCACACCTGTAATCCCAGCACTTTGGGAGGCCGAGACAGGCAGATTACCTGAGGTCAGGAGTTCGAGACCAGCCTGGGCAACATGGTGAAACGCCGTCTCAACTAAAAATACAAAAATTAGTCAGGCCTGTAATCCCAGCTACTTGGGAGGCTGAGGCAGGAGAATTGCTGGAGCCCGGGAGAAGGAGGTTCCAGTGAGCTGAGATCTTGCCACTGCACTCCAGTCTGGCTGACAGAGCAAGACTCCATCTCAAAACAAAACAAAACAAAACAAAAACAAAAACAAACAAACAAAAAACCATTTATTTAACAGAATTCCTAAATATACACCTTGTTGATTTATGACTAGAACCCACAGAAGCCATCAAACTAATGATGTCATATTTGAATAAACATAATGGCAGAATAAAATTTTTGAGTAAAAAAGATGATGTAAGGTATCCTACTATTTCTAGTCATATGAGATTCCCATGAGGTTACATGGTACTTTGAGATTATATAAAAAGTAATGACAAAAATCACGATTAGTTTTGCATCAACCTAATACCTTGCTTGGATAGCTCATGGCCAACTAGGTCACACCATGGCAGATACAATCTGGTTTGGACTGATTTGAGTAAAATGTAAAATTGTCTGAGAGAATGATGAGTCCTATAGGACACTTGAGAAATCCCTGGCACTCAGCAATTGGGAATAATGAAAGGCAACGTGCACAAGTTTCTAGATTACAGCGGAGAGGGCTTCAGGCAGCAGCCAACTGGGGGCTGGAGGAAATCTCATAAGGAGATGCCAAATTGAAAAAAGTCTTTAAATTTATTGATCTAAGTCTAGTCTGGACTATACTGGGTGGAATTTTGGATGAAGCCAAGGCAGCAAGAATGACTAAATCAGAAACACAGAATTTTATGACAAATCTATTTCTCTTAATTAAATATTATCAAGAACCACCTTCAAACTATCAGCTACTGCAAATAAAACAGGAGCATTTCTAAAAACAGAGACAGAAATATCAGATTACATACCACAACACAAAAATTCTGACTATATTTCAGGCAATTATTTGATATGAAAATAAAATGACTTTTGGCAAAACCCTAGCAATATCTGATCCTACCACATTTTGTGGACAATTCTAAGAAGCTCTAAGTGTGCTACCACACAGCTAAACAGTTTGATTAAAGTTGATCAGTGACATCAAATACAGTGTTTCTTAACGAAAGAAAACACCATAAAAAAGAACATATTAAAGTTGAGAGGTGAAATTTCATATACAGAAAAATGTGTTAAAATGTCTTAAATGATGATGCAATAAGTCTTAAATTTTATTTAAATAATCTTCACTCATATGGCATATTTACTAAAAACTAATATTTAGCAGCGTATTTTTGACTGGTGGTAGCAGAAAAACATTTCTTCATGATGAATTTTTTAAATGTTTTTTTTTTCTTTTCACCAGAAAAACTCAATAACAGAAGTGATTCAAATTAAAGAATATCAGTTTTATCAAGAATGCCTGTAGTCCTCCATAGAGTAAACAACATGTCCCTGAACAACATTCTTGGAAGTCAAAATTCAGAATGTATTGATTCATTTTGCAGTAGTAAGGTAATTTCTGTCATCTTTTTTTATTTATGAAATTCTATTACTCGAGTCAACAACAATTTATAAACTGGGTTAAAAAAGAGCTTATTGAGACTGGCCTTGACCAAGGAGAGGACAGAGAAAGCTTTCACTGAAAAGGCACAGCTTGTCCTTCATTAAATAATTTAAAAATATATATTTTTGCTATTTTTTTCATTCGATTTTTCTCTTTTAAAAAAATCATTTGTAGGCTGGGCGCCGTGGCTCACGCCTGTAATCCCAGCACTTTGGGAGGCCAAGGCGGGCGGATCACGAGGTTAGGAGATCGAGACCATCCTGGCTAACATGATGAAACTCAGTCTCTACTAAAAATACAAAAAAATTAGCCGGGCGTGGTGGCAGGTGCCTGTAGTCCCAGCTACTCTGGAGGCTGAGGCAGGAGAATGGCGCGAACCCGGGAGGCTGGGCTTGCAGTGAGCCGAGATAGCGCCACTGCACTCCAGCCTGGGCGACAGAGCCAGAGACTCTGTCTCAAAAGAAAAAAAAAAAAAA
>NW_012103166.1:3364981-3412874 GCF_000951045.1 Mandrillus leucophaeus | reverse complement strand
GCCTGTAGTCCCAGCTACTCTGGAGGCTGAGGCAGGAGAATGGCGCGAACCCGGGAGGCTGGGCTTGCAGTGAGCCGAGAAAACGACACTACACTACAGCCTGGGCGAGAGAGCGAGACCCTCTGTCTAAAAAAAAAAAAAAAAAAAAAAAGAAAAAAAAAAGTCATTTGCAGTGAATAGTTGCTTGGTGTAGATAGGAAAAAATTTTAAAAATAAAGAAATATAGACAATTTTTTTAAGAACATTTTTGAAATGTCAATACAACTTCATAGATGTGTTTGGAATCAAATGACACTAGGTTTTATTAACTCGATAAGTTAAAATACATCTTTGGAGGGCAATAGGAGCATTACAATTAAAGTATTGATAGATACTCACATGTGTGTGCACATGTATGAGTGCTAACATGCACACCATTTACCTCCCAAATTCTTACAGTAACTCCCTAAGCTATCGTATTCTCACTTTGTAGATGAAGGTCTATGGTATTTCAACTTGCCTGTTGAATATCTGGGGAGCCCTTAAGCCCTCTATACCCAAGTGAACTTACTTTTTTACTTCCTAAATTCATTCCTCCTCCTGAATTCATCATTTTTTAAATGGTACCATCTTTCCACTCAAAAACCCACTTGACCCTTTAGTTAATTCGTCACTGTTCTCCTTACTTCTGCTACTCACCACATCCTTACTTCTGCTACTCACCACTGTTCTCCTTACTTCTGCTACTTACCCAATCCAGTGAGGTTTCAAGAATTATTGTCTTGTAATAACTCAAAGTTTCCTGGGTACTTCTCCATTTCCATTGCTGCTTTCCAAGTTCAGGTCTTCATTATTACTCACCTGATATTGTAATAGCTTCTCATTGTTTTTCTTTACTCTATTTTTCTCCCATATTCAATCTTATTTACTCTCTAATAACTACAAAGTATTCCTGAAAAACTGTTCTAATCATAATATTTTCTTGCTTGAAATAGACTGCTTCCATGTCCTATAGATCTTAATTCAGTCACCTCAATATGCTAGGATGTTGTCATCTATTTTGACACATGTCAAAGTAATTTGTCATCATTGATAATTAAAATGGTGATGTTTAACAATAACTTGCATTGAAAAATGTTAACAGATTTATAATCATTATTTTATTTTTAAAAAATCACTCAATCATTTACATGATGGTATGATTTCCTGGGAAGTAATATCTATGTGACATCTGCTATGACAACATCCTTCATGATGAAATGTCATCTGACATGAGTGCTAAGGAGGACAAAGGTAGAGAATCTAAAGTCCTCAGAACCAAGCCCAAATTTCCTAGCTTGATATTTTATGGCTCTTCCCAATTTGACCCCAATCTTGTTATCTACTTCTTCTTACATACTCTCTGTGCTGACACGAAAACATCTATAACCAAAAAATCCTAAATTCTTTATTGCTCACATACATCATTTATATAGCCTTTTCCTACTCTCCCTTTGCCTGTGTTGCTCCTTCTGCCTAGAAATCGTCAGTACTTTAGTATGCAGACTAGAGGTCTAAAGGTCAGACATAAATGTCATCACCTTTATGAACATTTGACTCTCCTCCTCTTCCCTCAAGACAGGAAGAAATGCTTTACATTCTGGAATTTAACAGTATTTTACCTACTCTTCCGGGGAAGTAGAAAATACTTTCTCATAAATCTTCTAGTTTTAAATTAATATTTTAATTATATACCACGATACAAGCCTCTTGAAAATAAGAACTGTTTATATCCCTCACAATGCCTACACAGGATTTATGTTCAAAAAATATTTATTGAATAAACTTTATAAATACTTTGTTAATTTATTTGTTTGATATAGCCCTCTGCAAACCTAGCAATTTCCCTATAAAACACCTCTTCTGAATCACTTATTCACATATTAAGTTAAAATAATCACAACACTTTTTTTTCTGGAAATACCACTGTATCATTTCTCTATTTTATGAGAAAAAAAATTATCTGTAAATGTAGTTTTTCTACTTCTCAGCTAATTTCATTATTTTTCTCAACCCTCTGATGGATGGAAGTGGCAAATCTTGTTGTAAAAAGTATAATACACTTTTCCAAATTTCAAATGAAGCCTTAATTACAGCATATCCAATATTTCTGTACTTATAAATTGCCTCAAGGAAACTAGTTGATTAATCGAATACAAGTTTTCCCTGAAAGAGATTATATTCACCTTCTTATAGCATATATTTGCAGAAGCCAAACCAAGACTCCTGATTTCCAGCTCAGTATCGATTTTATTTTTCCATTGTACCCACAGCCTGTGCAGGAAGTAAGCTCAGGTCAGCTTGGGAGGGGCCGGATATGACACAGCGTTGAGAAGCTGCTTATAAAAAGGAAAATAATTTCAAAAATGAATCACAATCACAGAGATTATTGCAGAGAGTAAAAGGGACCAAGACAGCTTACCTAATTTATTCCTTTGCCCTGGGGACAAGACTACCCCTAACCTTTTCTGAAATAGTGGTCACCTCTTTTGACCTTTTGAACACAAGGAATCTCTAGTGTATGTCATGATTTTCTTTTATTTCATGCATTTTATTTTTCTGTACTGATTAGCAACAGGAAAAATTTACCAACAAGCTCTTTCTGACAGAAGAGGTATGCTGAACCCATAGTTGTCTGAGTTATAACCTTGAGTTTGGAATAAAATTTTTGATAATGTCATACAGTTGACCTTTTAGCAAATAGAGTGTAAGCATTTTTTTTTTTTCACCAAAGGTACTTAATTTACTAAGACTGCAATTGGAAATTTTAAAGAAAAATCGGAAACACAAAACTTCCCTTTTGTGAAAAGAAGACAAAAAGTCAGAGGCAGATGCAGAATCGATAGTTTTAGCAGGGGTTTCGTTGCAACGCCTTCTATGCTGCTGAATGACTACAGGCTGGGAAATGTGAAGATCTTTGCTCAGAGTGGGAAAATGCTTAAGTTAACTAAAAGCAACTTTTGATTATTTCACCAAAGGGAAGATGGGTAACTAAAGCCTTCTAAGCTTCTCCTCAACTGTAGCAAGATGCATTTGTTTGATAGACGATACTTGGTATTTAGGATACCATGGGGACTGCATTCCTAAAACTGCTGAATTGCAATGGATGTAAAGGAATTTGTCACAACCATTATGGTTTTCTTGCATTGGTGTGCTTTCGTAAATCATTGCTTATTGCACACTCCATGGACACATGCCATCGAAGAGACTGAAGGGTTTTTTCACTTTCATGGTGGAATTTGTTTCTCAAAGGCAGAAACAATCAGCAGAACTTTCAAGGAGAAAGGGCAGTTTCTGTGCCAAATCCTCCTAGGTCTTAAAAATTATATGAAAGAAAGAATCATGTCATTGTGTATTGTGCAAATCCACATATGCATGGTTGCTCTCTCTCTACCCCCTTTCTTTTTCTCTCCTCCCTCCCTCTCTCCTTTATTCCCCCTCTCTCTCTAAACACACACACACACACACACACACACACTCACTCTCATACTGTACTGTCCTTTGTGAAGCAGATCAATATTTCAGACACAAATGAGGTGAGCTCAAGGCAAGAGAGATTCATATTGAGGTGTGAAAACATTCTAGGAAAAAAAAAAAGACCGATCCGTTTAAAAGTACAAATACAACCAATAAATCATGGTGAGCTTGGAAGGGTGACTGCTCTTCCTTCTGGCAGCTTTGTAATTACTCTCTCAACATAGCAACAACTTTCTTTGGAAACTGACATTCTGTATGCAAGACAATTACAGCACTGAGGATCACTGCTGGCCAAGGCCCAGACTATGTATGTCACAATCCATTAGTTAAGAGATGTATCTGAGTAGCCTGAAGTTTATTAAACCCAAGTGCCACTTTTCCCGATCACTTTTCTCTAGGTCTCCCAAGGGCAGTCATCGACTATTTCTAATAATTCATCAATCCAGTCTTCAAATAATTCTCTGTAAGCCCAGACTTTATGAATTATTAAGCTGATCTCTGGGACCTCATAATTCCCAACTCAGCTCTCCCCAAACAGTCTTCTAATTTTTTCTTGCAGCTCACAATTAGAGACCATCAGAAGACACTATAACCAATGAAGCGCATTATTTCATTTTATCTCATGAGAAACTGATTCGTCTAGATTTGTGTTTGAGTGCTTAGAGTATGTTTTGAAAAGTTCAAGATAGATAGCATATTGATAGCAAAAGTACAGAAGACGTTCTTGGCTTTGTGTGGGGGGGTGTGTGTGTGAGATCTCCCTTCTCAGAAATACCTTTCTTGTTTCCACCTACCCATTTTATATTTAAGCATGTGATGACTTGCATTATCCACTAATTGGTTCGCATGTTAAAACATCATTTTCCCAATTAGTTTTTAAGGGAAGAGGCCAAGTCTTGAATGGTCTCCTCTTGCCAGCAATAGTGTGCTGCAGCTGGTTTCTGCAAGCTTGTGAGAGCCAAATTTAAAATTTTCAGGAAATTCTAACAGCCATTATAAAAAATCAAAATACATAGACATGCAATTAGATAAATTATGCTAAAAGCATAAGAATAAATGGTCAAAACTCATTATCCTTTATTTTCCTATATTTGCTACTGTCTGTGGTCTGGAGGTTATTTAAACCCATCATATTTTATGTTGCAAACACCATATAATGATGTGCTTCTGTGCATCTTTTCACAACTTCATCTTCACTGATTTCACCTTCAGTGACTTCATGGTAATAGATGGAAAGTACTCATGGTGGGAATATATTTACACCACAGAAATCAGAAAATACAAGTATAGTTCTTTTTACTGTACTCCGCAAATATTGCATTTTTTACAAATTGAAGGTTTGTGGCAATCCTGAGTCAAGCAAGTCTATCAGCGCCATTTCTTCAGCCACATACACTCACTTCATGTCTCTATGTCCCATTTGGGTAATTCTCACGATATTTTAAAGTTTTTCATTATTGTCATATGTGTTATGGTGATCTGCGATCAGTGATCTTTGATGTGACTGTTGTCACTGTTTTGGGGTGCCACGACCATGTGCATATTAGACTGTGAACTTAATCAATAAATGTTGAGGGTGTTCTCACCGCTCCCCTGACTAGCTGTTCCCACATCTCTTTCTCTCCTCAAGCCTCTTATTCCTTAAGATACCACAGTATTTATTTATTTATTTTACTTTTATTTTCAGTTTGGGGTACATGTGCAGGTTTGTTACAGAGGTAAATTGTGTGTCACAGGAGCTTGGTGTCCAGATTGTTTCAGCACCCAAGTAATGAGCATGCCTGGGTGGTGAAATAATACCTGAAAGGTTATTTTTTGAGCCTTATCCTTGTCCCACCCTCTATCTCCAAGTAGGCCCCAATCTCTGTTGTTCACCTTTTTGTCTCCATAAGTACTCAATGTTTAACCCTGACTTCTGTTTGAAGTCAGAACAAGCAGTATTTGGTTTCTGTTCCTGTGTTAGTTCACTTAGAATAATGACCTTTAGCTCTATTGATGTTGCTGCAAAGGACATCATCTCATTTTTTTTTTTGGCTGTGTAGTGTTCCACGGTGTATTATGTACCATATTTTCTTTATCCAATCTACAGTTAATGGACATTTAAGTTGATTCCACGTCTTTGCTATTGTGAATAATGCTGCAATGAATATATGCATGCATGCATCTTTATGGCGGAATTATTTCTATTCCTTTGATTATATACCCAATGATGGGGTTCATGGGTTGAATCATATTTTTGCTTTGAGTTCTTTGAGAAGTCACTAAACCGCTTTCCACAATGGCTCAATTGATTTACCATCCCGCCAGCAGCGTATAAGTGTTCCCTATTCTCTTCGACCTCTCCAGCATCTGTCAATTTTGATGTTTTAATAAAATAGCCATTCTGACTAGTGTAAGATGGTATTTTATTGTGGTTTTGATTTGCATTTCTCTAATGATTAGTGATGTTGAGAATTTTTTCATAGGCTTATTGGCTGCAGGTATATTTTCTTCTGAAAAGCATCTGCTCATGTCCATTGCCCACTTTTTAATGGTTTTTGTTTGTTTGTTTTTTGTTTTTTTGGTAAATTTTTTTTAGGTTCCATATAGATCCTGAATATTGGATCTTTATCAGATGTGTAGTTTCCAAATATTTTCTCTCATTATGTAGGTTGTCTGTTTGCTCTGCTGAAAGTTTATTTTGCTAGAGTCACAAAAATATTTAAATTAGATAATTAATAACACTACACTGGCCTCTAAGTGCTCAAGAGAAAGGAGGAGTCAGATGTCTCTAACTTTAAATTTAAAGCTAGAAGTGATTACACTTAGTGAGGAAGGAATTTGAGCCTTCCTCAGCTGAGGTAGGCTGAAAGCTAGGCCTCTTGCTCCAAACAAGCAAGTTAACCAAGATGTGAATGCAAAGCAAAAGCTCTTGAAGGTAGTTAAAAATGCTATTCAGTGAACATGTGAATGATAAGAAAGTCAAATAGCCTTAATGCTGATGTGGAAAAAGTTTTAAGGTCTAGATAAAATATCAAACTAACGAAAACATTCCCTTAAGCTAAAGCTTAACCCAGAACACGGCCCTAATTCTCTTTAATTCTATGAACTCTGAGAGAGGTGAGGAAGCTGCAGAAGAAATATTTAAAGCTAGCAGAGGTTGAATCATAAGGTTTTAGGAAAGAAGTTGTCTCCATGACAAAAAAATGCAGGGTGAAACAGTAAGTGGTACACCAAGTTATAGAGACAATCCAACTAAAATAATTGATCAAGGTGGCTACCCTAAACCACAGGTTTTCAATGTAGATGAGACAGCATTAGATTGGAAGAAGATGCTGTCTAGGGTTTTCATAGTGAAAGAAAAGTCAATTCCTGGCTTCCAAGATGCAAACGATAGGCTGACTCTCTTACTAGGGGCATTGCAGCTGTGACCTTAAGTTGAAGTCAGTGTTCATTTACCATTCTGAAATTCCTAGTCTCTTTAGAATAATGTTAAACCTACCCTGTCTGTGCTCTATACATAGAAAAACAAAACCTAGATGACATCACATATGTTCACAGCATTTTTTTTTTAATGAAAAAAGAATTATATATTTGGTTAAACCTTGATGAGGAAGATATCCACTTGTGTAGCCCACAAGTATATTTTTGTTTGTTTGTTTGTTTGTTCATTTGTTTTTAAATGTTTCTGATACATAGTTGGTATATATACTTATGGGGTACATGAGATGTTTTGATACAGTATGGCATGGGTTATTGAATATCTTAAGCCTACTGTTGGAGCCTACTACTCAGAAAAAAAAATTATTTCAAAATATTATTGCTCAGTGACAATGCACCTAGTCATGTAAGAGCTCTGATGGAGATGTACAGGGAGATTACAGTTGTTTTTATGCCTGCTAACATGACATTCATTTTGCAGCCCATGAATAAAGAAGTAATTTTGACTTCCAATAATATTTAATAAATATGTTCTGTAAGGCTATCACTGCTATAGATAGTGATTCCTCCAATAGATCTGGGAAAAGAAAACTAAAAATCTTCTAGAAATGATTCACTATTCTAGATATCTTTAAGAACATTTGTGATTCGTGGGAAGAGAACAAAGATCAACATTAACAAGAGTTTGGATGAAGTTTATTCCAACCCTCATAGATGATTTGGAGGGGTTCAAGACTTCACTGGAGGAAGAAACTACAGATGTGCTGGAAACAGCAAAAGAACTAGAATTAGAAGTTGAGCCTGAAGATGTGACTGAATTGCTGCAATCTCATGATGAAACTTTAATAAATAAGGAGTTGCTTCTAATGGATGAGCAAAGAGAACGGTTTCTTGAGATGGAAACTACTCCTGTTGAAGATATCACAGAGACAAAGAAGAACATTATATAATGATAAAAAGATAAATTCACAAAGAAAATCTAACAGTTATATATATACACACCAAAATCAACAACAGATACCCATATATGTGAAGGAAAAATTGACGAAATTGAAGGGAGAAGTAGACAGTAACACAGCAATTGTAAGATATTTCAGTACTTCACTTTCAATAATGGATAAAACCATCAGACAATCCTTCCATAAAGAAACAAAAAAATTGAACAATACTGTAGACAAATTGGACCCAACTAAAATACAGAACACTCCAACCACCAACAGCAGAATACACATTCTTCTTAAAATCATATAGAACATTATCGAGGATAGATCATTTAGGCCACAAAACAAGTCTTAACAAATTTAAGAACGTTAAAATCATCCCAAGTACCTTTTCTGGCCACAGTGGAATGAAATAATAAATCATTAGCAGAAGGAAAACCGAAAACTCTCTAAGTATGTGGAAATTAAACAACATACTCTTGAACAACTAATGGGTGAAAGATAAAATCACAAGGGAAATTAAAAAATATCTTAAAACAAATGAAATCACAAATATAGCATGCCAAAAATTACAGGGTGCAGCAAAAGCAGTACTGAGAGAAGTTTAGAGCAGTAAAATACCACCTTAAAAAAGAAGAAAGATCACAAATCTACAACTTAATTTTATACCACCAGAAAGAAGAAAAAGATGGACAAAATAAACTAAACTTAGTAGAAGAAAGAAATAATAAATATTAGAGCAGAAATAAAATGAAAAATAGAAGAATAATGGAAAATATTTTATGCTGAACTAAGAGTTATGAAGAGTTAGTGAAATTAAGAGTTAGTTTTTTGAGAGATCAACAAAATTGACAGACTCTAACTAAAAAAAGAGAGAACACTCAAGTAATAAAAATAAAAAATGACAGAGGAAACATCACAATTACTACCAAAGAAATAAAAAGATTATAAGAGACTCTTATGAATAATTATATGCCAACAACTTGAATAACCTAGAAGAAATAGAGAAATTTCCAGAAAAATACAAATTACCAAGCCTGAAATGTAAAGAAATAAAAAATTTGAACAGACCTATAATGAGTAAGAAGATTGAATCAGTAATCAAAAACTTCCCAACAAAGAAAAACCCAGCACCAGATGGTTTCACTGGAGAGTTCTACCATTTTTTTTTTTTTTTAAACACAGAGTAGATTAACATCAATTCTTCACAAGAATTGAAGCGAAGGGAACACTTCCAAACTTATTTTATGAGGTCAGCATTACTTCAATATCAAAACTAGACAAAGATACTCAAACAAAACTATAGACCAATATACTTGATGAATATTAATACAAAAAAAATCTTCAAAAAAAGAGTAGCAAAACAATTCAATAGCATGTTAAAAAGATTATACACCATGACTTAAGTGGGCAATATATCTGAGATGTAGGGTAACTTAACATACAAAAATCAAACAATGTAATACATAACATTAAGAACATGGAGGATAAGAATTACATGATCATCTCAGTTGATACAGAAAAAAGAATTTGAAAAAAATTCAACATACTTTTATGATAAAACACATTAAAAAAACTAGGAATACAAGAAAAGTAACTCAGCACGATAAAAGGAATATATGAAAAGACTACAGATAACATCATATTCCACAGTGAAAAACTGAAAGCTTTTTCTCTAAGGTCAGGAACAAGGCAAGGATGATCACTCTCACCATGTCTTCAACATAGCACTAAAAGTCCTAGCCAGGCCAATTATGCAAGATAAAGAAATAAAAGGAAATTGTAAAGCAAGTAGTAAAACTACTTCTGTTTGCAGATGACATGATTGTTTTTATATTCCAACGGTGAACAATCTATAAAAGAAAGCAAGAAAACAATCCCATTTACAATAGCATCAAAATTGGAATATTTAGGAATAAACTTAACCAAGTAGGCCAAAGACTGATTCCCTGAAAACTATAACACGTTGCTGAAATAAATTGAGGAAGATAGAAATAAATGAAAATACC
Organism: Mandrillus leucophaeus; assembly: GCF_000951045.1. Lineage (NCBI taxonomy): Eukaryota > Metazoa > Chordata > Mammalia > Primates > Cercopithecidae > Mandrillus > Mandrillus leucophaeus. The sequence goes on along the minus strand of NW_012103166.1, from coordinate 3,403,009 downwards.
TTCTGTGTTCATGGACTGGAAGACCTAACATTGTTAAAATGTTCCAACTGCCCAAAGCAATCTACAGATTCAGTGCAATTCCTATAAAAGTCTCTGGCATTTTTTGCTGAAATAGAATACATTCTAAAATCACACAGAATTTCAAGTGAGGTTCTGAATAACTCCTTGAACAGCAAGAATCATCCTAAGAAAGAAGAACAAAGGTGGAGGTCTCCCAGTTGCTGATGTCAAAACATATTGTAAAGCTGCCATAATCAAAACAGTATGGTACTTGCATAAATACAGACACATAGTTGCTTTTTAGTATATATCCAGAAGAACTGAAAGCAGAATATTGGACATACAGTTACACACCTTTGTTTATTGTAGCATTAATCAAAACAGCCAAGAGATAAAAGCAACCTAAATGTTCATCAATAAATGAATAAAGAAAATGTCATAAACACATACAATGAAATATTATTCAGCCTTATAAAAGAGAAAATTTCTATTCTATGCTACGACATGAATGAAATTTGAAGATATTATGTTAAGTGAAATAAACTCATCACAAAAAGAGAACTATTGCATGACTACACTATCAGGTACCTAAAGTGGTCGAACTTAGAGTAACAGAAAGTAGAATGTGGTCACCAGAAAATGGAGGGGGATGGGAATGTGAAGAATTGTTTAATGTGTATAGAGTTTCAGTTTTGCAAGGTGAAAAATTTCCAGTGATCTGTTACACAACAATGTGCATACAGTTGACACTATTATATCACACTTAAGAATGGTTAAGATGGTAAATTTCATGTTATGAGTTTTTAACACAATAAAAAGCTTATAGGAAGAGAATATTATCAAGGTAATTATGAGTGTTGGATTCTGACAAACTTAGCTTATGTTGGATGAGGAGTTGCTTTTTATCAATGAACAAAGAAAGTAGTTTCTTGAGATGAAACCTATTCCTGCTGAAGATACTGTGAATATTATTGAAATGTCAATAAATAATTTAGAATATTACAAAAATTTAGTTGATAAAGGAGTGGCAGAATTTAAGAGGACTGCCTCCAATTTTGACACTGTGGATTCTACTGTGGATAAAGAAATCACTTGCTACAGAGAAATCTTTAATGAAAGGAAGAGTCAATTGATGGTGCAAAGTTCATTGCTATCATATTTTAAGAAATTACTAGTCACTGCAACCCTCAGCAACCACTGCCCTGGTCAATCAGCAGGCATCATAATTGAGGCAATATCCTCCATCAGCCAATCATGACTCGTTGAAGACTCAAATGATCCTTAGCAGTATTTTATCAGTAAGTTTTAATTCAGATATGTAATCTTTTAGACGTAATACTATTGTTGCACTTAATAGACTATAGTACAGTATAACCATAGATTTTAGATGTACTAGGAAACCAAAATCTTTGTGTGATTTGCTTTATTGTGATATTCACTTGTTACAGTTATCTGGAACTGAACCTGCAATATCTCTAAGATATGCCTGTGGTAGAAATCAGGGTTCTCTGCCTAACCCAGAGAGCTGGTTGATAAACACTTACTAGCACACTACTGATTACTGTCTAAGTCACCTAAGCAATATAAGCTTCAGAATTATGCTCCAAAAAGTGGAAAAGGAAACTTTAATACTAGACAAAGCAATCTTCTCACTAATCCCCTCTTGCACAGCTCTTATTTGTTATGGCCATATCCTATACTGGGTTACTTTCCTAGGGTCACCCCTAATCGTAGATCCTTGCAACAAGTGTGGGCCCCAAATATTGTAGATGGCATTGGGCTTGTATGACCAATTTTCTCATGCTGAATACTAGAACCAGGAAAGTAAGTAACTGAGGCACCAGCTAATGGGCCATGAGATCCACCCAAAGACAACAGGGGCCTTGAAGAATTCCTCAGCTTTGGTTTCTGAATTCTTTGGACTTCATTTTGTGCAAAGGATAAGGTCATAATCAAAGGTGCAATGCTTAGAAATGACTAAATCTTGAGCTTCTTCTATGAGAGTGTCAAATAAGTTCATATCTCAATAATAATTGTTAACATTTATTGAACACTTGCTACATGCTGAGCTCTACACTGAGTACTTTATACATTATTTCATTTGACTCTAACAACTTTATAAAGAAGATACAATTATTACTCCATTTTGAAGACAGAAAAACAGAAACTAAGCTTAAAGTAACATGCTTGTTCATATAGCTAGCAAGTGATCAAACTGGGCAAATCTGTTTCTAGAACCCCTACTCTAGGCCAGGCACAAAACTAAAACCCGTGTCAGCAAAATATTTAGCCCCTAAATAGAAACAAATGATGAAAGGCTTAGAACCTTTAGCAGCATTAGCGAGAACAAGCAAAACACTGCCGTTATTGGGATTTTTTGTTTTCTGACATCCTAGCTGCCACCAGGTTTCCAATGATTAGGGAACTGATAAGAGACTCAACAAGATTTGTTTTTTAATCACATGAGTGCTCCTTTAGTTGACCTGAAGATTCATTATTTGAGAGATGGCATCCAGGACCAAGAAAGAGATTTTCCCAGTCTACCTTGGTGATCTAATGTTGCTATATCTAAGTTGGATACTAGGCAGGAAATGAGACATTGACCAACTGAGTTGGGGGGACCATTTAGGAAAGTGAAATGAAGGACCACCTGAAAATGTGGAACACTTGGGAGAAAAAGAGGAGCATCATTAGCCTGGAGCAGGGGAGAGTTAGGGAACATGTCAGAACTGCTTGTAAATACTTGAGGGACCATCACATTTAAAAAAGATATCTTACTTTTGGCCTAAAGAGCAGAATTAAATTCAACTTGGAAAAGTTAGAGAAAGGAAAATTTTCTTGAAAGAAAATAGGTAATAATTAGAGCTGTTAAAAAACAAAGCGACCTGCCTGATACAGTAGTGAGTTTACTATCTCATTAAAGGTATTCAAACAGGGCTGAGCAGTCCTGGCATAAGACATTCAGGGTGATCCTTGAGGTCATTTCTAAGTTTGATATTGCCCTGTGGATTTAGAAAAACAAAGAATTGGGATCCTCTTTTCTTAATTACTTTTAGCTCAATTATCTGTAATCAGATAAAATCTACGTTTTCTGAAAATAAGTTCTTCCTGGGCAGCCTCCTTTCAAAGGCCAACCCTGAATATGTGGCATAGACAGTGGGTAGAGAAGAGATGAACCAGAGTGGAAAAAGCATTCATCATCTAAGCTCAAAAAAGTCAGCCTCTGACCTTGGAGTAAGAGACAGCTGTTTTCAGCAGAAAATATAAAATGTTATGCAGTTGTGGGAAATGTTATAGGAAAGGAGGGCCAATTAGAAAGAAAAAGAGAGAATATTCAGAGAAGGACACATGTTATCTTTTCAGAAAGACTTCCCAAATCAATGGAATATCAGCTCCAAAAAATGTAAGAATGTGATGTATTAAAAATAGGAAAGTTAGTGAAAGGTAGGAATACAATGTAATTTTATTTCAATATATACTTTTAAAATCTTGGACAAATACTATGTATAACTGCTATCAATAGACTACCTTGTCTAACCTTTTTTTTTTTTTTTTTTTTTTGGCAACCTGTTCATCATCACTTTTAGCATCTCATTGCTCTGGTTAAGTGTACTGTTCTAGGTGAAAGTGTAAAGCCTGATTGTTTTAAGCCAGAAATGCAGTGACAACTAATTTGACAACGTACACATAATTTTTCCGCTGAGGCTGGTGTTTATCTGTTGAAAACAAAACATTTTGGTTATCTGATTTGTAGCTTCCCTCATGCATGAGGTGGATTAGATAGTAATTAAGAGGTCAGGCTCTGTGGTTAGACTGCCTTCATTTGAATGTCAATTTAGGCTGACCTTGAGGAAGTCACTTAACATCTCTGTGTCTCATTTATATGTACAATGGGTATGAAAATTGTAGGCTTGTTGTGAGAAACAAATTAAGTAATACATACAATAAAGTAAAGCATTTAAAGATAGTGCCTGGCCATAATAGACATTCAATAATTTATAATAATAATTGCTATTATTATCTTCATCAGCTTTAAGCGATTTCATTCTACTGATCAGACCGAATTGAATTACTTATTTAAGTATTATATAGACAGAACCTAGGAATAACTAAAAACTCTTTATCAGGCATGGATTGATTTATATATAAACAACAACGGCAATGTTACTGACATTAATTCATTTTAAACATTGGTAATACTAGGTTAAAGAATGGAAAGAGTGGTTATCCAAATTTTATTGAAAATTCTCATGAAAAATTCACATCCGAAATAATTGCTCCTGTTCAATGCACATCATTTTGATGTGAGGTGTAATTGTCCTTCCCAGTACCTGTATGTTAGCTATTTGAAGAACAGTAGAGTGAAGTTAAAAATAATGTCACATTTTCTCTTCTTGAGTCCTCTGCAACTGTAACAGCTGACTAGCAAGGCTGAGATTTAAAGACAAATGATGATGAATGATTTGGAATGATTATAAAAGTTAAAAGAAAGAGTTCTTGGAGAATAAAGGCATGTGTATGTGTATAGACTTAGGCATTCACATTGCTTGACAGGTTTGGATTCTAGAACAGGTTTGTGCACTGGAATTCTCTGCTGACATTTTCAAGGGTCTCAAGCTGTGCTGTCCAATATAGTAGCCCCTAGCCCTATGTGGCTGTTTACTTTGAATTGATTAAATTGTAATAACATTAAATTTCCATTCCTCAGTTGTTTCAAGTGCTAAAAAGCCTCATGTGGACAGTGGCTATTGTATTGGATGGTGCAGATACAGAATGTTTTTTCTCATGATTGGGTTCAAGTGGACAGTGCTGGTTGAGGTAGGAATGGGAGAGGGGTTGAGGGAAGAAAAGGTTTCTCAGAATAGGGAAAAATAATGTGGCTGACAGAATGGCATGGCTGTTGTTTAAACGTTGGAGATGGAGGAATAATTATTAACAAGTAAAGTATCATTTTCATTCTGCGGACAAAGAGACTACTGTACAAAAGGTAATAAGTTGCCATGATAATGTGCTTCTTCCCATCTGCAATGAGTAAGCCTGATAGGTCCTGGTGTGAGGCAAACCACCTGGGATTGTTGTGATTAGAGAGAAATTCACTTCAGCAGGAAGCTGGGCATCCAAAATGCCAAGATTAAAGACAATGAAAAACAACCAAAAAAAAAAAAAAAAAAAAAAGAAAAGCTCCTTCAGTTTCGGCCAACAGCCCTAATCGTAAATTCTTTTAAAATGCTATTCACTGAAATTCACTGAAAGAGATCTCTGATAGCAATAAGCTACAAGCACTCTTCTTGCTACCACCCTTCTGTCAAGCATGGATGAATATTTATATCAGGTTATTTTAATCATGTTTTTCTTGATGTGACATAATTCTACATAATTTATTTTCCCTTCTCGGGTGTTAAGAAAAGGTCTCTTTTTAATTTTTTTTCCACACTGTCAAGTCAAAAACTTTTCTATTTCTTTTCTGGCCCTGAGAGAAAACAGGACACAGGATGACACAGAGAGTTGACTGCACTGACATGTGTTACCATTGAAAATCAATGCTCTTGTCCTTGGCACGTTCTATGGAATGTAATGGTCTGGAACACTAAGCTCTGCAACAAGAAATGAGGGACCTGAGGGAATCTATGGAGTTGGAATGTCAGGTTACAGCAAGTCTGCGTGGGTCCAATACACTGAGTATGAGAGAGACTTCCAGGGCAGATGCACTCTCTGAACTGGGCTCAAGGTGGTGCTTCTGGCAGTGAATTTTGAATTCAGTATAAATTCACCAATCTACTCTCATGGTGGGCGGAAGGTGGGAAAAATGGTGGGAAGGGCAGGCTGCAGGGAAAAAAGAGACCAAGCTGAACAGAGACAGAAATAAAGATGGATAGAGACATAACACAATCAGATGCCCAGAGAGACAGGGACAGACATATAGACAATTTGAGAGAGGCATCGACAGAGAAATTAAAAAAAAAAAAAAACTATTCCTGATTTCTTGTTTATTTCCTTTTTCTGAACCCTCAGTAAATATCCAATAGAGAGTTTTCAGTGTACTCAACATTTATGTTTACTCTAAGAAAGAACTAGGAAATTCTGTATGATGAACAAAATTTAAAACCAGAAATAGGATGACATTTTTATGAAAGACGTCTATTTAACTTTAAGAGGAATTGATACAATTGGAAAGATATTAATAAACCCAAGCACAGAAATCACTAGTCTATCGCTGAATGCAGTTTTTCTCCCATTCCGGAAACACAAGTTCTCCATTTTGCTTATGCTCTAACAAACTGTTTGCAAAAAACTAATGCTCTTCACAAGTGAAACAAGAGCAATTTCAGGACCTGGCACTCTCCTTTAACTGTCATTATGAAATGACTAAAAATCAAATGAAGCAAGGCAACATTTGCCCGTCTTTTCTAAGCATGGACTGATTATTGCCAAAGGAATGTGCTTGCTTTTCCTTTTGTCAGTTGTTAGTATCGACCCTTCTTGTGTGTGTATTTTGTGTGTGTGTGTGTGTGTGTTTAACTTTTTACTGAAGGTATAAAAAGAAAATTTGGGAGCATTATGCAAAAGTTGGGCTCAGTCAGGCTTACAGGAATTTCTGCCGTTTACCCAGGGGCATTGAAATGTTTGGATAAAATAAGACATCGAAGATATGAGTGTAGGTCAAGTGTTGGAGGTGTTCCAGTTTGTATCAAAGTACCGTCTATTGCATACTTTTAGGGCTGGGATGCTATTAGAGAAGTCTAGGATATCTGGAAGTGGTTTTCAGGGTACATACCTTTTCAACCTAAAGAATATCTTTTCTGGCCGGGCGCGGTGGCTCACGCCTGTAATCCTAGCACTTTGGGAGGCCGAGGCGGGTGGATCACGAGGTCGGGAGATCGAGACCATCCTGGTTAACGTGGTGAAACCCCGTCTCTACTAAAAATACAAAAAATTAGCCGGGCGAGGTGGCGGACACCTGTAGTCCCAGCTACTCGGAGGCTGAGGCAGGAGAATGGCGTGAACCCAGGAGGCGGAGCTTGCAGTGAGCCGAGATCGCGCCACTGCATTCCAGCCTGGGCGACAAAGCGAGACTCGGTCTCAAAAAAAAAAAAAAAAAAAAAAAAAAAAAAGAATATCTTTTCTTCTGTACTTATCTGAAATTTATTACATTCCCACTATTAACTACATATTATAATCTTCTGATTCCACTGAAAATAATGCATCACACTGTGTAAGAACAAAGATGCAAATAAAACCTATCTAAAATGTCCAACTTCACAGTGCTGAGATATTTGCATTTTACAGAAAACATTTGAAAATCATTTTACTAAGTGGAATCCATTTTCCTCCATGAACTGTTAATACTGAATTCTTAATAGCTTCCCTAGGGTTTTGCGTCTTGCTATGAAGCCTTTAGTGATTTCATCATTGTTAAGGCACAGTAAACAATCACAGTTTATGCTCATAAGCATAAAACTTTCAATCTATTACTCATCTTAGTTTTTATGTTTCAAAGATAGAAAACTTATTTTTTATGCAATCTGAGTGTGAGACAATGCTAAATTGGTTTATAAGCCTTGCAAATATTGGTATACACATTTCTAAAATGCTTAATGTATAATATCAGCATTTTGAACTCTTATGGAGATAATTATACTTCTAAATTTCTGTTTTTTTTAAATGACACTGTTCTTTTCCTTTGTTGGAGCTAGTATTCATTTTGGTTTCTGGTTCTTATTCTTTGTTTATAAAAGACCATGTCAATTTGACCCTCTTATAAGTGACTCCTCAATATCTTGAATTTTCAGCTTTGGTTCCTAAAATATTTAAAAAAATATATTATAGGTCTATATATAAGCCTAGTATAAACATAACAAAGTTATCAAATAAATAACTATAATGCACAAATCCACTGCTTTTTACAATTGTAAAATGTATGTGTACTGTATACCAAAAAAGGAAACTGAGGATAAATACAGAAAATAAAATTAATATATTATTTTAATCTCTTAAATATACATCTCCTATCTAGTGTTGAATCTCCCTCTGCTTATTTTTCTATAGTTATGTAAATACGCAAAAACCAATATGTTTTTAAAAATTGTAGAATACTAGCATATGTAAGGTTTAATTTAATAGCTGGTTTTTATTTAAATTGCTATTATATCTTGAGCATTTTCTTGCTTTTTTCCTGCTCTTCCTAAGCATGACTTTGTATTATATTTTGCTATCTGTGCCACAACTTATCCAACTATACTGCTATTGTGAGCAATTTTGTTGTTTACAACCTTTTTAAAAAATTAGTCAAAGATCACCCTTACTGAAATCTTCTATTAAACTTCTGATTTTTTATTACACTATATTTCTCACAGAGAATTCGAAGTTTAAAGAGTATCACACTCAACGGTAATTATGCATTTAATTGAAATTATACTAAGCCTATAAAATAATATGGGAAGAAATTTATACCCTAAAGTTCTATTCATTTTCCTTTTTGTCATGTCTCAAACGGTTCTTAATAAAGATAGCTTATATTTTTATTTTCCTTAATTGAATTTCTTTCTGTCTTATAATCTTTAATAGGATTATAGGAAATCAATTAATTTTTGCATATTCATTTTTGTACCTGTTGCCTTATTGACTTTCCTTCTGAGGGCTTTTGCTATTTAGTACCTAAAGGCACATTGTTATAGGCTTACTGCAGAAATATTATATGAAATTAAATTTTAATTTTGCTAAGTCCTATAATTTTCTTTTAAAAATATTTTTATTTCTAGCTATATCATATTATATTTGTCTTGTTTCAATTATCCTGTCATATATACATGTCAACATCAAATGGTTCTTTCTTTCCATAGATGCAAATATTGTTCTTGCATAGAGCTCAAAGACTTCTCAATACTCAAAAACCCACCCATACATTTTATGTTAAACAACATTTTTTTAATGTCACTATTTTCTTTTTGTCTCCTTGATCTAGAAATATCCGAAGTTCTTGCCTTGCTCTTAATGGCTATACTTCAAGTGTTTCTCTATTAAATATGAAAGAAGCTAAACAGACTCAACTTTTCAGATGCTTATTTTTTATCAGGTTAAAATAACATCTTTCTTTTGCTAGTACACTAAAACATTCAGCATTTTACATGTAAAATTTTAATCAAATTACTTTTTTGGTATTTATCAAGATGTCATATTTTTTCATTTGATGTATTGATATTACTGAATTAAACATTTTCCTAATATTTCTTTTTAAAACATTTTTTTCTGAATTAAACCTTACTTCTTATATTATTACGGTATATTTTTCAAACATTGTTGAATCTGTTTAATAACATCTGATTTATATCTATCATATATGTATGTGTATTATGTGTGGGCACATATGTGATTTTAGCATGTAGTATTTTTATAGTTATGTTGTTCAATCTTTAGTTTCTGAGATTTAATACTTTTGAAGTAAGGAAGTTTCATTTCTTGTTGTTGACTTTTTACACTATGGATAAGTTTAACATTTGCTAGAATTCACCTGTAAAACTGTATGGATCTAGAGTTATTTAGCTAGTTAATTCTTTGACAAAATACTAGCTTCTCCAAAGATTGGTTAATTGATTTATTCAATTGATATGTGTTGAGTCTCATCTACATACCGTATACAGTGCTGAATGGGGAATCAGAAAGCCAGACATTTATGGTCTCCATTATCAGGGAATTTGAAACCTAGTCAGATAGCCAAATATTAAATAAGTCATCTCAAGAATGACTCAAGGTATTTTTTCTTGGCACTTTTTAAATATATATATATATGTATTTTTTGGTAAGTATTTCATGGATTTCAAAAAGTAATAATGGCATAAACACGTGTATGTGTGTGTACTTTATACACGTTCTAGGGGGAATTACACACCTTTTCTGAGGAATTAATGGACGTACCATGTTCCCAGGAAAGTTCACAGTCACACACACAAATAATAATGTGCACAGAGATCAAAGATTTATCAATACTCAAAAAAACCCACGCATCATTTTAGGTTAAACAAAATTTTTTTATGTCACTATTTTGTTTTTGTTTCCTTGATCTAGAAATATCCAAAAACATTTAATACGCACATTAAAACAATTTTTTTTCTTCTTCCATTTGGGCTGTGCTAACAAAATGCCATTGCTAAGGCAGCTTATGAACAATAGAAATTTATTTCTCATAGTTCTAGAAGCTGAAAGTCCAAGATCAAGATGCCCATAGATTCAGTGTTTGGTGAGGATTTATTTTCTGATTCATAGATGATGCCTTTTTCACTGTGTCCTCGTATGGTAGAATGGGCTAAGCTAGCTCTCTGCCATTATAAAGGCTACTAATCCCTCATGATCTAATCACCTCTCAAAGGGACTTTCTAACTCATCACCCTGGGAGTTAGGAATCTTTTAACTTTTCTTAAAAGAAGTTAAAAAGATGTATCTCTTAAAAAGTCTTAAAAAGATATATCTCTTAGTTGACTTTTTTTATCAACTCAAATCATGAGAATTTTAGATAATACTACTATTTGATTCAGAGTTGTCATGAGGATTAAGGGATTAAAAACATTTACATTATGCAGGTTAGCATATAGCATAATTTCAGACATACATTAAGTAGTACTAAATATTTAATATTATTATTATCACTACTTATTTAATATGAATTTAAATAATTTATGGTGACTCACATAATGAATCTATGGTCTTATTTTTGTCATCTTATTTTGAGTATTTTTTTCACATTTTCTGTATTTTGCTATACTATAATTTCTTGCACATTATGTGACTTGATGTTCTTTTTCTGTGATGAACCAGTACATATTTTGTTTTTAATTCTACTTAATGGTTATCTTTACAACTTGCAAAACTAATCATTTAAAATGTAAAATATTACTAACATATGGAAAACTACAGAAAGTACTATAACTGACAACAGACACCAACATTGCAGTCAGATTTAACAGATGTTAACATTTTGCTCTACTTGTTTCGTATCTTTCTCTTAAACAAACAAACCATTACATATAGAGCCAAAGGCCAGCTCCAGGATCCCCAGAGAGAAACACTATCCCGAAGTTGGTGGGAATTTGTCCCATGCACGTTTTCAACTTTTCATTATAAGAATCTGTATTCCTCTAATTGTCAAGTTAATAATTAAATAGTTTTCTTGAAACACCCTATTGTAAAATTAGGAGTTTAGCATTTTTGTACTGCACTACTCTATCTCTTAATTTTATTTCATCTCTTAATCAGTTGTTGTACATTTTAAAGTAATTTAAAAATGACATATAGATATTATATGTCTACACTGTTGAATAGCTGAGAAAGGCTTTTAAAAATCTTCAGAAGAGAAAAAAGAGTTAATAAACATATCTCAGAATGTTATTCCCAGCTAGATATATTGCAGACATTATTCCATTGGCCATTGGTCCTTATTATTGCAGAGAAGGCAATCAGCAGTCAACATCCCTCCTATCTGCCCATTTCTGTAATTTATTTTTTCTTAGTTTTGCAACTTTCAAATATGTTCAGTGTATTTCTAGACAAGAATATCTTTCTATTGATTCTTCTGTATTATAGAACTCCTTTTTGATCTGTTTTCTCATGTCAACTTTAAGCTCCAGTTATGTCTATAATCATTGCTTCTGTTCAAAATTTTCAGTTTCTTCCTGATGAACACATGTAGTTACTAGCCTAGGTAAGGGAGAGCACTCTCGGCCTTCTTTATCTCTTGGTTTCTTTCACACATTTTTCTTTATTCTCTAAATTTATGGTTGTTCTATTTTTTTAATGTACATTTTATAAATTTCTCAAGTTTGTTTACCATATTATTAATTTGAATTTTTTTGACTTGCTATTTCAAACTATCCAGTTCTGTTTTCAGTTATCATTTTCATAGGTTTCTTTGCAATCAATCCTCAACTCATCCATCAGTTTTGTCAAATATTCTACTGTCTTTCATCTCAAGCCATTCTCTTCTATTACTTCTCTTCTTTTTTTTCTTTTATATGTAGAGACAATGTGATCTTAAGTGCTATTGAAAGTACAAAGAATTCTCGCTCAAGCCTGTAATCCCAGCACTTTGGGAGGCTGAGACGGGCGGATCACGAGGTCAGGAGATCGAGACCATCCTGGCTAACACAGTGAAACCCCGTCTCTACTAAAAAAAAATACAAAAAACTAGCCGGGCGAGGTGGCAGGCGCCTGTAGTCCCAGCTACTCGGGAGGCTGAGGCAGGAGAAAGCTTGCAGTGAGCTGAGATCCGGCCACTGCACTCCAGCCTGGGCGACAGAGCGAGACTCCATCTCAAAAAAAAAAAAAAAAAAAAAAAAAAATTCTCTAGAGTTTACTTTGTTACTTATCATTAATCATTATTAGAGGTCTGTTCTTCTTCTATTTCAATTTAATGGCTTTTTTCCCAAGTTTGTATCATAAGGCTGTGTCTTCCTTTCTTTAATCTCTTTGTATTTCTGTTTAGTCAACCTTGGATAGAGAACAAATTGATTCAGACTTTGTGTTTATTAACTAATATGATGTGTAGACTGCTTCTTTCCTTACTCTTTGTTCACATGGGTGCTGGTCAAATATTTAGACATTCATTTGCACAACTTTTACCCCAATTTTTGATATCTTTTACTCTTTTGTTCCGTATGGGCCTCTTGGTTTGAAACAAGGTAGTGTTGTATGTCAAGTGTTTGATTGTCTGAAACACATAGCAGAACAAGTATCTGCTGATACAATTTTTTTCTTGCCTCTCTCTATCCTTCCCAAATCGAGTTCTTTACCTGTGGCAACTACACATTTCAGTATACAATGAATCACAGCTTGTCTTCCAGTATCTCTCATCTATTTATTTTCAGAAAGAGACAGTCTCAAACTGGGTGTAGAAAGAGGTGCAGATATAAAGTGGTGGGAGAAAAAGTTGGTTGCCCTAATCAGCACATGTTTAGTATAGGGACCCCTTGGTTGTCAGATTGATACAAATTCTTTTTGTTTCTGATCCAGAGGACAGATAACAACAATGGAAAATAAATTATTTTTTCCTATCCATGGGCAGGTTAGTTGTTGTCTTCTGTTTCTGGCTCATCACCGATGGGGTTTCTCAGTTTAATTTTATCAGTCTTAAGGTTTTAGAAGATGATGAGAAGATTGATGGGTAGTTCTGCTTTTGAATGGCAGCATAGACTTTGAGTTAGCATTTTTCTCAGCTTTGAGTCAAAGAGCTGTAAACAGAATAGAAACTCGTTTCCCTGTCAGTAAGAGTCTGGAAGCACTCTAGGCTAGGATGGCTTTAATCTCCAAGCTCCCAGGGTCCAGCCTCCTTCTATCTCATTGCTGCGTTGTGGCTTCCATTCTCAAGGTCTCATCACAGGTCAATGTGGGCACTGTTACCCATTACACTCAAATTCTAGTCAACAAGAGAAAAGAAATAACTAAGAAAAAAGGGCAAAGGATATACACAAGCTGCATTTTAAGGGAGATTCCAATAAGTTTCCATGGCATTCCTACTTATATTTTATAGACTAGAGCTTAGTTACAGAGCCATGACCACTTTAAGAGGAGGGCTAAGCTGGGAAATAGAGTCTCATTGTAAGTGATAGTGTACCCACCTAAAACTAAGGATTTTAATACTAAATAAACGAATAAAGAATGGAGATGAGGAAAACTAACAGACTGTCACATTTGTGGCTTTTTACCTTTCAGGGCATATTTCCATACCATTTGAGCAGATAATTGGGAGACGTTGAATCAATGGCTGGTAACCAGACCTCATTTTAAACCAAAATAGAAACTCATTTTAATCCTTTAGAGATGTCAAACAATTTTCTCTTTTAATAACATTATATTAGAGGATGTTTACACCACTCCATACTTACATATTTTAAGTAGGAAAGTTTTTAATATCACACGTGTTTGGTGACACTGAGATCCTGATTTGCCTATGAGAAAGACCCTTTTGCATCTATCAGAGAAATATATTGTTCCCTTTATCTGAGAGTGTTTTATTGTGTCTAAAAAATTCTTTAAACCAGCAATATATGCATGGCCCATCCTTGTCGATATTTTCAAGTGGTACAGTCAGCAACAGCTGTAAGTCTGAGTGCGAGAGGAGATTACAGGTGAGATGTGATCACGGGGTGTTGAGAATGGCCCCTGTGCTCCTAATCTTTTCCAAGTCCGTACCCATAATTTCACCATCCAGCAAGTTTACATTACTCAGCTTTATATCACACTGTCTTTCTGAGAAAACGCAGTTTTAATCACCATAAACTTGTCCTTTGTTCATACTACCTTTTATGTTTAATTGGTCCTTCCATTACCTCTCTAGCAAAGGCCTTGAACTTCATCAAGGCAAAATTTTCATTGTGAAAATCAAGAGTGGTTTTTCCAATAGGTGGTCTCTACTGTCTAATCATTAAATGTATTCCAGTTAATATTTGCGTCCTCTGACCTACACCAGAGCCACAGACCATAGCCGGGATAGGTCTAGATCACTGGAAGCTGATTTTTAAAACCTTAACCCTGTCTTTGCTTACTATGTCAATTACTCATCCCATTAATACTCAGCTCACAGCATACAATGGGCAAGTAAACTTTCTGCAACGTATTGCCCCTTATCTCCTTGGTCACTGGCAAGTCATCCTTCATCAAATATGGAATTAACTCCACATTTGTGCTGTTACTTTATTTTCCCTGCCGACTTATCCAAAGTATTCATAAACTCCAAAATTCATTTTCTTAAAGTGCTTTATTTGAGATGGGACCTCTAAGGAAGTCATTAAGGTTAAATTAAGACAAAAGGGTGCGTCTCTGACCTATGTAAAAAGAGACACCAGAGAGCTCGCCTTCCCCCTCCCTCCACATACACACACACAATAAGAAAAGCCCTTGTTAGGATATTGCGAGAAAGTAGATGTTTACAACCAAGGAAGAGAGTCCTCACCAGAAACCAAATCATTCTGCATCTCGATTGGGGACTTCAAGCCTCCAGAACTGTGAAAAAAAACAAATTATCTTTGTTTAAGCCACCCGGTCTATAGTACCATGTTATGGCACCTGAGAAGACTGATACAGGTATATAAAGGTGCTGAAGAAAAAGTCTCTAAACCATACCATGACTGGAGGAAGACGAAAGTGAAGGTTTGAACACTTCACTTGATGAGAACTGGCACCATATAACATAAACACTGAAGACAGCCCAGACATTCCCTGCTTATTCCTTGCCTTCATCTAGGAAAGAATGGGCACCTTAATCACCTCTGGTTGGACTCAAGTGACTAGTGGAATCACTGGGCAGGAGTCTGACGGTGCTGTGTTCATTACCCTGAAAATATTTGTCCCCCTTGCCTTGATATGGTGGGGCTCTGTTATTATTCACATATTATTTCCTCAGTTTTGACTTGGAGATAAAGAATGGGACAGATAATGGGAGGACCTAGTGTTGGACTCCTGTTGAGCAGGAGTCAAAGGTAAGATTGTAAGAAGGAGGTGGTCATAATGTGAGTCATGTCACTACAGATCCAAACTTTACATCATGTCTAAAGTAGTGATGCATTCATCAATATAAAAGTGCACAGAAAAAAGAATAAAAGGAAATCTTCTAGCACATTAACTGAGGTAAGTTAAGGATGTTCAGCTGAAAGGTTGTTTTCTATCTGCTTTGTTCTGGACTATTTCTTGTACTATTTTATAATCAGAAAACAAGCAAAACAAAAATGACATGTGCATATTTAAAATTTTAATATTATGAGCTAATATCTCTACACCCTAACTTCTACTGCTACATGAGTTTACTTTCTTCTCTGCATCTTTGCAGTTCTGTGACATTGTAAACTCATGTGTCTTGCATACCAAATGCACTTGTATCGTCAACTGTGAGGCAGTCTATGTTTGAATAAGTTTTTCATACTTTCATTTAATAATACACATTCTTTCACAAACTCTGTTTTTTGCTTCTACCATATTACTGAGGAAATCTGTTAGAATGAAAGCTCTGCTTTTCTAAGAACATGCTCTGTTTTGAATCAAGGATGATTTGCATTCTTAACACGGCAGGAGTTTGTGGGAATTTCTGTGCATCCATATCTTAAAAAGATCTCCATCTCCACAGGCAGATGTAGAATGTTGAATATTTAGCATTTGCTATTAGAGAGAGGATTGCTATTTATATTTGTAATGTAAGAAGTTGACTGCTTGTTAGTGTGCACTCTGCTACTTCACCGACTTAGTTATTGTTATTGTTTTAGGTGTCTTGGCAGTAACCTGGTTATTTTTTTCAAAGAAGGAATCCATGAATACCAAACCAGCAAGTAGTCTTCAAATAGAAACCCAGCGATCTATTCCTGCCTCAACAGCATGAGTTCTTGACCCCAGGAAGCAGGGTGCAGGATGAGCCCATGTACTTTAGGTTTCTTTAAATGATAAGCAGTTAGCCTCTTCTAAATAGTAAACAGTACGGTTTGGTGGCCATCCTAATTGCCCCAACCCCCTCAAAATACAAAACATGAAAGAAAACTGGCAACTACTACTGATAATATAAGCTCTGCTGTCAAAAACAAAACTGCAAGCAACAGATTGAAGGCACAACCGTGCAAAGATGCATCTCAAGAGGGATAATTAAAACACATATGCACACCCAGAGAAAAATAGATTTTTTGTTTTCCCTGCCCCAAATCCTCTTGTATTTTCAACAAGTAATAAGACGGGAGAAAGTGGTTGTATGCTAGAGTGCCTCTAAAATTGGCAATTAATAAGGATGCTGTATTGACTGTCTGAGATTTTCTTCCTGCCAAATGTTTAAATATATCATTCCGTTTACCTCTACCCACATTCTGTCTGCTTCAGGGAAGAGTTCTTGGTCCTTTTGACTTCCCTGACACCAGACATGCACAGGAGACCTTCCATAAATGAAAAGATTTGTCTGTGTGTATAGAAACAGAGAGCTGAAACTGTGAGACAGAGCCAGCTTTCCTTACAGATGTGTGCCCTCGGCATTGGTTGGATTTCTGTTTAATCCTTAATCCTTTGTCTTTGAGGTGTGTGTGTGTCTGTGTGTGTGTGTGTGTGTGTGTGTGTGTGTGTGTGTGTCAGAGACAGAGAGAGACACAGATAGACAAACAAAACCTGAAAATCATAATCCTCCATTGTCTTGCTCTTGTCATCATTTATTAGGATATGTCTGTAGATGGAGAGTAGCATTGCAATCCCTACAAAAAAAAAAATGCTTGTAAGTAGATCAAGAAAGACTAAAATTCAAAAGTGGGAGTATTTTTCTTCCTTCTCAGTTACATGACATTCAGAGCCTGGGATTTTGATTGCTGACAGTAAGAACACATCCATCCAGGTGCATTTAGTCTCTCTCTAAGAGCTGAAAGGGGATGCAGATAAAGTGACAATGGTGGAAAGGTGGAAGGTTGGATGAGGGGGCTCGACATGCCCATTTGGAGGGAATTTTAAGACTTCTGCCAGGTGTAGTTCTTTTCATTATCCAGATCACCCTAGAGAAGCCTAAAGACAGCATTAATCCAAATTTCAGGTATTTTTAAAACCGATTTATTCCTTCAATAAATATTTATTGGACACTCACAATGTGCAAAGCATTCTGGAAGATAGAAGATGCATAATATAGTCTTTTCTCTCAAGCCGCTTATGATTGCATAGGGGAGGATAATATATATATGCAAATAACTATATTATTTTATTCAGTACTCTTTCAGTTGCAAATGACAGAATCGAAACGCAAAGTCACTTAAACAGAAAATAAATTTATTGGTTCATGTAACTGAAAAGGCCATGAATATATCTTCAGGCACAGCTCAATTCAGGGGCTCATTTGATATAATTACTTCTCTCTATCTCTGTTCTCTTTCTGTCTCTCTCTCTCACTCTCTCTCCTTTCTCTCTTTTTCCCTCTTCCACTTTATTATTTTATGTTTTAGAGCCTTTGGATCAACCGCTGTGGACAGGGATAACATGATGGTTCAGTAACGGCCAAGTAACCAGAGCACCTAAAATAGTGTGTGGATTTCAACAAGTGTTTATTAAACATTTACTAAATAAGTAAAATGTTTTCAGTATCTTGGAATGATATAAAATGAATTGCAAATATTTTTACCCAAAGTTAAGTAACATGAATTTTAGCAAACCCAATGACAAAACAAACAAAATTATTTAGTGAACGCAACTCTGCAGTTCTCAGTCATAACAGAAAATGGGAAAGTATAAGATTCCAGAGATAGAAGCATTGGAAAACATGGAAATACAAACATATGAAGAACTGAAGTGCCTGACAGTAGGGTCCACAACTGGGTAGCCAAACAAATGAGGACAGAAGCAAGCTCATGGACTGTGAGAATGGGAAAATTGTCAGGAGAGTAGAGGTTATGGGAAAAAATCAGAGCAGACTGAATAGGAGAAAGTGAAGTTAAATTGATTGTGAGCCCTGAAGGGGGATGAGTCCGAGGCTGGTCTTTAAGTGTGGCTGTGTTGCTAGGCGACTGAAATGGAGAAGGACCGAAGGTCACTGGAGCTGAGGGGACTGAGGCACTAAAAGTTCAAGGTTTGTGATGAATCTTGAACTTGCAACTGTAAAGTGTTGAAGTCATACAGACAAAGCCAATTGTAATGAGGAGGGAGTTGGAGTGAGCTGAAGATGAACAGAATTATCCCAGGAGGTGAGCCCTCTCTGGAGTGGTGTGCTTTGTTCACTGACATTTGTAAACTGCGCCAGCAGGACCATCTGAGCCTGCCCTGGCCAGACAGGTCACAAGATTCTTAGCCAGACAGAAGATGTGGAAAGGATAATCAAAGATTGTCTGGTGTACTGGAAGGCTGTCGATGAGTGGGTCGCTTTAGAGTGTATTGCTCTGTGTTTTGAGCGTCAAACCTCTTTTTTTCTTCTTCTTCTTCTTTTCTGCGATAGAGTTTCACTCTTGTGGCCCAGGCTGGAGTGCAATGGCACAATCTCGGCTCACTGCAACCTCCACCTCCCGGGTTCAAGCGATTCTCCTGCCTCAGTCTCCCAAGTAGCTGGGATTACAGGCACCTGCCACCATGCCCAGCTAATTAATATTTTTAGTTATTATTAGTAGAGACAGGGTTTCACCATGTTGGCCAGGCTGGTCTCAAACTCCTGACTTCAGGTGATCCACCCTCCTTGGCCTCCCAGAGTGCTGGGATTACATGCATGAGCCATCGCGCCCAACGTAAACCTCTTTTAAATACCTGATAGCAGAAACTTTTTCCCACAGTCCAGAGACAGCTCTGTGAGATGCCCTAAAGCTGGAGGTCATTTCCCCAATTAGGATATCCTGGGAAAAGTTAGTCTCTATTTAAATAATAATAACCCACCTCTTCCCTCATTCCCACCACTTTCTAAACATTAACATTTTCAATTTGTGTCAAAAATTTTCTGATACACTATTTTTCATTATGCATTCACTCAATGATATAGCTATTTTTCTTTTGTCTAAACCTTTCTATTAGAATGTAAGCTTCATGTGGTCAGAAATCTTGTCCCGTTTGTTTAGTTTTATTTTCCTAGTCCTATGATCTGTGTTTCAAAAGAGAAGTTGAATACACACACACACACTCATGCGCACAGAATTTTCTGGTAAACTTTTTTTGTACAAAAGGATAAAAAACAAAGTCAGTCCAATACCAGATAACATTCTTTGTTTTCTGCCAAGTTGTTTGCTTTAGCAGTATTTAAAGGATATAAAAATGCAAAATAGTAAGGAAGTAAATTGTGTGGTTTATCCCATTGTCTCATCACACCTGTAATTATTTCTGTTTTAGTACCTCTTACTTTTTTTGCCTAAAGGAAATATAGTTAATCCTCTTTCTTTCTGTCTCCACCACCGCCGACTTCTCTTTTCCTTACCCCATCTCATGCACACACACTCATATACCACATATTCCTTCTTAAATCTATTTGCCAGACCTATGATTTCCATGTGAGTACTCTAATTTACCCTCTCATGTACGTACTTCCTTTGATTTGCATCATTAATTGGAATAATGAAACTTCTAAATTCATTATTGTTCTGGCTGTATATTTATAATCATCATCACATTATTAAAATAATTAAAACAAGGCCAGGCGCCGTGGCTCACGCCTATAATCCCAGCACTTTGGGAGGCTGAGGCGGGCGGATCACGATATCAGGAAATTGAGAGCATTCTGCCTAAAACAGTGAAACCCCGTCTCTACTAAAAATACGAAAAATTAGCCAGAAGTGGTGGCGGGCGCCTGTAGTCCCAGCTACTAGGGAGGCTGAGGGAGGAGAGTGGCATGAACCGGAGGCAGAGCTTGCAGTGAGCTGAGATGGCGCCTCTGCACTTCAGCCTGGGCAACAGTGGGAAACTCTGTCTCAAAAATAAAATAAAGTAAAAATAAAAATAAATAATAATAATAATAATAACAATAAAAACAAAATGCTCAGCTGCTTGGAGTGCAGTGCTTATGAGGTCAAGGTAGTTGGTTCAGTCTCTGGGTCAGCCAGCTGGTATTCACAGAGGGGGAAAATGGTTTTCTGCCTATGGACTGCACCCTTAACCTCAGCCAGTTGTCTTGCAAAGGCACAGCATTGGTTACAAGCAGACTGGGTTGAGAGAAAGGGAATGGGTATAAGCAAATCCACAATTAAGGTAGGATTAAGGCCACTCTACAAATCAGTCCAGTTATTTTTGACACATAGTGAAGAAGGCAAGCTAAGCCAGCAAGTATTATAGTATTAACTTGAAAAGTGCCTAGTAAAGGTATTTCAAGAATATAAGAACAAATCAGATAGAATTAATCAAAGGTAAGGGTAAATATTAGATAATAGGTACCATTTTGGGATGGCAATACCAAGAATTGTGCTAATCTCTTTAATAACGTCAGTTCATTTGAAGGCCTCTTCATACAGCTGTACAGGTAGTACACTGCAAAATTTTAGATGGAGCCTTTTACTCATGCTATTATGGAAATGTGCCACATAGGGTCATTGACTAGTTAATCTTTTCATCAGTTATATGACATAATCACTACTGTACATCAGTTATATGACATACCATCCTGCTGTACATATAAGGAAACTCTCTGAGACCAAAAAGAAAATATTTTCATTACATTCAGGAAAATCTATGGGGAAAATAAAGATGGTGCAGGATCACAGGAGGTGACTAAAAGAGTCCAGAATGAAAGACAGAACGAAAAAGCATGGATCTCGTCAGTAACATTAATTAATATCCTTATCATAAAATATTCTTCTTAGTGGAACACTTTAGTAAGAAATAGATGTTAGGACTCATCTGTCACCATTTTCTAGGCCTGGGATTATTCTACCCTTTACTTAGGATAGAGAAAACAAACAGACTGATAGAGTTGGGATGTTGTCCTGTCTAAATCTTACGTTGAATTATAATCCCCAGTGTTGGAGGTGAGGCCTGGCGGGAGGTGATTGAACATGGAAGCATATCTCTCATGAATGGCTTAGTGCCATGCTCTTAGTGAAGAGTGAATTCATGCGAGATTTATTTAAAAGTGTGTGGCACCTCCTCCCCTCCCTATGCTCCAGCTCTTGCCATGTCACATGCTGGCTCCCTCTTCACCTTCCACCATGATTGTAAACTTCCTGAGGCTTTCCCAGAAGCTGACTAGATGCCAGCACCATGCTTCCCTTAAAGCCTGCAGAACCATAAGTCAATTAAACCTCTTTTCTAAATACATCAACCAATCTCCGTTATTTCTTTATAGCAATGCAAGAACAGCCTAACACAATATTCTAATGTTTTTCATGTTTCTCCATAGGGGTGTGCATAGGGGGTGCTTTAAAATGCAGATCACTGAGCCCTACCTTAGGCTAAGGCTACTCTATTCCAATTTTCCCAGAAGATTCTTAAGTACATCAAAGTTTGGGAAACATTGCTCTAGAAGATGGGTAGAGTGATAAAACATACTCAACTCCTAAAGCCCACAGATAGGCAGAGGGCCTGGGATTAGATTAAGAGAGAAACTCCAAAAGGAAAATGAGACATCAGATTAACCATAAACACTAAGTCTCCTTCTTGGTGAATCTTATTTTACATGG
Source organism: Mandrillus leucophaeus (assembly GCF_000951045.1). Classification (NCBI taxonomy): domain Eukaryota; kingdom Metazoa; phylum Chordata; class Mammalia; order Primates; family Cercopithecidae; genus Mandrillus; species Mandrillus leucophaeus. The sequence goes on along the minus strand of NW_012103166.1, from coordinate 3,380,942 downwards.
ATGAACAACTAAATCATCATTAGACTTGGAATCCCAATAACATAACCTGTGTTAGGAGAGAAGCAGCAACATTTGACAGTGTAGAAGAACTAGGGACTTGAAGTAAGAATAACCCAGATTCAAATCTCTGCTCTTCCACTTTCCAGCCGAGCAACCTAGGGAAACAGTACACTTTCTCTAGTCTCAGTTTCCTTACTCATAATGTGGGGGATAAAAATACTCTCTTCCTCATTATTAAGATAATATGCAATGATTTATGTAAAGTCCCCAATATAAAGTGAATTTTCACTGATGATAAATGTCATTGTGCTTATTGCTCTTGTTAGAAGGCCACGGGAAGATCACTGGACCTGCAGAGAAAATCCATAGTTATTTTCAGATTGGGCAAAAAAGCAGTCAAAATGAGTTCCTCCTGCTTAAATGCTATGTTAAATTATTGGACTTCAAATCTGTAACAAATTTGGCTTTAGCCATATCTTAATAGTGCTATTTAAAGTGAGATTATTGTAAACAAAAAGAAATATTTAAGAAATGCAATGACAGGGAAGGAAAGTCTAAAGGGGTCTTTGGCACCTCATGTGTGTAGTCCCTGGGGAGGAAGCAGGAAGATAAGAGAAGGAAGAGCTTCTGCAGAATCCTTGAGAAGAGGACAAGTGAGGTGAAACATTTTGAATTAGCTTCATTTTCAGCACTATTTTCAAAGGAGATAGACATTAGCAAGTGTTTGTGTAAAGATGGTATTGTGGAAATGTTGCTGATAGACTCGATGACTTTGACTTCAAGATACATTTTCATCCTCATTTTTAAGGCAGGGATGAAAGCATCTGTCATAAGTTTTAGGAAAGGTTTAATCTTTTAGTTAGTTTGGAGGAAAAAAATAAAACAGCAACAAGTCGAAGGAAGTGCTGGTTAGACTTGGCAAAAGTTGCCACTTAGAGGAGGGTGACTGAGAGAGGCAGCTTGCATGCAAGAGTGCACATTGCCACTAATTCAGGATGGGAAATGGTAGTTCAAATACCAGGCAATGCCTGGTAATTGGATATTATCCTTTCCCAAGTGTTTCCATCATTATGCAGCACATGTGGATCACCAATTTTCAGATAAATGAAATGCCTGTGGAATCTTAAAATATTCAGATTGTCTGGTCTATGGCTTCCCCTTATAGATTAGTACGTGTAGGCCCAGTAAGGAACCATGTGTGTGAAGTCATAGCTAATTAGTGTTGTAGTCAAGATCAGAATCCAGATTTTCTCACCTTTAGGTCAATATTTATTTTCACTATCCCACATAATTGTGTCACTCTTACCATTCTTAGATATTTTTTGGTGATTAAAAATTTTAAGTACTTTGGAGGTTATCATTACTGATATCAGTTCTCCCTGGACCAGGCTAAAGGGTAGAAGTAGGAGGTTGGCATAGGAGGTAGACATAGGAGGGTAGACGTAGGAGGTTGGGTTAAATCTCTTCTCGCAAAATACAGTACCCCAAAACTTCCTTTTTAAAATTAAACTATTAATGATAGTCACTCATTCATGTATCATTTCTTATAAACTGTCAGTGAGCAAAATATACAGAAGAAAGTGATTGGGCTTTGTGGGTGTTGCAGAAAGAGTATTTTTTGTTAAAATTTTAAAAAACAAACTAGTTGCCTAAGAAAACATTTTATAATATGATTAAAGGGAGGTCATCTCATGTATTGGAAGCAGCTGCTCACACGCTGAATTTGTTGTTGCAAGGCTCTCAGAGTACACGGTGACCTGACACGCAGTAGACATACTGAAAGGTACAAGTACACGACATGCTCGAGAAAAATTTGGGGATAATTCTTCATTTGTTTAGGCCTTCACCGCTATAAGTCACAAAATCTGTAGTCAATCCACCTTGAGGTCAGGACTGTTGTGATATATGATTTGGGGCATTACTAATTGTATTTGCAGATATAAAATTAAAAGTAACTTTAATGTGTATACATGTGCTTATGTGTAATCTCACTAAGAATCTTACATTCGTCTCTAAGACATAAAGGTAGAATTAAGGGTTGAGGCAGCCTATAGTAGATTTCTAGAACAGACTTCTCAAACTCTAATGTGCATACAAATCAACTGGGGAGCTTGTTAAAATGCAGACTGGGATTTAATAGGTCTGGGGTGGGAATAGCTATTCACATTTCTAAACAATTCCCAGGAGATACTGATTGTTCTGGTCCATGGACTACGTTTTGAGTAATAAGGGTTTTAGAAGAGTGGAAGGAAAGGGGAGGAGCTGTAAAGCTCCATTACTTAAATAAACCAAGTCCCTTTCTCTATTTTTGATCTATTTCTAACAAGACATACAAATTACCATAGATTAAAGAGACTTTAAGAACTTGTGGCTCAAAGTCAATATATTTTGGTACTAAAAAGAATGGATGTGTGCATGTATTTCAGAATTACCCCCAGTCTTTTCCTTTCCACACTGCAGCCAGAATAATCTTTTAAAAACTCCAAATCATTATTTCTCTCTCTTTAAAAAAATATTTTAGTAGCTTCTTTCGTTGTACAGACAATGTTCAAACTCTTAAAGTAGTTCACAAACTTCTACTAGATGTGACTGCTACCTCATATCTGATCACTGTCCTCTTCATTATCTAAGCTTTAAACACAATGTACATCTACTAGTCCTTCAAGTACAATGTTTTATCCTCTCCTAGATTTTCACAATACTTTTCCTTCTTCCTGAAATACTCTTTGTCTTCCCCACTGCAATTCTCTACTTTTCTTGACTATTTCTTTTTCTTTCCCTGGGGAAGCCTTCTTTGATACCCACAGTCAGGTATAAGAGCCTCTACTATATGAACCTACAGCACCTTTGTTTTACCCTATCAAAAAACATCATATTGCCTTGGTCATTTTAATTGAAATTTTCTGCCACTGTATTTTCATCTCCCCGAGGACAGAGATCATTTCCATTTTGCTTATTATTTTAGTTTATTTCCCTAGCTAGGCCCTCTTTAGGCAAATAGTTAATAACTATAACATAAAAAAATAAGCAAGTAACAGTTGCAATCCCTAGAAGAGAGAGGGGGTGATGGATGGTGTAGGACATAGTCCAGAGACAGCAGAACACTTTTGACGTGGGGAATAACCTAATAGGGCTTGAGGAGCCAGAGGCAATTTTCTAGAAGAGAAGGCCCAAGATCTAAAATATGCATAATGGGCAACTGGAATTTCCCAATTGGAAGGCAGAAATGAGGAAATTTCAAAGGTGTGATGAAGAATGTTGAAGACAAAACTTACAGATCTAATTATGGTTTTCCTGAGGCTATTTAGACAAAATAATGTAACATACTACCAGACAGAAAGCCTGAAGTAGTAATAGAGGGAAAGTAAAGGTGAGCAGAGACTGGAATCAACTGTTTTCCCCAAATCCTTGTGGAAGCAGAGGATCACTGCACTGCGAGGCATGAGAATGCTAACAGTGTGGATTTAGGAGGCATCTCATTGCTTAAATCTTTGAGACTTGAGAACAGGCTTATAATAGCTTACAGAACAATAACTTTTTTTTTTTTTTTTTTTTGGTGTGTGTGTGTGGGGCCCATGTGACAATTAAGGGCACATTTGTGAAATATTCTATGTCTGAAAGAATAGGCAGGAAAGGAAGAGAAGAGATTCAAATGGCTCCTAAAATAAAACTTGCCTTGTGCCTTCAACACCCAAGATGATTATTTATTACACAAATCAGGGAAATGCTTGTTAGTTTGGGATAGTGATGCCCTTGACACTCAAATTGGATTTTATTTCTTAGGAAATCTCCTAAATTTTTTTTTTTTTTTTTTTTCAAGTTTTCTAATAAGTAGTGACCCTTTTGTCAAATAAAATATTCTTCTGCAGGAGATGATACTCAGAAAACTCATGTCGAAAATCAATTCCAGTCTACTACCCTCTCCCAACACCCATCAGTAAACTCTGAGGTCCTTCAGAGAGCCTCAAGGCTTTGGAATACACTACTAGAATCGAAGTTCTTCTATTATTCCAGGAGTTTGTTTTCCCCAAGCATTTGGTGACTTATATTTGCATGAATCCCATGGGGATACTCAGAAAACTCATGCTGAACATCAATTCCAGCCTTCTACCCTCTCCCGACACCCATCAGCAAACTCTGAGGTCCTTCAGAGAGCCTCAAGGCTTTGGAATACACTACTAGAATCTAATTTCTTCCATTATTCCAGGAATTCGTCTTCTGCAAGCATTTGGCGACTTATATTTCATGAATCCCATGGACTGCTTAGCAATATCTTAAAATTTAAAATTCAATTTTGACTCCAAATAAAATTTCCCACTATGATTTATTTATACATGCAGATACATAGAATGTATGTATAAATATATGTTATATAATGGAAGTCATACATACATGAATGGTTGAACTACTTAACATAAGAAATAACAAATACAAAGATTCAACATATATCAAGATTTAAAGAGGCAAAAAGGTAATTCTTCTAAATTTTAATTTTGCTTATTAGTAATTACCACACAGAATTTTTTTTTTTCTAATTTACTCTGTATCTTTTGAGCCAATGACCTTGCCAGCAAGTAATCATTATGGATGGAGAGTAAATCTGGCCTTCATATTGGGACCCCCTATAAATGTTTCTCATTTGTTGCTCAACCTTAACAGGGTATATCACAGGAACTGCCTAAATATTTGTTGACAAATCTAATGAATGAATGAATGTTGGCTTCTTTTTTTAAAAAAAATATTTTATTTTACATAAGGGTCTGGGATGTAGAGCAAAGTGCTGTAGACCTGGAATCAGAAGGCCTGGGTTGAGGCCAACTGTAGGCAACTCTAGGGTCTTGTTTGATGGTAGGTCTCGTTTTTATTTTTTGTTAAATGGAGGTAGCAAGCCATTCCTTAAAAACTCTGTACTGCCCTAAATCTGCCAACAACCATCTTTGGTAGTAACTGCGTTCTTTTGATCTCTAGAGCACGTATTCTCTCAGGAATCCCAAATAGAAGAGAATACTTTTACTGGGTTTTTTCTTTCCTATTCAGTATTTTCTTCGTTCAAATTCATTCCATTTGAAGATATTAAATATGGTTTTATCTCCTGATATTATCCCCAGTCAGGAATGTTTATCTTAGCTACAATGCAGCTCTCTAACCACTTACTTTATAGAAAGAATTTTAATAACAATCAAATAATTTAATTAAATACCTCTGCTCTTTAACAAAAATTATTCCTTTACTAGCATCTGTAATTCTAAGCAAGAGTTTTATTATTTTTTTTGGAGGGGGGGGTTGTTTGTTCATTTATTTATTTGTTTATTTATTTTATAAGACAAGCTTTTAAAAGACCTGTTTCTTAACCAGCTATTTCATGGGAGTATCAGTTGACCTCGCTGTTGATTGGTTGTGTGACTGACCCTTGCATTCAGAAAAAGAGTTAAACTCTGTCAAAGTACTGTAAAGATGAACAATATAGGGAAAACTGAGAGCAAGATGGCCAACTAGAAGCTTCTACTGATCATCCTCCCTGAAGGAACAGTGAATTGAACAACTATCCACACAAAAAGCACCTTCATAGGAACCAAAAATCAGGTGAGGAATCACAGTATCTGGTTTTAACTTCACGTCACTGAAAGAGACACTTAAGAGGGTAAGAAAGACCATCTTGAATTGCTGATCCCCTCCCACATTCCCCATCAGCAGGTGCTTGGCACAGGGAAAGAATCTATGTGCTTGGGGCACTGATGGTGGGACTTTACATTGGATCTCAGGGATGCTCTGCTGCAGCAGCACAAGTCAGAACTCAGCTGGCAGGAGGAGCATTTAGACCAGCCCTAGTCGAAGGGGAATCATCAACCCTACCAGTTTTAACCTGAGTTCCAGCAAGGCTCACTTACTGAGGGCTTAAGCGCTCTGAGGTTCTACATAAACTTGAAAGACAGTCTAGGCCACAAGGGCTGCAATTCCTAGGCAAGGCCTGGTGCTATGCTGGGCTCAGAGTCAGTGGGCTTGAGGGGCATGCGACCTAGGGAAACACGAGCCAGGCCAGCCAAGTAAGTTCTTGTGCCACTTCTCCCCCAGCTCCAGGCAGTGCAGCTCGCAGCTTTGATAGAGACCCCTTCCTTGCACTCAAGGAAAGGAGAGAGAATAGTAAAGAAGACTTGTTTTGCAACTTGGATAACAAATAGGGCACCAGGCAGAATCCTGGGGCACACATTCCAGGCTCTAACTCCCAGACAGTATTTCTAGACACACCCTGGGCCACAAGGGAACCCACTCTCTTGAAGAGAAGGACCCAGTCTTGGCAGGATTTATTACCTACTGAATAAAGAACCCTTGGTCCTAAATAGTCAGCAGTGACTGCCAGTCAGTACTTGTTATGGGCCTTGGGTGAGACTCTGGCTTCAGGTGTGACCCAGCACCTTCCTGGCTATGGTAGCTATAAAGAGGGACTCCTTATGCTTGAGAAAAGGAGAGGGCAGAGTAAAGGGAACTTTTCTTGCAGCTTGGATACCTGCTTGGCCACAGTAAGATAGACCACCAAGCAGGCTCTTGGGGTCCCTGATTTCAGGACTAGGCTCCTGGGCAGCATTTCTGGACTCGCTTTGGGCCAAGGCGAGCTCACTGCCCTGAAAGGACAGTCCCAGGCCTGGCAGCATTTACCACAGGCTGACTGAAGAGCCCTTGGCCCTTGAATAAACATCAGCAGCAGCCAGGCAGTATTTGCTGCAGGCCTGGGGTGGTAGTAGTCATGGGGACTGGCTCCTCCTATTGTGGAATGGGAAAGGAAGAGTGGGAAGGATTTCATCTTGTGACATTGTGTACCTGCTCAGACAATGTAGAACAGAGTGCTAGGTCGATTCCAGAGGTTTCCGACTCCAGGCCCTTGCTCCTGGATGGCATCCCTGGACCTGCCTGGGGCCTAAGAAAACTTGCCAACCTGAAGAGAAGGACACAGGACTGGCTGACTTTGCCACCTGCTGATTGTAGAGCCCTGGGGCCTTCAGCAAACACAGGTGGGAGTCAGGCAGTGGTTATTGCAGGTCTTCGGTGAAACCCAGTGCTGTACTGGCTTCAAATCTAACCTAGTGCAGTCCCAGTGGTAGTGGCCATAGGGGTTCTTGTGTCACCCCTCTTCCGGCTTCAAGAAGCTCAGCACAGGAGAGAGACACTCCGTTTATTAGGGAGAAAGTAAGGGAAGAGAACAAGAGTCTCTGCCTGGTAATCTAGAGAGTTCTTCCAGATCTAATCCATGACAACTAAGGTGATACCCCTATGAGTCTGCAAAAGCCACAGCTAATACTGGGCTTAAGATGCCCACTTATGCAGATAGGGCTGCAGTGACCAGAAACTTAGATCACAACACCCGAGACCCTAAAACCTGGAAAGCTTTCTCAAGTTGGATGGGTATAAACAAGTCCAGACTGCAAAGACTACAACAAATACCTAACTCTTCAATATCCAGACACCAATGGACATCCACAAGCACCAAGATCATCCAGTAAAACATGAGCTCACCAGACAAACTAAATAAGGCACTAGTGACCAATCTCAGAGACAGAGAGAGGGAGAGAGTTATGCAACCTTTCAGACAGAGAATTCAAACTAGACGTTTTGAGGAACTCAACGAAATTCAAAATAACACAGAGAAGGAATCCAGAATCCTATCAGATAAAGTTAACAAAACGATGACAATAATTAAAAAGAATCAAGCAGAAATTCTGGAACTGAGAAATGGAACTCACGTAATGAAGAATGCATCAGTCTCTTCCCAGCAGATTTGATCAAGCAGAAGAAAGAATTAGTGAGCTTGAATACAGGTTATTTGAAAATATACAGTCATTTGCAACAACATGAATGAAACTAGAGGCCATGATGTTAAGTTAAATAAGCCAGGGAAAGAAAACCTTTGCATGTTCTTACTTATTTATGGGAGCTAAAATTTAAAACAATTAAACTTAGGGAGATAGAAAGGAGAATGATGGTTACCAGAGGCTGGGTAAGGTAGTGGGGGGTAGGGTAGGGGCATGGGGATGGTCAATGGGTACAAAAACATACTTAGATAGAATGAATAAGATCTACTGTTTGATAGCACAACATGGTCACTACAGTCAGCAATAATTTATTGTACATTTAAAAATAACTAAAAGAGTTTAGTTGGATTGTTTTAACACAAAGACAGGATCAAGTGTTGAAGTGATGGATACCTCATTTACTCTGATGTGATTATTATGGATTGTATACCTGTATCAGAATATCTCAACTCCATAGATATATATACCAACTATGCACCCACAAAAATAAAAAATTAAAAAAATTAAAAATGACGAACAGCATAATATAGTGCATATATCATACTGCTAATATGTATTTCATAAATTGTACTGTAACACAAGATTTAAGAATCAATTTCAGAGTATAATATGGTAGAGTTAATTGAATGGTTGCATATAATTTTGCTTTTCTTTCTTTTTAAATTCTTCTTTACTAACTAGCTTTGCCCAGCTTATACTTAAGCAGAAGGCTGATAACCTAAAATTTTCTGATTAGAGAGAAGAATATAGGAAGTAGCATATGTTGAGTTCCTATTATAAGCCATATTATAAATTTATTTAATCCTCATAATGGCTCTGGGAAATAGGTATTATCATTTCTATTTTACAAACTTCGATTCAAAGCTCAGTCAACTTAATAATCTCCCCAAAATTGCACAACACAAAAGCAGTGTGGTTGGGATTTGAATTCAGGTATGATATCCCCAAATCATGATCTCTTTCACTAATACCACTCAGTTTCCTAGGGGACGATAAGAAAATAATTTGATAGAGATACAGAATTTTAAAATTGTTATAGAACCTATGTATATAAAGATTAGATTTTAATCTAATAAAGAACACTAGATTTTGAATGAACTTTGTATGTAATAGAACACATTTGACTCAATTAGAAACTTATTTTCATTAAATATACATATATATATCTCACATACCTTTTGCATAGCAGGTAAAGGCTAGTAATTTGATTTTCAACTGTAGCAAGGATATGATCTGTCTATAATATTCCTGGCAGTAGTCATTCAGGCTTAAATATTCCCAGATCAAAGCATCTGCCATCAAAACTCAGAACATAAAAGTTGGACATTATATCACTAAGATCTTGTTTAAATCTGAATACTAATAGAAATAATTAATAAAATCAAGGCATCAGTTTTTTATTCTAGTGTAAGTCCTGAAAAAGCAAATGGTATGCTCTTTACTTCATGATATTATCTGAATTTGATGAACCCACCTATTCTTCCTTTGGGGAGACAGAGCAGACATGAGGAAGGAACTAGAAGTCAGTCTCATGAGTCTGTGACTTAGACCCTTCTCCATCTCACCTTCTTATCCAAATCAGGCAACTGGATCTAACAAGCGACAGAGAACACTCACAGAAGAGGTAGCCACCGAGTAAATCATTTAATCACTCCAAGCTTTGATTTATTCAGTTAAAAAATATGAATCATGCATACTCTGCTCTGATTAAAATACAGATTCACCCTTAACATTTGAAACATGCTTAAGCTCCACAGCCCACTCCTCTCACTCCAATAATAGGAATGGTTTGGTATCAGCGTGCAGAGAACCTCATCGAAGCCCACTGGGGATACAAAGTTTTGAAATTTTTAGACAAATTCCTATTTCAGATTTGTCTCTAGACAATGGTAGGTAGTATTACATGGATGCTGAACCTTAAATAAGGATAATATCTGAACACTATTTTGCACAGAATTTACCGACTAGAAATATGATTGATAATCTGAATTTTTTAAAGAGAATGTATCTATATTTTAATTACTACGAAAGATTTCATGAATTCTGATTCATATAAATAATATATATAAAAACATTTAAAATTAAATGCCCATAAAGGGAGCCAGTGCCCTCTTGTCAAGAGCTTTTGTTGCTCATAGAAATGCTCTTCAGGATGGTATATAATTAATGCTGCAGGAATGCTGCCAGTAACAGGATACAGTGAAATGTTAGATACCATTAAACAATAATTGAACCTAAAGGCACAGGGTACAGAATACAACATTTCTGATTCAGCCCATTTGTCAAAAAATAATAACCAACATAATTTAATGAGTTCTTACACTGCCAAGAACTTCGCAAATATTTCTCATTTGTTCTTAGAAAAATGCTTACAAGGTGGACTTATTTTTCCTTTATCTCAGGTTAGGAAAGTGAAGCTTCTAAAGGTCAGGAAACATGTGCATATGAATGAAACAATTACTGCTAGATGTATATACATCTGCTTTCTTCCAGAGCTTTGATGCATCTCCCATGAATTATAGAAAATAGGATGCATGTTCCCTCTGGGATAGGGCCTATGTATAGCATAGCAACATATACACTTGTATTTAATATGGATAGAGATGGAATTATAGCAAAGGTGAGCTTGACTCTAACTCCCAAGCTTTCTCAGTCATTGTTTCACTTTATGAAATAGTCATCCCTTTGATGCTCATGTACTTCTCTGTACTTCATATGTAATTCTCTGTTCTTCACATATTCTATTTTAATTTTGCCTTTCTTCCTCATTTTATACTCCGATTTTCTTAATGATATTACTCCACACTTGTTATGTGTTACTCCTCCTATCAGTGGACCCTGTCCTGGAGGTAAAGTGCATCCTGTGTTTTTGAGTCAGGGCAGTTATATCAACCTTCAGGCAAAAAACAAACATATACACATCTAGCAACATTCTTTTATTTGAATCCATATACCGCTTTTTAATTTACTGTATTTAGGCAATAAAAATTACTTTCTCTATTATATTGACAACAAGATGCCACTGATTGTAAGACGCATCATCATTTTGAGTCACTTAGAAAGAAAAACATAGAATCAAATAAATTACAACCTGATACTTTCTTATCATTAATAAGATGCAATTTAGTTTCAGAAATATTAATTCATGAATAAAGTGTGTACCTTAAATCGAGGAAATATGGTATCTGTTATGTACCTCTCATTCATGCTGTATTGGATAAGTATTATTTTAATGGATGTAACTTACACACACAACTCACCATTCATCCAATATTTATGTAATTCCATTTCTAGAATGTGTGCACAGGCAGTTAGCCCCATGGTTGATCAATAGACTCTGGAACCACTCTGTTTGAATTCAAGATGTGCCTCCAGCACTTCCTAGCCATATGACCTTGGAAAATTTCTTAACATTTCAGTGGATCACATTCCTCTTTTCTAAATTATTATTATTAACAATAGTATATAATTCATAGGGCTATTGCGATGATTAAATGAATAAAACTGTGTCTTGTATATATTAAGGGTCTAAGTATTTACTATGAATACAGTTGTTATTATGAATACAGAGAACATGAAGATGTGAACCATACTGAAGTCCCTATGCAAATCTTCACAATGCCCAGGGGACTCTATCTCAACTTCAAGATGCAAACCTTTACAAGCATGCAGCTGTTCCAGCATCAATAATGCATGCACAGTTCATAATCATACCAGTTATGTAACCTGTCGTGCAAGCCACATCCTTCGAAGGCATGTATCCCCAGAGGACAGACAAAGCTATGCACAGAAAACCTGCTGTTTCTTAAGTATTTCCACTTTCCATAAATTTACAATTAATATTAATCCTGATCTTGAAAATAAGCTGTGAACCAAAGCAAATCACCTTAAAAGCAGATTTTCATTAATGAGGAGATTTGCTGTAAGTTTCTCACAGCCTACCTTTCTTACTTGGCTTTTGTGAGAAATTGCAAATCTTTCCCTGGTGAGATCCATACCATGACTGCTAATACATGGTCGAGAGCACTTTTGTACTTAATTGGTGCAGAAATACAAGTAAAGGCAGAGCTGTGTTCACCTCCTCCTTCATTTCCTCTCCATTCCTTTTCTGTGATGTCACATACTGATACAACATCTACACATAGCCACGTGTCTAACAAACATACATGCTCAAGGCTTAGGCAATCTTTGACCTTCCTCCTTCCTCCTGCATACCTTAAACAATAATTTAAGGTCAAGCACATTTACACGTTCCCCAACATGCCCTTCTCCATCTTGTGCTCCTCCATCCTTTCTCATTCCCCTTGGTCAGACTTGCTTGAACTATGTTTCTCAGAAAGGCAGGTACACTTACCTATGGCTCTAGCAAAAATTCCTTTTTCATTATTCCATAGGTTCTGCAGTTATTTTAAATTTTGGTAAAAATAAGTGTATCTAGCACCCTGTTGCTGAAAACATCTCAGATGGGCTAATGGAGTTTTATTAAAGAGGAAAAAACCAAAGTCACATATAAAGAACACTTACAAATAAAAGCATAAGCACATTCATTTCTTTTGTTTATTTTTGCTCTATTTACTCATTTTTATATAAAAAGATAATAGAGACAGCATTATACAGCAGAGACAAGTGTAACCTAATGCCATACGTTTTCTTTTTTTAAAAAAATTATACTTTAAGTTCTGGGATACACGTGTAGAACGTGCAGGTTTGTTGTATAGGTATACATGTGGCATGGTGGTTTGCTGTACCCATCAACCCGTCACTTAGGTTTAAACCCCACATGCATTAGGTATTTGTCCTAATGCTCTCCCTCCCCTTGCCCCCCGTCCCCCAACAGGCCCCGGTGTGTGATGTTCCCCTCCCTGTGTCCATGTGTTCTCGTTTTTCAACTCCCACTTATGAGAGAATGCAGAGTTTGGTTTTCTGTTCCTGTGTCTAACCCCATATATTTTCATGGGGTTTCATGGGGTTTTATTTATTCACAGAAACAGAAAATAGATGTAAGTCATAAACTATGGAATTGTCTAACTGTAAGTCTGTATCCTAGCCCACCTGATACTTCTTGTAAGAAGTACCCTTCTTCATAAGAGCCCTGATCACCCTAGAACATGCAGAAATTATCGTTTTGTTTTTTTTTTTTTTTTTTTTTTTTTTTTTTTTTGTATTTTTCCATGATGGCCTAAATAGAGGGCCACTTAGTAAGGGAAGTCGTAGTGCTGAAGGTGCTAATGGTATAAGTGGCCACAGACTTAATATTGTTATATAAGGTTTCCCCAGTTTGAGTTATCATACTAACATTTTTCTGTATAAAATGGGAGAGTGAAAGTTCTGACATTCATTGATAACTATCAAAGACGACTAAGGCCGTCTGTGTTGTCAGCATGTTTTGTGGCCTAATCACTTCTAATTTTGCTGTTAAAAATGGCATCTACTGTTTCTTTGATATTTAGAATCCTCTGACCTAAGTTTTCCCACCTATCAATTTAGACAGCATGCTACATCTTCTGGATTCTCTGAAATAATTCATGATCTCAGTTCTCAAAATCGTACGTAATATGGTTTGGCTATATCCCCACCCAAATCTCATCTTGAAATGTACTTATCATTATCCCCACGTGTTTTGGGGTGGGGGGACCGGGTGGGAGGTAATTGAATCGTGGGGGCAGTTACCTCCACGCTGTTATCATGATAGTGAGTGACTTCTCGTAAGATCTGATGGTTTTATAAGGGGCTCTTTCCCCACCTTCATTCTGCACTTGTTCCTGTCACCATGTGAAGAAGGATGTGTTTGCTTCCTCTTCTGACATGATTATAAGTTTCCTGAGGCCTCCCAGCCATGCTAAACTGTGACTCATTTAAACCTATTTCCTTTATAAATTACCCAGTCTTCGTTATGTCTTTATTAGCAGCGTGAGAAGTACAGAATGGATTAAATAAGCAACAATAAGACAAACACCAGGTGCACAGAAATGACTTTGGTCCTTAACCAACACAAGAAATGAGTATTCTCTATTGGTCTCTGTGTTTCCCATTTATTTCTCCTTTTTCTGCCCTTGAAATGTTTCTTACTCATGTCATGTTGAAAATGTCGAAGTATAGCCATTTAGGGTAAGTATGGACTTCAGACAAGGAGCTCTGAGGAATGTGATCCTCGTTCTGGTTTATACAAAAGACTTGGAAGCCCTTATATTTGCAGTAGGCCACTGAGGCATGGATCTCCTCATCCTGAATCCCTAGCATCTTTCAGTGACTTGAACATAGTTCTGACTGGCTAGCACTATATTAGTGAATCTCTGAAGAATGGGGCTCAAGACAATTGATGTACAGGAGTAGGTACAACACTGAAAATTGTCTACCACTTTTCTGGGACTCATAGAAAATAAAACTATCCATTTATTCATCTTAGAAAATTAAGTATTATTTAACAAATAGCTGTGATGGGCCACTTCTGTCCTAGACACTTGGGATATATACTTTATTATCATTACTTTTTAGTGTTTATTAGGTGCCAGGCACTGTTTTGTGTCCTTCATATTTAATAAATACTAAATAAAATATAATTCTCATGCCAAAGGAATAATTATTTCTCTCTTTATCCTGCCCACGAATTTTCTCATCCAGGGACTTTGAGATCAAGAAAATAGCTGAGTTTTCTCATTATTCAAGTTGGAAAATGAGCAGAATTTATTTGGGCTCTCTTTTACTCTATAGTCACTCTTATCACTGGTTGGTCTATTTTGTGCACAGTAATGTGTCACTTCACAATAGGGATGGAGAAATATGTCTTTAGAAGATTTCGTCATTGTGTGAACATCAGAGTGTACTTATACAAACCTAGACAGTGTAGTCTACTCCACACCTAGGCTGTATAGTATAGCCTATGGCTCCTAGGCCACAAACCTGCACAGCATGTCACTGTACTGAATACAGTAGGCAATTGCATTAGGGAACACATTAGGCAATTAACACAGTGGTAAATGTTAGTGAATCTAAACATATTTAATCATAGAAAATATATGGTAAAAATACGGTATTATAATCTTATGGGACCACCATCATACATGTGGTCTAGTCTTTACCAAAGCATCATTATGTGACATGTGACTGTATTTATTTCCTTTTATTGAGTTTTAAACTTTGCTAAGCAGGCTATGTAGAAGCATCAAGGCAAATACAGCACCATGGCAAAATCCTGAGATACCTAGAAGTTTGCCTTTTATTAGTCACAGCTCACATGCCACCTACATGGGGCCATTAGGAGTTGAATATAACAAACCGGAATGACACATCACATACACGCCTGGAGGCAGATATTTCCAAGAATACTTTTTTTGCTGTCTTCAAAAAGAAAACTGAATGAAGAAGAAAATAATCCTGTCCTGATTATTTATTTTGCAAAAATATGTGTTAACATGGAATATTAACATATAACTCAAAAACCAGTCGAATGCAAAGTGGCTCAGAAAGGGGTTGCTCTGGTCTTTATCACCCTTTTTGCCGCAGAGCATATCTTTTCTGAAAATTCAAGTTTAAAAAAAATGAAAAACCACAACAAAACAAGAGATGAGGATCTGTGAGCAGGGCACGAAACTGGTGAGATGTGAATAGGAAATGTTGAACAACTCAGCAGGATGATTATCTATTTGTTTATTAAGTTTTCCAGTATAGTAAATTGATCTGAAAATAACAGAACATTTATGAAGCATGAAGCGTTTCCTAAGCTTTCAATTAAAGTTAAATAAAACAAAATGTAGGATGTGTGTACATTGTGGGAAATCTCATTATGGCACTGGTCACCACGGTCAGGCGTGGCTTCATTACCCTGTGCTGCTTCTTAGTTCACTGTGTACCAGCTCAGATCAGGCATCAAGCATAAGTAATACAGCTCTTTGGGAACATGGGGTTGTAACATATCACTGTGATCTTTTAAGACAAAGGGCACCGTTGTGGTCCCCACTTTGGATAGGAATAAAATGAAGTACATCAAATGATTTTCCATAGGACCCATTGCAAACATCAGGAATAGGACATAAAGCTCAGAAAACAATGTTAATACTCTAAATAATTTGCTAACTCTGTGCTTGTATTTCTGTAGTTTTTTTTTTTTTTTTTTTGAGCTTGTATTCAGAGAGGTTAGAAGAGAAAAGGACAGAGCA
>NW_012103166.1:3336551-3364931 GCF_000951045.1 Mandrillus leucophaeus | reverse complement strand
ATAGGAATAAAATGAAGTACATCAAATGATTTTCCATAGGACCCATTGCAAACATCAGGAATAGGACATAAAGCTCAGAAAACAATGTTAATACTTTTCCTTCTTTCTTAACTCTGTGTTTTTTTTTTTTTTTTTTTTTTTTTTTTTTTTTACCTTGCCTGGAGCTTGAATTCAGAGAGGTTAGAAGAGAAAAGGACAGAGCACAGGAGGAAGAAAGGGCACAGCAAGTGAGAGAATGGAACAGACCAACGATGCATGTTCTGATAGCTCAATGCAGGAAGCATTGAGCAGAGCGTGATGGGGTGTGGGAGAGGGAGCTGGCATGGGAGCCACACCCCTTCTCTTAAGATCCAGACAAAGGGAAAGCCACACAGTCTGTTAAACTCTGAGGTCCAAGAACAGTTAAATAAATGAGTCCAAATTAAAGTAGCCTGCAAGCCATCAAGAAAGACCAACAACAGCAGCCAAAACCAGCCCTATGATGACTTTCTGTTCTTAGTTGTAAAAAATTTGTGTGTACGTTTTAATTAGTAAAATCTCAGTAAGATATAAAACAGGACTACTCAGTTTTGGTGCCTGTTCATTAGCATCTGTTTTAAGAAAGCATCTACTTGTCCCAGTTCTTTGAAAACATGAACTGCGTTGGAATCATTTGCAGGCCAAATTCCTCTTACACTTGGAGAAATACCAATTGTGGACAGTTTTCTCCACTCTCTGAAAGGTCACTGAAGCCCTAGACCAATGGAAAAAAAATTACATATAAATAACGCATATTTATAACCTGAAATGGTTCCAAACTAAAGACAGGGCCAGGTACAGAATAAAGCCTCATGCTTCCCTTTTTTTTTTCCAGTATTTCCTAGTGTTAGGGAAAGATTTCCCCTATCATCTAAAGAAAGCATTAGCTTAAGAGTGGGATTTTTAAAACAATAAACACTTTACCCACCAGGCGAAAACAGAACTCTTCTTCTTCCTGAACTTCACTCTGCTCAACTTGCCTGTGTACCACATTGGAACAGTGCTGAATTAGAAGTCAATTAATAGTGAAGGCCTGTATTTCAGTTTTATCTCAGCCAGTGAGTTATTTTGTGACCTTGGGCAAGTCATTCAGCTTGGATTAGGACTCGGTGATTTACAAGGATCCTCCAGTTTCTAGAAGACCATGTTTTAGAAGAAAGCAGCTCTAGTATGTGATCTTCATTCTACTACTTAGTAGTAATTGAACTGGGCAAGTGGCTCAGTCACTCTCTGCCTCAATTTCCTCAACTGAAAAAGTGTATAACCCTCATGGAGTCTGTGAAGATAAAATGAGATAAGGTTTCTGAAGAGCTTAAAAGGGCACCTGGCATTTAATAAGCTCGCAATGGCTTTGTGCTCTTAGTTACAACGATGCTTCATCATCTCCAATAGTAGTAATTTCCTTTGTGCCTAGTGGGTGTCTTTAGCCAGCCACTTTACTAACAGACTGATTGGATAAGTAATGATTTGGAACAATCAGCACTGGAGGCAGGTTTGGGAAGGAGAGTCTGGCTGATTGCTGTTGTGTTATTTTTCTTTCTTTTATGACCCATAACCAGTACTTACTGGAGCAATATATATTCACAAATTGTAGTCCCAGAGAGTTGGAAGGAAAGTTGCTATTTAAAGGCTTCTCACAATGTCTTGATTGGCATTTTGTGGTTACTACACAGAAATCAACTGTTGGAGAAGGATTGATTTACCTAGAATAGTTGGTGTTGCTGTCTCCGAACTATGCCAGGTTATACTACGGATAGATCAAATAAAATTAATAAATATGTAAATAAATGAAAAGGTAAAATGTTTTAAAGTGCTTAAGGTTAGGTCAGGTATACAAAATGCATTCACAATTGAAATAATGATGTTTTACTGAAAATTAGGTGTCCTTACTTGTGATATTATTGAGTTTATCATATTCTAATTTCATTGGCTTATATATGAGCCAATATGATATTATTGAGCCAATCATATATTTGAGGAAATATTCTAGGTAGGGAAGTTTCAGTGAAGTATTAATTTTCTCATGGAGTCTTCTTGCTTACTATGGATTGTGTGAAAGTACTTAAATAAAGCTTAGAATTTGTATAGTAGATAGAGGGGATGGAGAATTATAAAAGAATAGAAATGAATATTTTAAAAAGTTAGAGGCAGAGTTTGCAGCACCTAGAGAGGGTGCTATGGAGATGGTCTTCATTGGGTAACAGGTAGGAAGGCATAACATCTGTTAGGTAAGGAGGAACTCATGAGTTGCACATTTCATAGTTTCTGTTTTAATCAAGAAAGTATTGGTGAGACATTATAGAGTTTTGCACAAGGAAGAAATGTCATGAAATAAGTGAAGTCGTCGATTGAACCACCTGAAATTGCCAATATTTGATCTTTTTATCTTTAAAAATGGCAATTTCATGTGTCTTGATCTAAAATCTTAAAATCAATCTTTCCATTGGATGAGAGGCAGGGAGATTAGCTTGGAAGGTAAATCTATTATCCAGAGACAAAATTTCATGGGCTTTGATAAAGGTGTATATTTTTCTATAAGGAGAGAAGAGTAAATTTTACTAACATACTTTGGCTTTTGTTCAGTTTTCACAACCCCTATTTTTGCTTTATTATTGTTTTCTTTTCTTTTGTTTGTTTTACTCTTGGGCAAGCAAATTATTTGTTTTCTCACATCTTTTGGGGTCCAATTTTGATGATTCTGATCTTTCTTAGTTGCTTGACCCATAGACCCTGTGTAGAACATTGCAAGGCTCCGTCTTAGAGTAGCAGCAGTGATGATCTTAGTTTCCTACGTTAGGACTGTTGTGCTGGATTTGACAAGTGAACTGAAAAATGCAGGAATAAGTACAGCTATTGAGAACAATCATGCCGTCTCTTTATCAAAGTTCTTCATTAGCTTTGGAAAAGTGCTGTAGGCCTAAGGAAACTAAACTTTCTAGGGATATTCCAGGTTTTAAACATATTAGAAAGAGAAAACATTGGTTCTTATTTAAGAGAGTTTATGAGCCCTCATCCTTGAAATAGTCAAATTTATAAGTGATATAAGGCTGTATGTGTAGTTAATAAAACAGGAATACATAGCCACTAAAATGTTTTAAACTTTCAAAAATGATTTGGTGTTCTGTTTTGGGATTAAGGAACACTGAACTTTGAACCATTTCAACCCACTTCTAATTCTGAGGTCTAGAGATACAATATGTAGCATGGAGGAGTTACGACATCAGCTGATGACTATCCATTGAAGTTACACCAAAAAATAACAACATCCATGCTTGCAGATTTGGGATGACAGAATACTTATGAGGTGTTTGTTTTTTAGTTATATATTGCATTATAGGCTAAAGATTTGGGCCTTTTTGCTGAAAGTTATTAATCTAAAAATGTTTTCATTATTAAAAGTAGAGGCACTATTAGGGAGTCCTTGAACATTTAGGATGAGGCTGGAAAACAACACCCCCGGCCCCAGACCCATCTCTCAAGCTGGTAGTAACCAGCAAAATCTGCTGTGATTCCTGTCTTTGCCATCTATTCAGGTTTCATTTTGTTATTCAAGTTTCCCCGTATGTTTAATGAAGAAATAGGGCAAAAATAAATAGGGTGAGGAGAGGACATAGATTAGATACCTAACATGTATCTCTGGCTCCCTTTAGAACCTTGGTCACAGAAGGTGAGAATCCAAATGAGCTCTTCTCTTCTTTGGCCTAACTGACTTTCTTTCTTCCCATGGAAAATATAGATTTCCTGCATTTGTTCTGGTGAGTAACTCCGAAGGCAACATAAGTCCTGGATGTTGGGCACCAGGACAAATACCCTTGATAATCTACCTGCTAAACACACAGGTGAAAAACAAGAGCATCTTATTTTGTGTGTGTGCACATGTGTTGATGTTTCCTCTTTATCTGCTCATGGTAACAGGTTTCCTCCTCCTCTGTTTTCCCTTTCCCCTTTCCTCCTTCCTCTTAATTTATAGAAAAGAGTAGGAGTGGGAGAAACTTCTTTATTTTTTCTGATAATATAGGATCATTCATTAGTCAGATCTATGGGCTTCCTGACCCAAAGTGAGCTCCAAAGCTCTTCCTGGCCCTGATGATGTGTTTGGGAGAATATGTGGCAAGCTCTCTTTTCTTGCTGACACACTGAACTCTGAGTGGTCCTTCAGAGGCTGCGTGAAATGAACTTAAATCAAGGCCTGGAGTTTGGGATCATGGGTAGTTGCATTCATGCCTGAAGTGTGAAGAACAATACAACTATACTTTTCACTATACTTCTCGGATACATCTTAGCATCAGACTATTGTTTGCTAAATGAGTCACGTTTATTAGTTTTGTTTCATCCATATGACTGTAAGCTCCCAGAAGTCAGAACCCCGCCAGACATTTTGTTGTGTCCTTCATAGCAGGCTGCACAGAGATTAAATAAACATTGACATTTCACAAAAGTGGAACAACAGAAAAAGAAAGAAAAAAACTATGAAAGATACAAGGAATTGTAGGCCAAGAAGAGTGTGAGACACAAAAGAGAAAAAGGCAATCTGGGGAAATGTACCAGGAGAGAAGAAAGACACGACAGAGTCATTGGGGTTGAGGGTCCCTATAGAACACTATTTAGTGAAAGATGTCTTCCTTTAGTTCTTCTTCCTTTTTGTTCCCTATCCATATCCTTGTTGTTCTCCCTTTCTCAGTTTCTCTATGTGTAACCCCAAAAGAAAGCATAACCATGGACAGCAGCTCAACAGAACAGCCACACTGCAAGTTAGGTGTCACCTGAACAGGCTAGGCTTGCTAATAGCCAACAGGGATGGTGTGTGAAGTCCTGAGGGAGACTGGAGAGCAGCTGTGCAGTACTCAAAACCCAGACTCAGGTCATGGCCACTGATCCTACCTAGACCTCTCTCTCTTGCATTATCCATTCTAATATCTTGTCCTTCTCTGAAGCCCCTTGAGGATGGTGAAGAGTGAAGGAATGCATCCTGAGTTATTAAAGGCACTCGTAATAAGCCTCATTAATCCCTTTTCTCCCTAACTCCAAGATCCCATTTTCCTTCCAACACTTAAAAACCATTATTCATTGGATGGAAACAT
Source organism: Mandrillus leucophaeus (assembly GCF_000951045.1). Lineage (NCBI taxonomy): Eukaryota > Metazoa > Chordata > Mammalia > Primates > Cercopithecidae > Mandrillus > Mandrillus leucophaeus. The sequence continues at coordinate 3,359,832 of NW_012103166.1, read as the reverse complement.
CCTTCCTCCCCTCAACCCTTTCCAAAGGGAATCATCCAGCTCAGGTCTATGAAGTATCCACATGTGTGGCAGTTCGATTTGGTGACAAAAAAAATAAAAAATAAAAAATAAAAATAAAGGCTCTGGTCTTTCCTTGTTGCAAAGAACAAAGAGAAAGTTATGCAGTTCAGGCAATAAATAGTGAGGCTGAGCCAGGGCCATCAGTTCTCAGCAGAGAGGATTAAGACCAATTTGCTTTCCCCTCTCCTTTCCTTTGAATCCCACTTTCTGTCTTTATTCCCCTCTCATCTGAGTGCTATTTGGCCCCTTTATTTTAGTGTGTCTTCTCTTTTCTTTGTTTTCTCAAACTCACTCTTGACCATTCTTCGTTCTATTTTATTGCAGTTCCGTTTGTTTCCCTCTTTCTCTGTCTATCCCTCGTTTACTTCTCCTGAGATTTATGTAGCTTGACTTCATGAGCTCACTGTCACATCAAGGGAAAACAGTAAGGAAGAGCCAGGGCTGGAGGGAGGAGGCTTATCTTACCTTTTAACTGTGTTAACCCATTGTGTGGGGGTGTGATGAGTCTTCTCTTATTCTTGAATAGTGCTCTAATAGCTCCATTACTTCTGCAAGCAGGAAGATGCTGTTCGCTTTTAAAGCAGCAGGGCCTGGCTAAAAGCCTACAATATCCAATAAAAGCCTCAACTGCACTGGCCCTCTCCACATCTCCTCGCACCCCAGGCTTGTGAGCTGCCTGAAACAGAAGTTAATGGTATTCACTGGAATAAGACATCTCCAATAGACTTCTTCCAGTCTATTTGGATTGTAGTGCCCTGCCAATGACAAGGAGTGGTGAAGGGATATCAGGATTCCCCTGCCTCACGTAGCGTGCATTCTCATAAAAGAGATTTTGGCTGGAGAAGTTATGTAAGTCAGTGTTTCTATTGTAAGAGTCACATTTACTTTATAGTATTATTTTGAATTCTGCAATAGTTGAGAAGAGAGAAAAGACACATTGCTCTTGCTTTTCTGAAAAAAAGACATATTGACCACTCAGATCCCTCCAAACATGTTAATTCCATTTTCCTTTCCCCTGCTCTCCCTGTGTCTGTCACTGCTGTTCTGTCTGCCCTTTTGGTCTTGCTCCTTCTTTTCCTTCCTTTTCTTTTCCATCTTCACTTTTTTTTTTCTTTTTTCTCTCTCTCCTAATTCCATCTTAACTCAAGGTTCTGAAATTGTTATTTTTTCTAATTGTGAAAGGGCTTAAGTGAATGAGCTAAAATTACTCCAGTCCTTAACCCTTTCATGCCAAACTTCTTGTCACACTCTTTATCGGTACAGAAAGGGCCATTTCTTACAGATGTGACTGGGAACATCTGCTCCTCGGGATGCTGCTAGGCGGTTTTCAGTGGCATGAGGAAAGTCTTGGAAAAGATACTGTAAGGAGCAACACTGATAGACTGAAGCAGTTGTGAAAAATCCCTTAGTTTCTAGAAAGGTGAGACTGGCTTGGAGTTAGGATGGACAGCGAATTATTGGCAGCAATAAGGGGAAACAATGAAGAGATACGGGGTAGAAGACTGTTAAGAAATAAATTACTCTGGAGAAAGGACCAGGGAAAATGGGTGAGGAGGAGAGTGGAGAGAAGAATAGCTGAGTCCTAAATAAGGGCAGGCCTGGAGTTCTCTCCATGAGGTCCTCTGACCGGACACTATGCTTCTTGCCACTTTGAACTGTGTGCAGGGCAGCCGCTCTTCACCAGGCTATCTCGGTATTCACTCTCACACACAATTTCACATAAACAAATCCCCTGTTGCCGTGAATCACGCCACCACTTCGCTTGAGACGTTATTTGAAGTGTTTTTCGTTGACTTTCTTTGCTTAAATCTAGAGGATGACCCATTCTAGTCAGAGTGTATATCTCCCTCAAATTTATTAGCAAGTCCCCCATTTAATCCCTGATTCACGCTTTATTCATATCCCTGTGGTAATGCTGAGATTGTGCTGATATCAGCTTTCCCTGCCAAGGACACATTAATCATGCTCTGGAAAATACACATGCTTAACAAATGCTATGAAAATGAACTTTCCATCGTATTTCCACAGAACTCTAGGCCTTTACCACCTGACCAAACCTAAAGCCCCAACAGTCTCTATGTCTCCCTCATTCTCTCTCTTTTCAGGGCACAGGTTTCTCCATGAATGTTCTTCTCACAGATCTTTCATCTTCCATCATTATCTCTTTCCCATCCTTAGTATCTTCCCCATTCTTTTTGACCAGAAGCAAAGGCAGAAAGTGGGAATTGACTCAAGTCTCCCAGAGGGCAGATAGCAATGCCACACTGGATACAGGATGGGAGTGGGAGCCTCACTGAGTCAGTGAGGAGAGTGAGGATATCAGTTCTGGAGCTGGGGGTTTCTCATTGGCATGGGGGGCAGACCATAGAGGAGGAGAAAAGGAAGCAAAATCTCGTTTTTTTTGTGAGTTTTTTTTTAACTCAGCTCTAGTCAAGGGTCTGGATCCTGAGCATTTCTCTTCCTTTCCACTTTTCTTCCTTAATTCTTTATTTTCTGTCTCCATTTTCTTTCAGTATTCATTTTATTCAGCAAAAAGGAGAATCTAAACCATAAGACCTAAAGACCCAAATGGGTGCTTTTCATAGTTACTCTGTTTTTTCTCTGAATAAAATATCAGATGACTGTATACTTTGTGGGACCAATTGAATTGTTCTAAGTAAACACACAAAACCAAAATCAATAAAGGTTTAGAATTAATTATGTATTTGGAAGTAAGTGAAGAGAGTTTTACACAGTTGGTTTCCAAAGTGGCAGATATTGAAAACAGAAACAATAACAACAGAAGGATAATTATACATCATGATTGTGAGGAAGCTAGAAACCAGTGCAAAAGAATATTTTTGCACTAAAAATATTTTAGTTTTTCTTTAGTGAAGAGAAAACAAAGAAATATTCTGTTGCACTACATTTCTTTTGCACTGACTTGATCTCTAGCTCTGTTTGTTTAGACAATGTGATTCTGAGGACAAATACAGGAATTTAGAATTGAGATTTTAGTTCAAATCTTGATTCTGCCATTTAGTAAGCAGATTATTTTATATAGGCAGATAAGCACCTCTTAGAATTTGCTTTTCCATTTGTAAAATAAAGATGGACATAGCATACTTACAGGGATGGTATTATAGTAATTTAAGAATTATTTCTTAATTATGGCAATTTAAGAATTATTTATTATGGTCTCTTGAATTTCCTACTAATATATTTACAATGGAGTATCAGCTAACTGAGATATATATTGAATGACTCTATGAATATTTTGTGCTAACTTATAACTGGAGAAACTTCTTTTTTTTCTTTTTTCTCCATATATGGTTTTGCTTTTTGATTTTATTATTGTTATTGGAAGTCTTCTTACATCAATAAGAATTGATTTCAGGCCTTTGTACCAAAAATTAAAAAAAGATTTTTTTTTTTTTAATGTCAAGAGCTTATTCTGAGATGCTTCCTACTGGAAACTTCCTTAATAATTTTTCTCCTGTAATTTTTCTTTAATGAAAATTGACTCAACCAATAAGAAATTTCATTTGCTCTCAAGATCTGCCTCAGCTCACTTCTATCCTCTGTTCCTTGTTGCATTGTTGCTCAATGCTACACTTAGAACCAATAAATCAGGCATGGTTCATGCCTCAAACACTGACAAAATCTGAAATACATAAAGAAAATTTAGATTTTCTTTGTTGAAATGAGGGCTTGCCAATTGCCAGATCCCAGTAGAGCACATTTCCTAGTCACTTTCCAGAGAACAGGAGAAAACTCTGGGACAGTTTTCCAGGGCTTCATAGATGTTACATTACTGTATAGACTGGGATATTTGAGAACATTACTAAGTAATTGCTATATTAGTGTTTATCATTCTGTAACATTAAATAAATTCCCTATTCCTTTTTGAGAGAGAAATGGTTTGGGTCACCACTTTCCTTTTGAATATTCAACAAAGATAGTCCACATAGTCTGGCTGGGGTTTCATTTTATGGCAACAATAAACTAGGAAAGAACCTTCATAAGTTGCTTTTTATTCACAAACTGTAAAAAGCTGGGTCAGTATATGATCCTATTAATGAGATTGAAACCAAGTTAGCCCTCAATTACTGTGCATGTATAACACTCATTAGCCAATGTTACTGTGTTCTATTAAGATATGTTAAAACAATCAGATCTGTAAGGGTAAAATAAAACTCTAGGAGTTTAGGGAACCCGTCTCACTTGAAATATATCAAGCGATCTTTACTATTCTCAAATAAAAAGGAGAGAAAACAAAAAAAACCTGAGATAGGTTATGGAGGGCCTTTTGCTAAGAGATACTTTCAAAGCTTCAGCTAAACAGAAGCATGACAAAAAAGCTCAGGAGAGTGTTTAAAGGCAAGAGTCAGAAAAGTGGAAACTTTTCTAAAAATGGTACTAACTTAGTTTTCTACTTGAAAGGGAGTAAGCAGAGAATAAAATGAAAGAACAATTAGTGTGAGAGGAAAGAGAAGAAAACAAGAGAAGGGGGAAGAGGAGGAGAAAGGTAAGGAGTTAAGTGAAAAGAGAAGGAAGGGGAGGAGAGGAAATTTAGTGTGGGATGGGATCACGAGAAGAGAATTGGAGCCATGTGGCTCAGCAATCCAGCCTTCCACTCCGATCCTTGTTTAGGCTCTTCAAATCTTAGAGTAGATCCCTCTCCTACTGTTTGCACCATACTGTACCTCCTAGAGTTAGAGAAGTGATAAAATGTCAAAAATGTCTTTAAAAAATACATTTTTAAAAAAAATCAAAGTAAGATTTTTTTTTTTTTAAATAAAGTAAGATTTTAAGATTTCCAAGTAGCAAAGATTCTTCAGGATCTTTCTGTTATTCATCCTTGGAATGAAGTAGAACGTTCACAGATTATCCCAAATTTATTTTTTTAACTTTTATTTTAAGTTCAAGGGTACAGGAGCAGGTTTGTTGCACAGGTAAACTTGTGTTGTGGAAGTGTGGTGTGCAGATTATTTCATCACCGAGATATTAAGCCTAGTGCCAGTAAGTTATTTTCCCTGATCCTCTCCCTCCTCTTACCTTCCACCCTCTGACAGGACCCAGTGTGTATTGCTCCCTTCTATGTGTCCATGTGTTCTCATCGTTCAGCTCTCACTTAGAAGTGAGAGCATGTGGTATTTGGTTTTCTGATCACTGCGTTGATCATCCCAAATTCTTATTCCAAAAACATAACACTTAGGATGATTTTGTGTTTAAAAAATTGCAGGTCATGCATTGGGGCAAATTTCTGTGGCACTTGTTTTTTCTATCACTATTTATTTTTGGTCAAATAAGTTTTGTAAACTGTTGTGAGTTGCTGATTAACAGTATGCCTTAAATTTTGACTGCTAATAAAACAACTAGATTTATTATTATTGATAGAAAGTTAAAATCAAAATAAAATAAAAAGAAAATCAGTATGAAGACCCACTTATGGAAGAAATGTGCTGCAAAATAATATTAAGACTTTACTCTGAGTCAGTCATGAAGGCAGGAATGAAGGAAGACGATTAGGGGAGGCTTGATGTTGCAGCTGTGTGGCTGGCTTTCTTTCACACTTGCAGAAATTTCCTATTTAATTGACAAGAAAAGATGCAAAGTAAAGCACATATTGGGGTAGAAAAGGAGGTATCATAATGCCTTTAACATTTATCGTTCTCAAAGGTCTTAATCTGATCCTGACCATACAATCAGTATAAAGTAAAGCCAAATATTACCCTTTCAAAACCTATGAAGAGAATTTATCATCATATGTATCATAGGTCCCCATTATAGTGCTGGTTTAGTCAGAATAATGTTATCCACATTACAATGACAAAGACACACCGTGTATTAAGATGCTGCGTGGAATATAATGTGACCTACCTGAAAACTAAAACCTTGATACAGCAAAGTAGTTTGTGAATTTCAAGTAGATTCACCATTCATAGTCTAAATTGTTCTTTCAAATACAGTGATATTAGAAAATTGTTAGTTTATTTCTTTTCTAAGAGTAGAGATAATGCTAATCTGATGCTCTGCTATCATTGTGAGGAGTTAAGAACATCAGCCCATTTCCGAATGCCTTTTCTCACACAAGTTTTAACAGTCAGCCATTAGAGAGAAACATACCTGCAAGTCAACTCTTCAATTCAATGTATTTAGAATCAATAGGCATCTGTCCTTCCACATATCAAATCAATAACAAGTTTCTATATATGCTCTCTCAATTAACAAGATATACTTACACAACTTTTATTTATTTATTTATTTTTAAGATAGAGATTTGCTCTTGTTGCCCAAGTTGGAGTGCAATGTCACGCTCTTGGCTCACTGCAACCTCTGCCTCCTGGGTTCAAGCGATTCTCCTGCCTCCACCTCGTGAAGTAGCTGGGATTACAGACTCCCACCACCACACCTAGCTAATTTTTTTGTATTTTTAGTTGAGACGGGGTTTCAAGGATAAAACTAATTCTCTTTGGACACAATCATGGAAAAGAAAAAAATGCTTATATGCAAAAGACACTTATACTTTCTTCCTGCCTACTCTGTATTTCTTAAGACTGAAGTTTAGCCAGTTAACTAAAGTTACCACTGAATCATCTTTCAAAAATTGAAGACTTGAGGTTGTTAAAACTGCCTTTACTTTGAACTTCACAAGCTCTCTGTTGAATTTTGGAAGGGCAAGAGCATGGTTATTGAAGGCACTTGGAGAGTTTCTGCTAATTAAGACCTGTTCACTTGAACCAAGCACATGACTACACGTCTTATAAGAATAAATGGTCTTCCTGATCCTACCTGTCTTTCTATGCATTAGTTAAGGTGAGTAGATGATGTTTGATTGGCAACTTATTCTGGGACTATTTTATGCTACACAAAGACAAGACACTAAAAATAGAGAAGATGAAATATTTAAATTATTTTGCTTGCTACAGTCTTTTCAGCTCCTTTTTTCATGTAGAAATATATAATAGTTTTAAGATATATAAAAGTTTTGACTTGATGACCTCATTTTTTCATAAATATTTTAATAGATTCCTAAATGAACTACTGTTTAAACAATTATATGCCACATTTTTAAAATAATAGGTTTATACATGTTTTCATATAATTTGAATATTTATTCACTAAAAACTTTAATTTTTATTAAATGCAGCAGACACTTGAACAATATACATATACATAAGTGCTTTGACATTTACCACTGAGTTACTGAAATACCCATTTCAAAACCTGTCTTACCACAATCAATCAAGTCTTTCAACATTGCACAGAGAAAATAAATATCTCGAACTGTCTCTTCAAGTGCTCTTAAAGCTAAGAAACTTAGGATTTGTGTCAAAGAATGAAACAATATATTAAAAATCTGAAAATTGCATTACAGAAGAGTAATCTTTCCATTCAGATAACAAATCATATCAATGCGTATGCACTATAGTTTAGCACAGACACACACACACATGCACACACGCCCCCCCACAATTCATCCGGGGAACATATCAAAACTATAGTAAAGCACCCGAAAGACCCTGAAGACGTGTTTGGGGAACACATTGCACATGATAGCTCATTCCCTATCGGCAGATGAACTTCTACGCTTGGGGCAAGTGAGTAAGTGATGAGGGTGCAGCAGGCCAAGAGAGACCAGGGATAAAGGGAGCAGTCAGCAGCTTTTAGTGCTCTTGCAGCCTCAAACTCATGAAACCCTGTTGGTGGACAGAGGAGAGTGACCTGGAGCTTGGATAAAAATGACAACATTTTCAATAAAGCTACTAAGTTGTCATATCTGGTCTTCAGATCTATGCTTGCATAATGCAAGAGTAACAAGGGATCTCTAGGATGCTTTCTCTACTGACACATTTCAAGGCTGAGACTCTGAAGATAAATGACAACCCTGAAGGAAATTACTTGAGAGAATTCTAAGAGGCTGAAGAGAAGCTATCAACACTCTGATGACAATGGTGCTATGAATAAGAGAGAGGATGCCTTTGTTTTTAGGCCTCAATCTCTTCCTGACTATGGTTAGTAAATGTGTAAGGCTGTTTTTTTCCTGATAAGAGGCTTTTTTCATTTTGCCTGCACTAAAAGCAAGATACATTGTGTCTGACCTTTACCCCACTGAATTGACTGCCTCCTCCATGTATCCAAAGTTGAATTCATGATCTTGCTTCCCTAATTTGGATCTTCCTAAATATTCTTTCTTACAGGGAAAGGAAGCTCCATCCACAAAGTTCAAGCTAGAAATCTGGAAATTGACCTTATAACTTCTCTTTTTCCAGCACCCCATAACCAGCTTATTATAAAATCTGGCCAGTTTTACTTTTATATTTTTTATTTTTTGCGACAGGTCTTGCTATGCTGCCCAGGCTGCTCTCAAACTTCTTGCCTCAAGCGGTGCTCTCACCTCAGCTTCCCAAAGCGCTGGGATTACAGGCATGAAACACCATGCCCAGCTAACTTTTTTTGATACACAACATCAAGCATGCTGTTGCTGAGAGGTAAGGGTTAATTTTTCCAAAACAGGTTCCCCAGGGTCTTCTGAAAAGCTCCCTGCAAGTGGGCTAAGACCTTGAGTTTAAAGCCCTAAAGTCAAGGTACTCCTTCCTGACCAACTACGATCACAAGGCTTGATTTTCAGGCCCTTGTCCTTCCAAAAGAGGGGCTTGTGCTTCCCCAGACGGGAATATTTTAAAGTGGAGAATTCTACTACTTACTTGAGACATCATGTATTTGTGAACCTCAGTCCCAAATGACAGGAGAGGTTGGTCCTACCTACCACCACAAAATACTGACTAGGACTGAGGCCCAGTTTCTGCCTCATAATATTACTGTTGTTTTCCTGCTCATGCTTACACACTGCTCCCCAATCATGCAGCTTCAAAGCCCCGCATATCAAAGGTAGGGGATTCTCCTGAAGTCTGGTATCTGGGCTAGCTAAATCTCTGTTGGCTGTTCTAGAATACAAATGCACCTGCTCCTGATATTGTCTCCATTAGTTAAACTTGGGGTTAAACTTTAACCTTAAAAATGCTGTTCCAGCAGGTTTGGTGTCCTTGTTCACATTGCAGCTAGCAGCTTAAAACTCTTCAGTGGCACCACATCACTCTTAAGATACGCACCAAGATACTTACCATGGCCTGCAAGGTCCACCATGGCCTGACTCCGGCCTCTTGTTGCAGGCTTACTTTGCACCACTTGTTCACTGTGTTTCAACTGGCCTTTTAGTTTTCAGAAATGCAATTCTTTCTGCCTCAAAACTTTCAAACTGCTGTTCCCTATGCTGGAACATTCTCTCCCACTCAGCCTTCTGATCTAAGACCAGAAGTCACTTTTTCAAATAAGTCCTCCCAGATTTTCCAGATTGCTATGGCTGTCCTGTTGTATACCTTATGTCGTTTGGCAACAAAATTTAAAAAAAAAAAAAAAAAAAAAAAAGCCCTGGATGTCTGCCTCTACTAATTGGGAGGGGTTAATATCAGAGCTTTATAGCTCTGATTTCTAATTTGAAATTGAGTCCTGATGGGAAAGATTCATGATGGGAAAGACACATGATATTAACTAATACATGCAGAAAAATTTGTTTATAGCAATATAAGAGTTCTTTATATATACATATATACATATATATATATATATATTCACTCCAAAAAAAAAATCCACTTTGCTTTAAGTTAGTTCTTGCTCCTCTCAGTACACTGTTACACTCACTTTGCATAACATTTTATCCTTCACAACACTTACCATAGGTACAAAAATAATACAAGATAATTTTAAAAATTTAGAAACAAATAAAAAGAATAATATCTACAATTTAATCCCTCTATCGTCTATTTAGCTTATTTGCATTTACTAAAATGCAATTTCTTAGCCACAAAAATATTTGTTAATTCTTCACTGGCAACATGAGGCAGGAAAAAAATGGAAGGAACAAGCAGATAGGACTGTGGAATCAGGTGACAAACGTGAGACAGAAGGTATGCTGCAGAGTCAAAAGAGAGCGCGGAAGAACATAAATTCTTGTTTGGTCATTATGGGGGAAGATAGCAGGCTGAGATATTAAATGATTTTTGTTTGCCCACTTTTAAAGAAAATGTTAAGGAGATTCTCATTTGCTAAACGTCTTTGGAAACAGACAAGAGAAACAGATGAGAACTATTAGATCAAATCGTGGTTATTGTACAAGATGTTCTATACCTAATAGATAAACAAGACGTGGAAGAATTACTGGGACCAGATGGCAGTTCTTATGTCCTGTCATATGTACCATTTTCCTCTCCAAAATAGAGATGAAGCACAAAAATGTGTCTGGGTTTAGTTTAATTGCAAGTGGCTGGGGAAAGAATAAATAAGTCAATTTCTGAGGCTGCCATCTTGTACCACTATTGCATTCGGAAATAAAGACCCAATAGAAATGTCATCTCGTATCAAAATCTATAACTTTCATAACCACAAAATTCAGTCCAAAAACAAAATAAAGTATTCCCACACAGAATCAATACTTAATTATGTAATAATCAGAATAAGGTAAGTATTTGCAGTATATTTGCAATTAGATATAATGCCAATTTACAATATAAACACAGAGTCAATTTGTACTTTTTTCTTCATTTTTAATATGAGATTATTCAATTCTAGTTCTGATATTTCCAGCCAGAAGGGATCTAGACAGCTGGTTGAGTGAGTCATTCCAAACATTCTGAGAAACAGCCTGAGATTCATTTGCTCTTTGCTTATGGGGATATATTAATGAATCTTCAATCTTGCTCTCACTGTCCCCAATGGCCATAACGCATTTGTAGAAAAATCAGGTTTACATAGCAGAAAGGCTTCTGTCAATAGTATTAAACCTGCTGTTATTTATCTTCCTAGTCTTGGAATATTGAAGGGAGGGACAAAGAAGAAAAAAAGTAAAGAAGGTACACTTGATTAACAAGAAAATATAGGATTCTCCTTCAGTTTTCTTTGTTTTTGTTTTTCTCTTTGTAGTTGTTATTCACAACTGTGAGGTTGAATCCTAATGAGGAAGGCCATGATATTAGCCAACTGTTCTGGGAAGACGTGGTTATGGTAATTGAAGTAATTTGGACACACATATTCACTCTTAAAAAATGGCAACTCTCTGTTTTCTTTAACTTAATTATGTCTTCTCTTAAGAGAATGCATGCTGCCTTTTTGCTTTGGTAAGGCTGGCTACTCTGAATCGTTTCTTAATATTAAGATTATTATCTGAAATAACACTAGACAGCAGATGTCTTGATTGAAACACACAAACAAAAGATTGGGAGGCAGACAGAAGTAGGACTTCTAAAGCAGATCATACCTCGCCCAATGCTTAATCAAAAATAGCTACTGTTTTTATTTGGCCTGTGAGTGATTTTATGATTTACTAGGGTTTGCGTTGTGAAACAGTAAACACTGTAACATGAAAACTTGAGGGAGAAGAGCAGAAATAGTGGGTAAGCCTGGGAGGGTGAAAGCTCAAGAACAAGATTGGGAGAGTGCAGGAGAAGCTCTTACATTGTATTCTATCATATTGTTCTGTGAACTGTGCCCCCGAAGTTGTGCAATGCAGAAACTACAGACAAGGGGATTTCCCTTGGGGTCTTCACCATTCTATTTATAAAGAGCAAACAGATTTGGTGAGGAGTCCAGAGACAGTAGCATCTTCTTTTCTCTTTTGTCTTTGGCTTGATGAAAGAACATGCTGAACTAGGGGTACACATATTGTGTGACCTAAGGGAAAAAGGGAGGAAAAATCCAAGCTAAAAATCAATACAGTCCCACCCTATCCAGATCACTCTTAGTGTAATTCATAAGCACTTTCCTTGGTAGGGGCATTTATTCTAATTACAATTAAATGATGTTATGATGTTAAGAAAAAGTTTCTTCCAGTAAATTGAAAGCCCCACTGCTTAATGTCTATTTTGGGGAGGTTTCAGTGATAGTGCTGGGGTGGGAGAGAAATAGTGGAAAGACATAGAAACACTACATGTATCCACTTCGCCTTGTGATTATGAACAAGCCTCTGAAGGCACAATGATCATACTACCTTCATTCTATTTTATTTCTGCAAGTTCCCTTCTGTCTCTTCTATTTTATTCCCTCTGCCATTGTAAGTTTTTTTTTTTTCTTTTTTTTTTCTGTCCTTCTTTAAACAAAACAAAACAGGCTGTGTCTTACTCTGTTGCCTTGGCTAGAATGTAGTGGCATGATCATAGCTCACTGCAGCCTTGACCTCCCAGGCTTAAGCAGTCTTCTCGCTTCAGCCTCCCGAGGAGCTGGGATTATAAGTGTAAGCCACTGTGCCAGGCCTTGCTGTCCTTTTTGAATTGGGGCAAAATTTTCTCACTTTTTCAGTCCTCAAATCTTCTTCCACAATGTTACCTTTGTTATTGTCCTAAAATGAAGGTTAGATAGTTACGGCCACCATCAAATACCTCTCAATGCCTCCACTCTGTTTATGGAAACCAGTGCAAATTACTTCACTATTGCAGTCAACACTCCAATGACTAGTTTCCCTTTAGCATGCCTTTCCCAGCAACTCTCCATGAATGCCATGTTTTAAATACATTGAGTCATTTACCATTCTCCAAAACGCACACTGAAAATACTCTGTGGTGATGGTGTCAATCCTTCATTTTGGAATTCCCTTCTTTTTCCATCAAATAGCCAAAGCATCCCTCTATCACTCTTCTATCTTTGAAGCCTTCCTCATGCCAACAGCTGGAATTAAATGCTCTTTGTATGCCTCTTGAGAACACCATGACTTACATCTGGGTTGCAGCACTTTTCCATTCTTCATTGTATTGTTGTTTGTCATTGTATGTGAATCAATGTAACTAATTTAAAGTTTCTTGGAATAAGGTTCTTACCTTATTCTCAGTATATCTACAATATTTTTCATGTAATATTCCCATTGAATAGTAGGTAAAAGATCAGATAATTAGTTAGCAAGATAAAATTTATATATAAGTTTGTTTCACAAAAACTAAATGCAATTGGATATAAGGATCACGTATCTTCATGGAGGTAAAATTTCCTCCAAGTTGGGATCATCAATATTTAATATGGGATAAAAAATTTAAGTTAAATGAAAATCTTCCTAAGATGAACATTCAGGCTTTCACTGAAGATGATGGACTATTAAGGGCTGTGGGAACCTATTCCAGGGTCCATGCTCATGCCACGTGAGCAGTCTTTTGGGGATGATGGCAGTAAATGGTGCAGAGGTTAAGGACATGGGCTCTGGGGGCTGACCTGAGTTTAAAGCCTGCAGTCATCCCTTGCTACCTTTGTGACATCTGGCACGCTGCTCAACCTCTCTCTGTGGACAATACTACTTACTTTAGGAATTATGGTAAAATACTATATGCATAAATCGCTTTCCATAGGGCTTGACACAGAATAAGAGCTGTCATTTATTAAATACTTAGTGTTTTTTTTGTTTTTGTTTTTGTTTTTGTTTTTGATCTGAGAATGATCATGCCAATCTCAGAAAATTTTTAAGGCTTTTAAATCCTCAATGCATCTTCATTTCAAAAAAGTATAATGACTGGAAACATATGGTTTTACTTTATCCGTGGTAAGTTTGACTTAAGTACTTTTAAATAAAACAAATTTATCAACTCTACATGTGGAGGAAGCACAGAAATTCTAGCGCATAAGAAACAATGGATTCAAGTCTGAATAGTTAAGAGACTTAAAAAGAGGAAATACATGAAAACACACATATGACTATTAAGAATAGACTTTTCAAGTAACATAACAGGAAGATAATTTGACTTGTTCCCCAGTTATGTCAGAGAATAAAACATAGAATTGTACTGATTGGGCTGAGCTGTCAATTGCCTTTCCTTCTGATTCACCCGGCAAATTCCATATCAACAATCACTTCTTGAGTATCTGCACTGTGTTCGGAGCTTTAGGCACACACAAAAAAAGAGAATATTCCCACCTAAATCTTACCATCTATTAGAAACACATCTTTGACTTAAAAAAAAAAAGAAAAAGCACTTGCTTTTTTCAATAAAGTTATCTTTACTCACAATTCACAATGCTTTAAATAGAAAGCTTCCTCTCCACAAATATGGGATGAAGCTTTGATACATAAATTCATTTTATATGTTTTGATGAAGAAGCAACTTAATTACACTTTCAAAGAAAAGAACTGCAAACACATGACTTCAGTAATTAGGGCTCAAATATTATGAGCCATTTAGAAATAATGCTGCCTTACATTTTCAATGACACTTAAGTAGTTTACTCATTTACATAATTTTTTACATCAATTTTTACATTTAGTCATCATGAATTCCCTGTAAAGCAAGTACATTTACTCTCATTTTATTGATGGGCGGGCTGCTGCTTAGAGATAAAGCCATAATATTTGCCAACAAATCACATTTATAACAATTATTTAAACAAGAGAGTCAGGAATGAAAACCTGGTCTGGTGCCTGTGAGGAGAATTCCAGATTTTTGAGTACCACCCCATTGCCTACTGCTTCTAGTTCTTCATCTTAAAACCCAAAATAAAAATAAAAGTTTTCCCTAGTAGGGGTTGATTATCCAGAGTTAGATTAGTAGCTATAACATTTCATATATTCTACTTGTAAGTTTTTCAATAATTCAGAATTTAATATGCTTACTACAACAAGCAAACTCAATATATTTTAAGTTTATGTGACATACAATGCCTTCTATCCCTTGGCAGTATCTCAATATTATCTCAATAGAAGGAATAACAAATCAAGTTGAATCTGTTTTTTGTCAAAGGTTGGATGTTGCTTTTAGTATCTTCTAATATTAGTATATTTATTCCACTCTTGTTTTTTAAACATGGAGTTAAAACATGAAACTAAGAGATTTTTGTCTTCTATGCTAGTTAATAGAAATGTCCAGTTAATAGAACGCTAAGTAAGCCTGGTTTTGCCTTATTTGATTCACAACCATTTTTAGAAATATGGGGGTAAAATGATGACCTAAGCAAACTTCCTGGCAATACTGCATTCAAGCTATTCCTTCATAACCTCATTTTGCTTCTAACTTAGAAATCAAGAAAAGAAAAGAAACTTAGAGGCCATGTGGTCTACCCTCTTTCTGTATTTGAGGAGAGTTATATGCAAAAAGGAAAAGCAATTTATTAAAGACCTAAGAGCAAGTTATTCCAAATTCTTTTGAACTATTTGAAGGTTGAGGATGGCCCTTTTATTCCAGCCGTGTATTTCATATGCTGCACATATAATAGGGTGTGACAGTGGCAGAGGTCAACAATACTTTTAAATAGAGAGGGTAGGAAGTTCTCTTTCAGTAGGTGGCATCCTCGGATTAAACGCAACACTTCTTATCTGGCACTAGTTTGACCTTATCAGTGGGTCTACCCTAAAGGCTACATTCCTTGCAGACAGTTTCAAAACATCCATCAAGGTCCAAACTTTGCATTGTATATAATTTATAGCCTTTTCATTGATTTATGTTTATGATTATTATCTTATTTAAAGGTTTGAAACTTTCGATTATGAAGTGGCTGGTTTTAATGTATTATCTTAACCACTTGATTTTTTAGCTTATTCCTCTAATTTTTCAATCAAACATATTTTACTATTTATTTCAGTCTTCATATATTTGGACAGGAGCACTAAGAGAAAACAAAACTCAAAATAAAATCTCTTTATTCTGATAAAAAGTTTGGTTGAAAAGAACAGTAGCCATTGCCAATATGATGCTTACATTTTACTTTCTGTAAATTACACTTACCAAATTATCTCCATTCACTATTGCAATATAAAAATAAAATTGATTTAAAGAGAAATGAAACATTTTATATTAGTCCTTCCTACTGGGTTAAGAAAAGGAGGTGGATACCTATAGCCATTATCAATAGTGGATACAAATACAAAACATGATTAGTTAAGGTGAGGATAGTGTAATCAGGAATTAGATGTTTGCATACTTCGAAGACATTACTATATTGAAGTGAATTGATTTGGTCAAAAAATACATAGACCACTAGGCTTCACTTTAAAAGTAATTATTTACTGTTTGAGCCAGCACACATCAAAATAACATTTGGAACCTTAAAGAGCCTTATTTTTGTAATATATGCAAAGTTTAGAGAATTTTTTATTAAACTGAAAGCAAAGGAAATGCTATGTCAAATGAATCTCTTTATAGTACTGTAGATAGGGAAATTATGTGAACACAGTCATGGAGCATTTCAATCAAAGGTTTAAATTTAATTCATTTCTATGTAGCATCTTTCATACTGTTTTCCAGTGAAATATAATGTAATGAGATAAAGCTTTTATGAGATTGAGTGAAACTTACTCAAGCATCAAGACAGAATGGACTCAAGCCACCGGGTTCTGAGTTATAATCAACAATGTTGTCATTTCAAGCGGTAAAATGTAAATAAATTACTTGTACACAATTATAGGAGAGGAAAAAGTCACGATGAATTACAGGAATTGGACAAATAGGGATAAGACTTCATTTGAAATTAAGTGAATAAACTAGATATACCCAAATTCAATTAGGTCTTCACTGGAAAAAATACTTAAAGGTATAAAAACAAAATAAATTAAAAGTTGCAGAACTTCTACACTGAGAATTTTAGAAAATTATGTAAAGTATGATTTTTCTTTGACTAGGAAGATCGAACAGTATCTAATTAATTGATTAATGGATACATCCCTTGTCATTCCATCATGAAGCGCCTATTAGGTGCCAGCAGTGTTTTGGTAAAGAGTGGGAGTCAAAAGCAGAGCGGTGGGCAAATGTCATGTCTTTATGAAGCTTACATTCTACTAAGGAAAGCAAATAAATAATTCATGAGAAAAATTCAAATTAGTTTCACTACGATTAAGGAGACAAAATATGGCAGATATATTACTAACTGCCGGAAGAGACTCTGAAGAGAAGTTTTACTCTGAGTTATGATAGTCAGTGATTTACACCTAATTAGTAATAAAAATAAAATCCTTAAGTTACTTTTGTGTATGCAGTGAAGAATTTAGAGACAGAGAAAAAGGAATAAATATCGTAAATGGAATATTCACGTTAGTAGGCAGACTAAGAGTACATGAAAATTCTATCAACGAAGGGAAAGAATGATTCCCCTGTTTTCATTGCACCCAAGAGTTCAGATGTGCTCAGAATAGAAGTGGACAGTATTATTGAATTGCAGAAAGAATCCATATGAGCTCTGATAAATCCTTACATATTCTTGCTGAGTAGACCTGCACAAGTTTTATTCCCACTTCTCTTTATTTTTCACACAGACCTTGGGTTTATATGCTCTCTCAACAAAATTTCATTTGTACCTTTACGGGATATTGCTGCTTCTTCAACACGGTTTTTTGCATTTCTCCATTTTCCAGGGTAAATGTCACTTCCAACCCCGGAACTCTGACCAAAGTAGCCCATCACAGGGAGAAGAAAATGAATCGAGAAGATAATGATTGTGATTTCTCTAAGGACGTCTTCATTCCTGTGTTAGTGATCTTTTTAGGTTAAAACAGCACAGTTGGCTAGGAAAAATACAGGTAAGCAAATACGGAGTACATAAAATGAGGGCTTCAGCAACTGGGCCGGATTTCCACGTTTCCCCCTGAAAACAAATGTGAGCAGAGAGCACAAGTAATTATCATGAAAAGTCGTAGGGCTGTGCTTTTCTGTTGGAAAGAATTGAAACGGGGTCAGGATTGACTGCCTTTATTCACTCTCAGGATTTCTCTGGGAAATCTGCCGCCAAGACTTCTGGCTCTTTTATAATTTTATGTTTTTGTTTCCATGATTGGATATTACCTGGAGGCAAGGAAGGCTCATAAGGAGAACTGGTGAGTCCTATATGGTAATATTCCCCTTGTGAGAGCAGAATCAAGGAATATTGGTATTTTAAAACAAAGACTACTAATAATAATGTAGCATGGCAATCCCAGCACTTTGGGAGGTCGAGGCAGGCGGATCATGAAGTCAGGAGATCGAGACCATCCTGGCTAACACGGTGAAACCCCATCTCTACTGGAAAAAAAAAAAAAAAAAATTAGCCGGGCTTGGTGAAGGGCACCTGTAGTCCCAGCTACTCGGGAGACTGAGGCAGGAGAATGGCGTGAACCCGGGAGGCAGAGCTTGCAGTGAGCCAAGATCGCGCCACTGCACTCTAGCCTGGGCGACAGAGGGTGACTCCATTTCAAAAAAAAAAAAAAAAGTAGCATGGCAAAGGTGACATGTTTCTAATCTCAACATCTGCTAAATTAAAAACAAAAAGATCTGGCCTTTTGTGTGTCAGTAAACATGTAAGAACTCTGTTCTCAACTATGCGACTGGCGGCAGTGGCACATAGACAGCATAGGGGAATGAGGAGTGACAGTCGAGTCTACTAAGGTTGAACTAACGGAAAAGAGCTGAAGGAAAGAAAACAAGCTCTTGATTGAGGGATAAAGGTGAATCAAGAAGGCAAATTGGTTTTGTTTAGTTAAGAAGATTAATGAGATAAAGTCGGGAAGATCTTATAGTTTTATATGTACATTAAGTAATTCTTATGTTAGAGATCAAAAAAGCAGTATAGCAGTACAAGCAAATGAGCCTGGCAAGCAGTTCTCTGGAGAAAAATATGAGCTGTGCGTATTGCAGTGATGATAGACGAATTTAAAAAGTGCATTCAGTCTCCCAGTATCGAATTGAGCTCACCAGGTACAGTTTGTACTGGCATTCCACTATTTGTCAGTATCTGTTAATGACATTCTAGAAAAGACCCACTTTTTTGTAGCATTTTCCTGGCTAGAAAAAGTGTTTGAACCATTTTAACGACTATATTTTTGAAGCCACTGCTACAGTCAGAAAACTATCCACCAACAGCAATGTAGCCAGGCTACAAAAATCTGTTTTGGGGATGTATTAAGCAATACACAGTTCCTCTTGGATATGTTCAAGATAATTACAATTTTTTTCTCATTTATTTCCAACTAAGTCCTTATAATAAACTATGTAGCAGCTACTGATTCCATAATCTAAGCCAAATTCTTAATTGAAAAGTAATTAACTTGCCTTAAATGATATTTAAGCATAGGGTCCCTACTTTAAGAGGCTGGTGTTGCCCTGTCCCTGTGGACCTTTTGAAACACATGTAGCCTTATTTGCTGGAAGAAATAAGGTATTTTTAGACTCCTCCCAGTGACTTTATTTTGCTTCTCTATCATGGCCACATCCATCCCATTTCTCTGAAACACAGAATCTAAGTGAAAAGGGTGTGTACCCCATGCACATTTCAGCTTCAAGGCCAGTGTCTTAGCATTCCACTCCCTTCTCCTAATGAGACTGCCACTCACAAATGCCTCTTATGTAGAAATTTGTGAGACACCATTTGGTTAAGTAACATTAGGAATGAAAAGTTAAAATTCTATTCAGAACCTCCTGCTCCAGGAATACATTGTATGGTGATAAAATCATAGAGAATTTTATGGTCACAAAAATGAAGACAAATACCTGAAATAAATTTTACTTACTACAAAGGCATTATTTATGCTGAAGAAAAAGATTTCTTCTGTGTCTAACCCTCTTTACAACCTTCTTCTCTTTGTATATCGTATGAATGTGTAGTGGGCTCATTTTAACTGCTTTTCAGAAACTGAATATCACTTAGTAGTAAGAAAAAGTATCAATACCACCAAAGAGAAAAACAGAAAATACAAGAAAAATAACTCAAGTGAAGAGCTGAAGGAATGGGAGGTATTTCTGTCTCTCTGTAATCTTGCTTGCTTCCTTCCCACCAAGGCAAGTGAAGAAACCTGCCAGAGATTTCACTGCAAAGGGAAATTGTCGAGATGAGGAGCCACTTCAAATTGACAGGAGACCATTTCATCTGTCAGTCAAGGCATGAGGTGAACAGTGACATAGCAACAATGTCACTGAAATTATATTCCTTTGCTCCAAGAACATAAATATTTTATTTCTTTTTCTTTAAATTATTTTCCTATATAGATACCTTCCTAGGTATATAATTGTATATTTTTCTAGTTACTCCCAGGTCACAATAAATACCCAAATCTTCCATGATTCATTGACAAATTCTTTCCTAATTTAAAAGAAAAGTGCTGCAGTTAAAGTGACAGTTTGTATCACATGCAGTGAGCAAGTGCAACAACTTTTTAACCATCTCTGGGTGATGTCACAGAAGGAATGTTTGTAGTAAAGGAAAGAGGAAAAGCTTCCATTTTAAACCTGATGAACTTCATATTGTATGAAGCTGATTCAGGGTCACTCGGGCTTCTCGTAGCTGAGATAAAAGTTGGGCTTTATTACACATATGCAGAGAAATGAAGAAGAGTGTGTACAAATGTTTGTTGACTCTATAACAATATTATGACTCAGGAAAAGGAGAAATCTATATGCCAAAAGGAATTCAAAGCTAGAGAAAAGTGAAATATTTATCATAACAATATTGAAGGCACAAGGTAATTTCACATATGCCCATGAACGAGCTGCTTCAAAGAGTGTATCTAAACCACGCATCAGAAGATGACAGAGGGATTGAAAGAAATAAAATCTATAAAAGCATTAAAGATAGCATAATCAACCAAAAGATTTACTTTCTTTGATTTTTTCCCCTGAGATAGGAAAAGATCATCATCATGCTTGCCATTTCTTGAACATTTCTTGTATGCAAAGCAGTGTGCTAGTGAACATCATTTATTACTCTCTACAAAGGAAATAAGACACCTTGTTCCTGGCTTTCACAGACTAGCTTTAGTAGGGTTGTCAGGACAAAGTCAAAGTCATCATAGGAAATACTTCAGTGAAGCAAGTCAATACATGGTTGATTCCTGTGCATTTGTATGAAATGGAATGAAGTTTGCCCGTCCACATTGCCTCTAGAGGTGACAATTATGCCTGCCTCATCCACAAAAAAGGAAGCAAAACATAATCTCATAAATCTATTAATTAAACATATGTTTTATGATATCTGCTGTGTATTTAACTTGTGTAAAACCTATTTCAATCTTCAAAACTTTATATCCAATTGAGAAGAAAAACTCAAAGATAAATTAAATGGCAAACCAAAACAAGTAGGTACCTACTCAATGTTGAAAGGAGTTTAGTGCTATTGGCATTGAGAGGGAGGCTCTATCTTTGGGGGTGTGGGTAAAAGTCAAAGTAAGATTATAGTATTCTCTCATCCACTGGATGCTTTTAACATCTACTTTTTGGAAGATTTTGAGCTTTATGGGGTACAGATTGGCTTTTATTATAATGAGAACCCTTTCCAAAAAAGAATGAAATATTTGTTATACTATTAGAGTATTATAGCTATGAGGCAGTTTCACATATGCCCAGGGACAAGCTGCTTCAAAGTGGGAAAAAAAGAAACAGGAGTGGATGAGATTATTTGTTGTCAACAAAGAGACAAAGACGATTTAGTAAAGAATACGTAATAATGGGGTTCTGCTATTTACTTAGAACCTATGCTATTGCTCCTCAAGATGACCCTTCTCACTGGCCATCATGGTCTCTTCCATATTCCCCCATGTGTTATCACCATCATGTTTTTACTCCTATGGCTACTTTCCCACCTTAAATCACAGTAGTTCACCATTTTTCCTTAGGGACTTTCTGTAAGAAACTTGAATGTGTCCATTTTTCCTTAATATTGCATTTTCCATTAGCAATTTCTGCTGCAATATATTGCCCTTGAATTACTTTAATCGTTCTAGTTTCTTTTCCCCAAACACACTGCGATTAGTGAAGGATAGAGCACAAGTCTACCTCACGGTATCCCCACAAAACTTGATTCAGTGCTAGTACACAAAGGAAACATATAAACTGATTGAATAGATGATAACTGAACAGAAATTGGCAAAACACATGTTAGCCCCAAATTCCTTCAAGATTACTAAAACTGTAATATATCATACATAGTTGTATCTTTACCAGAAATTCAACTTAAGATTACAGCTGTTAAACTCTGAGCCACCTTTTGGGCTGTTTCCTAAACCACCGAAATGTCC
Source organism: Mandrillus leucophaeus (assembly GCF_000951045.1). NCBI lineage: Eukaryota > Metazoa > Chordata > Mammalia > Primates > Cercopithecidae > Mandrillus > Mandrillus leucophaeus. The sequence goes on along the minus strand of NW_012103166.1, from coordinate 3,337,793 downwards.
ATAGGGATCTACAGCAAAACAGAAAACTCAACCTCCATGCCTCGTTTTCAATCAGTATGAGCACTATATGGCTTTGCTGGAGGAACCCTATTCCTTTTTGGTTTTTTATTTTTATGTGGGGGTTAATAATTTTAATATACATAGAAAGAATAGTTCAGCAAAGGGCAATGAAAAGGGTGGGAAAAGATGGCATTTTGATTATATGCCCAGAAGAGGAAACAAAGCAATGGAACATTTTTATTTTAACTGTCAATTCTCTGATAAGATTAAGAGTTTTTTAAATTGGATAGTTTAAAAAAAATACAAAAGAACTTTTCTAGAATACAAGCTATTATGTCTGTATGGTCTATAAGTGTCAGTCATGAGTGTGTAAAGGCAAATAAGAGCATTATTGTCCTTAACTTGTAAAATTGATTGTGAACTTCATTACTAAACCCTGACTCTCGTATCTTATTACTATTTGTGCTCATTTTTTATTTTTTCTTTTTCCTTAACCTTTAGGCCATCTACCTCCCTTGATAAATTTAAAATTACTTTTCTTAAAAGTCTCAATATTGTGAGGTGGAGGCCTATTATAAGCAAATGGAGAGGACAATCTAACAAAAGGAATGAGGTGCTTCAAGTTCATCGAGAAATACATGCAACGGCTCTTTGCAAAGTATCTATACAACACTCTGTACACACATTTACCATAAATGCAATCATAATGTCTCAATAACTTCTTAGCTAATATTGTTTTGAATTTTTTAGATATTTGAGTTATTTTCACAACCATTTTAAGAATGGGGAGTATTTCTAGATAGTTTGGTAAACACTGTTTTACAACCACCTTAGCTTCCCATAAAGGGTATTCAAAAGAGGGGGAAGGGATTAAGTATCTTAATACATACGGGATTAAAACAGCTTACATTTGAATTAAGTGTAATACATGCATACGGTACACACAGCTACAATGTGGAATGTGATGGATTTGAGATGGAAAGTGTCTAAAGTGACATCAAATCCCTTCACCTCCTATTTTGTCTCCATTTCTCTCTTGAATGTGCGTGGAAGACATGTTTCAGCATTTCACATCAGGGCACGCACTACTTCCAAATCAATGCCATCTAGATGCCGTTAACCACCAAGTAATTTCCATCCAATATGTAATCCAAATTCTCTTTTCAAAACCCATTTCACTGTACAGTTCAACCTGTAGCCTTTTAATCTCAGTAAATTATTTCTTCCTCCAATAGGCATTTA
>NW_012103166.1:3333797-3336501 GCF_000951045.1 Mandrillus leucophaeus | reverse complement strand
TTTTTATTTTTATGTGGGGGTTAATAATTTTAATATACATAGAAAGAATAGTTCAGCAAAGGGCAATGAAAAGGGTGGGAAAAGATGGCATTTTGATTATATGCCCAGAAGAGGAAACAAAGCAATGGAACATTTTTATTTTAACTGTCAATTCTCTGATAAGATTAAGAGTTTTTTAAATTGGATAGTTTAAAAAAAATACAAAAGAACTTTTCTAGAATACAAGCTATTATGTCTGTATGGTCTATAAGTGTCAGTCATGAGTGTGTAAAGGCAAATAAGAGCATTATTGTCCTTAACTTGTAAAATTTATTGTGAACTTCATTACTAAACCCTGACTCTCGTATCTTATTACTATTTGTGCTCATTTTTTATTTTTTCTTTTTCCTTAACCTTTAGGCCATCTACCTCCCTTGCTAAATTTAAAATTACTTTTCTTAAAAGTCTCAATATTGTGAGGTGGAGGCCTATTATAAGCAAATGGAGAGGACAATCTAACAAAAGGAATGAGGTGCTTCAAGTTCATCGAGAAATACATGCAACGGCTCTTTGCAAAGTATCTATACAACACTCTGTACACACATTTACCATAAATGCAATCATAATGTCTCAATAACTTCTTAGCTAATATTGTTTTGAATTTTTTAGATATTTGAGTTATTTTCACAACCATTTTAAGAATGGGGAGTATTTCTAGATAGTTTGGTAAACACTGTTTTACAACCACCTTAGCTTCCCATAAAGGGTATTCAAAAGAGGGGGAAGGGATTAAGTATCTTAATACATACGGGATTAAAACAGCTTACATTTGAATTAAGTGTAATACATGCATACGGTACACACAGCTACAATGTGGAATGTGATGGATTTGAGATGGAAAGTGTCTAAAGTGACATCAAATCCCTTCACCTCCTATTTTGTCTCCATTCCTCTCTTGAATGTGCGTGGAAGACATGTTTCAGCATTTCACATCAGGGCACGCACTACTTCCAAATCAATGCCATCTAGATGCCGTTAACCACCAAGTAATTTCCATCCAATATGTAATCCAAATTCTCTTTTCAAAACCCATTTCACTGTACAGTTCAACCTGTAGCCTTTTAATCTCAGTAAATTATTTCTTCCTCCAATAGGCATTTATGGCTTTGTAACATATATACACACACCCTCCTGTATAGACATAATTCTTTCAAACTTTTCCCATAAGTCAGCTTCTTTTCCCTAATCAATTGTGAAACTCTTCTTTGGACTCCTTCCAATCTGTCTACTTATTTTTGGTAGTCAGACAAACCAAACGGAAAAGGGCATTCTAGAATAGGTCTCATGAATGTCATTGAGAGTGGAACTGTCACCCTCTATTCCTTGACGAAATGCTCTAAATAGACTGCATTCAAAAATAACATTAGTCTTTTGGGTGTCACATCACACTAAAAATGTGCAGTCTTTTCCTGTTTTTAGTCTCCTGTCTCCAGATGTCTCCCCATTATTTCTGGGATATGTCCTCATCCGTTCAAAGATTAAGAGAGTATGATTTTTCAATGTTCCCCATAAGCATTACTAAGTTGTCCTCTTAAGTTTTAATTCCCTTCTCCTCCCCTCCCCTTCTCTTCCCTTCCCTTCTTGCTTGCTTGACAGGGTCTCACTCTGTCACCCAGACTGAAGTGCAGTGGCACGATTATAGCCGATTACAGCCTCAAACTCCTGTATTCAAATGATCCTCCTGCCTCAGCCTTCTGAGTAGCTAGGACTACAGGTGTTTGCCACCACACTGAGCTAATTTTTGTTTTTATTACTTTGCAGAGACAGGGTCTTGCTGTGTTGCACAGGCTGGTCTTAAACTCCTGTGCTCAAGGAATCCTCCTGCCTCAGCCTCTGAAAGTTCTGGGATTACCAGTGGGAACCGCTGCACCTGGTGTAAATCGTATTTTCTTTTACATAATTCCTTAATCTCTTTGTGATTTTTCTCAACACCTGTGTGCATGCACCTCAGAGCATTCCCCAGGGACTTTTCCACAAATGCACCTGTTTCTTACTATCTCCATTGCTTAAACATTTTTTGCCAAGAATTCAACATTTTTCTTTGATCTTTTTTGGTTTAGTTCAATGAGTATCTATCAGATTCCTACAATGGCATTTACTGTATGAAACGCTGGAGACATAGCAAAGAATACTTGATTCCCATAGGAGAAACAGTCACACAAATGTAATTTGAATATCACTTAAGTGCTTTGTGGGCATTCTCAGCCTAGTTCCTCTTTGGCTTGCTTATAACCTAAAAAGAACCGTACATTTTTACCTTTATTGTCCCCACACTGGCTTTGTGACTGTCTTTGAATGACACAGTTAATGCATCTTTGTTTCTATGCCTGGAAACAAGTAATTAAGTCCCTCAAACAAGGAGGTATTACAGCCTACAGCCTACAGCCTGGGTCAGCACTGCTAGGTGTGAGAACAGTGCACTGGTTTTAGGTAAGCAACTCTGCTTCCAGAACACTCTGGAGAAATAGAACCTTCCTCTAGGAACTCCAACCAGACTTGTGTGCAATTCCTATTTTTACCATTTTTCCTGTTTCAATTTGTCCATTTTCTCTTTCATCTTTGCTTGTTTCACATTTAAATTTAAAGTTGTCCCCTCATTGTATATTTTTAAAAGTTCTTTTTTGGAAAGACAGTTTAATAGAAAAGAAATAAAAACATCATTCCT
>NW_012103166.1:3295630-3333747 GCF_000951045.1 Mandrillus leucophaeus | reverse complement strand
TCTTTGAATGACACAGTTAATGCATCTTTGTTTCTATGCCTGGAAACAAGTAATTAAGTCCCTCAAACAAGGAGGTATTACAGCCTACAGCCTACAGCCTGGGTCAGCACTGCTAGGTGTGAGAACAGTGCACTGGTTTTAGGTAAGCAACTCTGCTTCCAGAACACTCTGGAGAAATAGAACCTTCCTCTAGGAACTCCAACCAGACTTGTGTGCAATTCCTATTTTTACCATTTTTCCTGTTTCAATTTGTCCATTTTCTCTTTCATCTTTGCTTGTTTCACATTTAAATTTAAAGTTGTCCCCTCATTGTATATTTTTAAAAGTTCTTTTTTGGAAAGACAGTTTAATAGAAAAGAAATAAAAACATCATTCCTGTCCATCAGAGCATTATTCTCAATGAGCCTTGTCTTTGCTTTGAAACCACCAGGGTGCAAATGTACCTAAAAAAATAAAAAATAAAAAATAAAATCACCCAACCTCTCCATGTCTCACTTTCTTTGTTTGCAAAATGGCAATAATAATAGTGTTTCTGTCGGAGTTTGTTGTGAAGATTAAAGGTGTGATAGAGAGCTTTGCTGAGCACCTGGCCCACATCAAATGTTCCATAAATATCATCTGTTAGTATTTTGCTGCATTTACTCTTTTTGGTGATTGTTTCAGCTTGATTTGCTAGCATGAGAGTGGCACCTCTGAAAGGTACGCAAAGCTCTTTTCACTGTTTTTCAAATACAAGTTTATTAATGTGTACCTATCAATCACCATGGCGAGCAAACTTCATATTAAAGTTTTCAGGGCTTCAGTGACCTTGTTCACCAAGTGTGAATTTCCCAGTATCTTCTCTCTAGAGTCAGGCAAACAGTGAATAGCAGATAGAGAGGTGCTGCTTTGGGCAGAGGAGCTCACTTTGTTTGAGCTACTTCCAGTGCTTTCTGCTCCCTCTCTGACCTCCTTTCCCCTACCACGATGCTCCTTTGGCCCATTGCCCAAGGCTTTTCTCCTTTACAAGTTTTTTACTTCTATCTCCTCCCCAAACCTAGAGGCATAAATGCCAATAAACTTTGCATTTCAGACTTGACATCAGCTGATAAATGTTATACTGCAGTTTTCTCTAACCTAGATTGAAAACCTCTAAATCAGAGACTGTGCTGTCACACACTGCCTGTCCTGCACCACGTAAATCATTGACAGATAAATCATCATAACGATACTGCCAACTAACCCCGTGTAGCACTGCCTGGCCCTCCTTCTTTCAAACGGTGTCCATTTTGTCTCAATCAGCTTCTAATCCCATGCTAATATTTAAATGAAAATGAATTAATTTAAAAATTATAAGCCTTGCAACATAGCCTCCTTAATTCTAAAATAGAGGCATAATAGTTTTTCTAGTTATGTCTACAAGAACTAATTTCCAAAGAAATTATCCAGCATGTTTAGACCAGTTTGATAAAATTGTTGTCTTTTGTCATTCATGTTCTTATCACATCAAAGATAAATTTATACTTGGCCTTGTCCACCCTTTCACCTATTCACCTATTCACCAAATGTTAATATTCACTGGATGTTAATAACTGGTATTAAGTCTCCTATCCTCTGTTCTCTTGGATTTATTACCATAACTCCCTCTTCTGACTTGTGATGTCTTAATGTAAGCACTTCCCTACAGTCTACGAATAGCTTATTTTACTTGGATTACACTATTGTCACATTTCCCATAACTTTTGAATATTCTGTATTTTGATATTTAAGAAGCTATTGCCTCTGGCACCTTTTGTTTGTTTTTATTTTTGTTTTAGTCAAAGCTAACTTACAGTTATTCAGGCATATTAATATTTACCTGTCAGGTATTTTGACAGGTAAATATTTATATGTGGTACTGTCATCCACAAACTATAACATATTAATGAAATATTTACCAGAGATGAATTTTTATACACCACCAAAATATTTACCTGACAACAATTTCATAGTTCAACAATTTCTTGGAGAATTGGCTTTTACCTGGAAATTTTAGCCAATTAGCATGTTTGTAGAAATCATTTCTTATTCAGTTAACTTAATTACAGAGATATGTTCACTGCTGTGAGTTAGAGATGTATTAGCATTCAGTGATTAGCTGGTTGTTTGACTCTTTTTTAACAAGCAAGAGAGAAGAAACAGCATATGATCTAAATATCTTGTTCTTTTGTAAAATACCAAATGATGACCTTGGAGAAGAAGATCTCAAAATAAACTTCTAAGTAAGTTGTGTAAGCATTTGTTAAGGTCTTTCTGAAACCTTTCAGAGTGGAAGGAAAATAATTTTGCACCAAATTTTTTCAAAAGACATAAAAATTATTGGTATTTATTTTTTAAACTATTGCGAATGAAGAATATATTTAGCCAAGGAAACAAGTCCAGAGCTTGTCGTGGTCTTTTCACATGTAGGTATTTAAGAAACATCTTTTGTTTGAATATTGGAGGATAGGAGTTCATACAACAGAAAGCAAACACTTGGAGAAAATGGCAATATTAATAACAATTAATATTCATTTAATTAATTCTGTGCACCAGGCAAGTTAAGTGCTTCATATATATTATTTCATTTAATCCTTACCATGACTCTAAGAGGAGGTGATATCGTTAACTCTAGTTTACAGATGAGGAAATGGGTTCACATGGATTTGTTAATTCCCAGAGCTAGAAAGTTGCAGAGCTGGAATTTTAGCCCAAGCACTCTTGACTCGGAAACCAGCACTCCCCACCACTCTGTTTTCTTTCTCTCAAGACCACCAAGAATATATCTAGCAGATGGAGGAAATGTAAGGCAGAATTTGGGCAAGAGGTTTCCTAATAGGTACAAAATATTTGTGGCAAAAATGAAGCCTGGTATTTGCCAACCAAGTTCTCAAGTTCTCAAAGTCTTTTTACAGTTCTTTTTCATCTTGTTAATTTTTGAGGCCAGAATATGTCTTAATCCGAATGTACAAATGAACAGTCTCAAGGGGAAAAGAGGAATTACATGCCTGACAGTGACTGCCACAAGTTGTGTGTAAATAGTTTAGGTGAATCAACAGCTGCAATTCAGGGGAAAAAATACATGACACGTTCTAAAGCAATTATTTAGAAATGAAAATGTTAAGTAGAGTCAAAATTCATTCCTAATTTAAGCCATTGTAGGTGGCTACAAAAGTTATCTACAGTTATTTTCGAAACCACTCTGCAAATAAAATGCAAATAGTGAACCTTGAGGTTCACTGAAAACTTGGGCTGAAAAAGGTACAAAATATACACACCAATCTCCTTCCAGTGGCTTCTATTTAAGTCAAACTTGCTAGGGAATTTTGAGTCCTATTATCAACAAGATGAAGTCTTTTACAAAACTATGATCTGAATAATTAGAGGACATCAGGTAAAAACCTCATGTCCATCTTAAACTTTGGATGAATAACATTAGGTACACGTCTGTTGCTGATTGCCTCTAACCTCTAATCCATGGGTACACTGAGACCTGACGTTAGGACAATGCCCAGGAAAGTGCTACCCTGTGCAGAGAGCAAACCCGATCTTGATGATGCTCCCTTGGCAGAAGCTAGGGGCAGATCCTGCTCACTTCCACACTGACTCTGAATGTCTGGCTCCCATTATGTTGGCAATGTGGACATAAAGAACTCTGTGTAAGCTGGAAAGCGTGCTGGAAACTAACCAAGGTTTAGCCAAGAGTGAAAGTATTTTTATTCTAGCCCTATGATGCAAATAACTCTCCTTAATAGTGCAGACTTAGAATTAGGCTGCCAATCTAAAGAGTCTTTCATTTAGTTTTAATGATGCATCCCATTTTCTTCTGCAGCTTAAGCTACTTGACATAATTTTCTAAATTCCATGACCTACAGTACCAGCATTATACTCGGTAGTTTTTGGGTGCTCAATAAATTATGTGCTATTATCAATATTCTAGAAGTTTGATACTGTGTTCCACATGGTGACATATTTTTTTCCTGGAGTGTGGGGGAAATCTGGAGCAGTAATTACATACATTATTGTAATAGTCTGATAATAGTCATACAAATCAAAAACTATTCTGCCAAATTTTTCTCTTTTGGCCTATGTAGAATTCTAATTATGACAAACTTTTTAATCTCTGGAGGGGCAATATGTGTATGTGTCTCTGCATATATAAAGAGTCCAGAGAGCCAAAGTCCTTGAAATATTTAACATCTGTTCAGAAAACATTTCAAGGGTATTTAAGTTTAAAGTTATCAATATCATTTGATATATACTATAAAAGTTTCAGACTTAACATTTGCTTAACAATTTTGAACTGACCATCAGCTGTCTGTCAATACAAGACCAGTCTACTAGCAATTGCTACCAATAACAATAATATTATCAAAGAAAGTGAAGGAGAATGTGGCTAGGCAGTCGGTGTCCAGGAAGAAGTGTGATAAGGGCATTTAATGGAAAGCCATGGGAGGACAGAGAGGGGAGAAGCTGTAATTGGTAGAGAAAATGGAAAGTAGTGATGCACTTGAGAACAGAAATACAGTGAGTAGTAGAGATTTGTATGAGAAATACAGAATGGAGGTAGAGGTGGATAGGAGAGCCTTGTTATTTTACATATTCGGAGATGGATTCACAAAGAGAGTGGTGACTGCCTTTGTAATGTAAGCTATTTCTCTTACTGCAACAAGGAAACCTCTATGTCTCCATTTCCTTTGCACCGGACCTGCCACTTCCATTGTCTTCCACGTAATGTCACCTTCATCTCTAGACCTTGTCTGTGTCTGGCAAAGGCTGAAAGGCACTCATCCTGGACTCCTGCAAATATGTCATCTAATGAAGACATCTATTAATATGGGCACATTACAGCTCGCCATCTGGCTCTGCCTCTTGGACCCCTCTCCTCTCTATAGATCTGCACACACAGAGCACGCTGTGCCTAATCAATTATTTATCCATTTCCCTCACTGCTGCTAACAGACTAAGCCTCTGCTTTCTGCTGCAAGGCTGCTGAGGGCTGATGGCATTCATTTCAAGCCTAAGAACATATTTTTTCTATCAAAACCAAACATAAAGTCCTTGTATTTCCCTCGTTCTGTCCTTGTCTCTGTTCCTCTTCTTGCTTATATCATAGGAGGTGGAATAGTACAGTATTCCACAGTACAGGTTCTGAAAACAGACCCTCTGGGTTTTAACCCCAACTTTTCCTCCAACTTGTGATCCTAGCAAATTGGTTAACTTGTTTTCTGTTTTGTTTTGTTTTGTTTTTTATTTTGGTTTCCTTACCTCTGAAATCTGGATAACAGGATCCATTACTCTTATAATGGGCTCGTTTTGAGTGATAAATAAATAGCTACATATATAAGGTGCTTACACTCAGACCTGGCCCAGAGTATGCACTAAGATATTCTTTTGTTGTTATTATTTTTCCTTTTTACCTGCCTAAACACATTTCTCTGCTCATTCATCTTCATGTTCATCTCCACTTCTTTGAGTTTCTATAACAAAAATAGCCTCCATCTCCTTCACATTATTCTTTCCACACTTTTCAGCCTTTCTCTTTTAGACAGTAATAATATGTTGTTTCTCTAATTTGCTCTTCTTTCCCTCTTTTCCTTTTCAACTTTACTCTTTCTTGCTCACTCTTGTCTTAACTCTCTGATATTTTTCCTTTCTCTTTTTATCACTTCAAACATTTTTTCAGGCACAAACCAAGGATGAGCTAATTTATCACAGTGAATGTAATTTTCTTAATATCCTGTAGTGTCAAGGTTTTTTCAAAAATATAAGGACTTGGCCTGGCGTGGTGGCTCATACCTGTAATCCCAGCACTTTGGGAGGCTGAGGCAGGTGGATCATGAGGTCAAGAGTTCAAGACCAGTCTGGCCAACATAATGAAACCTTGTCTCTACTAAAAATACAAAAAATTAGCCAGGCATGGTGGTGGGTGCCTGTAGTCCCAGCTACTTGGGAGGCTGAGGCAGGAGAATTGCTTGAACCCGGGAGGCAGAGGTTGCAGTGAGCCGAGATTATGCCACTGCACTCCAGTCTGGGTGATAGAGTGGCTCTGTCTGAAAGAAAGAAAGAAAGAAAGAAAAATATAAAGGCTTAGTTTTCTTTTTAGACTATTAGAAAGCATTCACTATTCCATTCTGAAATCAAGCTGAGATTTAGGGTTGGTTTCTGGTGGCTTTCCACTTGTGTCATTATGAAGCAGTCTCCTTATGAAAACCCGACACTAACAGTGAGACAAGGATTCTTCCCTTCCCGCTGCAGGCTTATCTTCCTCTCTTTTTCCCTTCCCAGCTGCAATTTTATAAGAGATACGCTTTTTTAGTGAAATATGTAGAATATCTGTTTTAATGTCAAATATCTTATTCACCACATTAAAAAATATTGGCCAAGTTACACCACAGAAATCAAATTATTTTAACTTGGTGTTTCTCGGGACCTCTCAAGGACCACTTGCCCAATTCATTGATCTGACTGGAAAGGAAAAGCAGAAAACCTGAACTCAGCTTTTTGAATGGTAGCCTGGCCCGGGCCTATATTTATTCATGTGAGAGTTATGCAAATTTTTTTTTTTTTTTTTTAAGAAAAGTTCCTCCAGCAAATGACTTTACAGTTCATGTATACATTTGCTTAATTTATCATTCATTTATTCATTCTAGTATGTATTGAGATTCTCCTTGAGCATGGAGGAAGAAGTGCCAAAAACAGGTAGACCTCTCTGCCTGGCTCCTTCACTCAGCCTACATGGATAGGCTTGATTTTAAGAGACACCAAACATCAGGGGCAATATTCTCAACCTGGCAGAATAACTACTCTGCAGGGAAGAGAGTGAGGAAGCCAAGATGCAAATATTTGCTGAGTCCTGTTCCTAAGGGCATGTTGCCCTATCTGTGGTTAATGAAGACTGGGGTATGGGCCTGTGATTAAGTGAATGGCTGGCTGTATGTGTTTTTGCAAAATGACGAGATGAGGGAAAATGAATATTTATGCTATCTTTGATGCTTCTAAATTTTCCACCAAACTGCTTGCCTGTGCTTTAATATTGTCATTAATAATACAAATTAGAATAATGTAATTAAATGCCCTTGGGCATCACCTGAGCATTTCTGTACAACTGTGATGCCCTGGGGCTCCCTGATCGTAACGGTCTCATGGCTGGCTAGCACTTTATGAACATACCCAGGTTGGCTCTTTTATTTCTTGCCTGAAACCACTTTTGTATTGTGCTACAGTATTTGTTTGTTTGTTGTTTTTTTTTTTTTTTTTTTGGCTCCGGCTTCAATTAGATTTATACTTTACTATACTGTAAAAATCTCATTTGATGATCCATAGCCATATTCTATAAAACTTGGTTTCGAGGCAAGAGAAGCCCTTCACCCAAGGCATACAAGGCAAAATCCAGGGCAGAGAATTTTGACTTTTCTGTGCCTGATGAGTCCATCAGTGATATTAATGTCTCCATGCATTAGAAGTGCTACAGCCATATTATATATTACAAAATCACTGAAGCTGATTTGACTAGAGGATAAAAATGCCATTCACTTTACACACTGAGACCGCATGCTTTACAAATCTACTCTTCCTAGACTCAGAAAGCAAGACTGAATTCTTTACATCCTCAGGGAAAAACATAGGGGAAAAATTAATTAAGAAAAAAATTAAAGGTCTGGGCTGGTAGGGCAGATCAAACCTTCAGAGAAAGCTTGAGAACTAGTTTATAAGAAATGGAAGTATTACTAAGACTGAAAAAGCAGAGTAAAAACTGAAATATATGAGAGACAAATCATAAAATGCATAGTATTTAAAAGGCTGAAAAATACATCCAATCCAAAGTGATTGTGGAATACCATTTTGAAAATTCTGCAGTGCAGTCTGACAAACAGATACTGAAGTTAGAGAATCCTTTCTAACTTTCCCTACCCTCCTTCCTCACCCTTCAGGGGTGACTTTCCAGGCTCAAGGTTACTTACACCCTCCTCTCCTTCTTCTACTTTCTTTGCCCTCCCTGTACAATAATCTAGAGACTGAGACTAATGCTCTGTGTGACTTTCCTTGGCCAGGAGAGCAGGGACTGCAGAATGATGACTGCTTTTGGCAGAGGCCCAGAGTGGAAAATTTATTTACTGCCTTGTCGATGTCTAGTGAGATGGGCTGCTGCCTTTCCACATCTATTACAAAGTGCTCATATGGCTAGAGCAGAAACTTATAAAGGGCTTTTTCTTTGTTAGCCTTGATGAAAATCTTAAAAGGCACAGGACAAGGAGTCATCACGTAGGGTCAATTTGGGGACGTGCCAGTCGGGGAAATGGCAATGAGAAAGAAACCCACCACACCCTTGTTCTTCAGGGTGTCCTGGAGTTGAACTTTCATTTAACGATGAAACCAAAATTAAAAATACATATTTGCCTGTATGGTATTTTAAAGCAAAATAAACATTTGAATAATAACTTTTATTTCAGTTCTGGTGAAGTAACACTGCAAAATAATATTTATTTAGCAGTTTTCTAAAGACTTTCACCTTCAACCCTAATTTTTTAAAGCTAATGAGAGTTTGTGATTCATCAAGAACTTTAAAAATTAAGGATCATTACTTTTACTAATTTAAATTCAAATTACCTAGGATACTCAATTAATCAATCTTTAAACAATATTAAAACAGTCAAGACTTGTCACTCTCTTGTCTCTGATGGAAGATGATTTAGATTTCAGTCAAACTAATGTACAACACTGAAGGAAGATAACTTAATGTATTCTACTGGCATTGTTCACTTGGCCTTGTTTTTGCCCCTTTATTTTCAATGAAGCAAAGACATATGCCTGTGCTGAAATGGCTGTTGCTATCTTACTCTCCCGTCTGGCTGTCACATGGCTAATTGTCCTAAAACAGCTGGATGAAGCAATAGCATCTTTAATGGCTCAGCTTAAATATGGTCAGGCAGAATGAGTGCAACTATGTGCCCTGTTCCCACACAGCAAAATATCTTCTAAGAAATGTGTTTCTCATAAATTGATAGCCCTTAAATCTTTTTTTCAAATCAATGTCTGTGCTTTTTATATTCCTATGTAACAGTTTTAGATTCTTTCAGAGCTGTCCTATAACCTGCCTTTCCAGAAAAAATATATTGTTTTAGTCAGGATTCTGTGGATTCTACTTAGGGGCCAGAACTAGGAATATGATAAACATTATAATAATATTTATCTAGAATTCTATAACCTCCAAATTCAGCTAGTCTTTTTATCATCTTCCTGGAAAAGGCTAATAGATGTTTATGAGACATCAACTTCCAAATGTTGAGAGGAGCAATTAGTGAATAAATGGTAATATCCGTTTATTGGTTAGGAAGAATATTCTTATAATCAGAGATTCCTAACTCCAGTCATTCTTAGCAAAGACTGCTTATCTATAAGGCTCAATGTATAAGATGCTCATTTTCTACAGTGGGTGTGGGCAGTACAGATCGGCTCTTCTCTGAGAGGTAAGCAGCTTATTGTCTAAATCAAGACTTAGCGATGTACAGGCCGTGATTCTAGATTCTAAAACTGCCTTGGTTAATCATATTCATATAAATGTTCAATCCCCTTTTACTGTCTTCCTAAATTATCTGCTTCATATTGTCCAGCGTCAGTGATTTTCATAGGTTAATTATTCCCTACATAAAAGAGCACGAGCTTTGTCCAGTCAAAATATGTTACCTTGTCGTTTGATTAGCTTTCCTCCTCTGGTTCAGAGAAACAGAATAAGGTCAGGAGTCACCAGCCACCTAACAACAATATCCCAAACTCATAGAGCACTATGTGTCCACTAGCTCCACACATCCGTAAACACAGAGGGCTTTCTGACTGGGGAGACAACAATGGAGGGGCAGAACAGTCACCAATTTGCTTCTACCCTGTGTCCCTCCATTTATTTGACCTCAGTACCTCCCTATAATGTGTGAGGTAACCCAGAAAAATACGTTTCATTTGGCTGAAGAATCAGAATAGGAGAGAAGGTCAGGAGTAGGAAAATGACAGGTTTTACATTTAGATAAGGACAGGCCTTTTCCATCTTGCAGATCCCTATGGTAAAATATCTTCTTATACTGTTGCCTTTTCTCCAACCCGACATGGATACCTAGAAGTCGAGGAACTCTCTGGCTTTAAACATTTCATCTGTAAACGTGGTCCCTGAGTTCACAAGATATCTATTTATTTCATTCGCTTGCAAAGACCCCCTCTAAAACCAATTGCCAGGATCATAGAATACCAGTTTTATCTATTTTATCTTCTATTTTTTGTTAATTCTCTAAAGTTCATTTATTGATCTAATTTTAAAAGCTCCTTGAAGTTATAAATGAATAATTGTTTTTTTGTTTGTTTGTTTTTTCTTTTCTTTCTTTCTTTTTTTTTTTTTTTTTGAGACATAGGTGCTTAATAAATAACTGTGGAAATAAACTGCCAGGTCAAGTCTCCCTAAACGTGGCACTCACAACAAACATATTTAACCACATGTTTGTTATTGTCACTTGATTGACTCATAGACATATTCAATTAAAATGTCTAAAATGGAACTCTTGATTTCATGCCCAAACTAGTCTCGTACTCAAATCTCACTGCCTCAGAAGAAGGCATCACCACACACTGAATTACTTAAGCTAGGAAACTTGGAGATGCCCTGTTTACTTCCCTTTTCCTCACTTACCACATCCTATTTATCAGTAATTGCTTTTGGTTTTAGCTCTAATACATTATATTGAATCTGTCTACATCTTTTAATTCTGAATGCTGCCTACATAGTCTGAAAAACTATGATCTGACCTAGACATCTGGAGTAGCTCCTGCATGATTTTTACTCTTCTATCTTATATTCACTGACTCCCCTGCACCACTATCATCTCCACATACTCAAGCTGGTGGCCCCTGCTCTCCTAGACCTCACATTTTATGTGGAAGAAAGAAAAACTTCAGAGATGAACAATTATAATATTCACAATTTGTTGTTAAATGCTATAAAGAAAACAAACAGGGTACTCTAGAAAATGGGAGAAGTACTTCAATTCTTTTCATCATTGAAGTCTCAGTTTAGTTACCTTCTCATCTTTTAAGTCTCAGTAAAAGTTACTTTCTCAAGAAGAACTTCCTTAAATGGTCGATCTTAAAGTCCATTATCATTATCTTAGTGCATAGTGCATATTGGTTATTGTTGGATGATGAATCTTACTTTTGCTTTTTAATTTTATCTCTGTAGTAGGTAAAATTTTATTCTTCACTCTAGGTACTACAAATGTCAATCTCTTAATAAAGCTTTCCAATAAAGAACCTATGTGTGTTTGTGTGTGTGTGTGTGTGTGTGTGTGTGTGTATGTGTGTGTGTGTTCTGTTAAGCTAAAATCAACTTGAGTTAAAATCTAGTTTTTTTGTAGCCTGATTTACTCATTCTTTTTACTTTCTGCCTCAGGGATCAGATTCTATATTGGTTTATTTTCAATGACCAAAAATTTAGAGAACGTTGTCAGATGGAATAGCCGAAATGTCAGTTACAATAGAGCACAGATATTAGTTTAAAAATTTGTCTTTTGGCTCATATTGTAGGTAGTTTAAAAATAAATATATCATTTAAAGTTTAGGATATATATGTGGGTTTATATTTTGTTTCTGTATTTTAGGATTGGCAATCACCATATGAATGGCTTGACAGGCCCATTTCTTTTAGTTCAAAATGTACATTCCTTTTGAATTACAAACTCCTTTGCTATTATTCACTATATTCTTAGGTATCTCATGTTATGTGTCTATATTGAAAAAAACTGAAAAGAATTAAACGATTCTATCTAATGATACTTCTTTAAATTCGCATAGTGTTTTAAATTAGATGACATAAATATAAATGTAGACACAGAGATACAGATTTTTTTTTTCATTGCCCATCAGATCAAGGACATGTCTTCTTCCAACATCATCTTTTTTTTTTTTCCTCCTATTTCAAATGACTCCTTCGAGGGAGTTATTTCAATGAATCATTCCATAGAACACAGCAAACTGAAACTCTATCCGTGACCTTTGATGATCTCTTCTGGCCTAGGAATCTGGAGACAGAAGCTCATACCATTTTATATAGTTCCAATATTGACTCCCCTGAGATTAAAGGCATATCTGTCACACTCTTCTAGAATATTAGAAAATTCTGTTTATTTCAAACTCTGTCACAGCTGAGGTGGTGAAAGTATCACTCAACATGTCAGCATAAAGTTATGTTATACTCTATCAATGTACTTCCCATCAATAAGGACATTTGGGTAAATACTTGCCACATTTTGTATATTGTGCTATGCAAACATGAAGAAATTTTGAAATAAGTTTGTAAATTAGTTTTCTCAGAAGTCAAAAAGCTATCAGGTCTCTCTACTGCAGTAGAATTCATCAGAATAAAATATTTGAACAATAAAGAAATATAGAAAAATGTATTATTAAATGTCTAATCTTAGAAATAAAATTTTCCTGATAATGTGGAATAAAACCAAAACTAAAAATTCTATAAAAATACACTCATACCCATAAAAAACACATAATACATAAAGATTAAATAATATGATAGAAATAGTAACTAAATGTAAATATATATTTATGCTTGCATATGTCCACAGGATAAAAAGACTAAATAGAAACATAGGAAAGTATTAACATTATGTCAGGATGATCAAATTAAGATTTTTAATTTCTACATACTTTTCTGTATTTGCTAATATTTATAGATTGAGCATCAAGTATAAGCTTCTTAAAGTGTTAAACTACAAGAACCAATAACTTTTGATAAATCATAGCTAGTAGTTTAAGATCAAATATATAATTTGGCTGTATCAAGAATTTGATTATAGACCTGGACTAAAACCATGAAACATCAGTCACCCCTTCACCTTTCTCAGAGTTAGTGTGTATGGGTGTCATTATTTCCTTGTTTTCCTTACTTTTTTTAAATCGCTGAGGTTATAACAATATATTACACTTAGGAAGCAGTTCACAAAGAACTTCCATATAGGATCATCATTCATCATTTCTAACGATTCTCCATCATTAAGTTGAAATGTCATCCCCATTTCACAGAAGAGGACTTGCCTAGGATTACCCAGCCAAGGCTCTAACCGCATCTTAGAATCAAGCATTATTGACCTAAGACTGCGTGTATCTAATGGGCATGGTTCTAATCATCTGCCCTGTATGCTTGCTGAAATCAATCAATACAATTTAAAAAATATATGTATCAAATATTTATTGATTGAGACACTGAGAGAGAATGCAAATGCCTATTCCTTTAATATACTGTATTTTCCTAGTCTTTAGTTCCATGGCCATTCTACAGGATAGAATATTAAAATAATACAAAATTTTCAGAGTATATGTCTGGCTTTTGACCAAATGATTAATTTAAAGGGGAAAATAGTATAGCAGGATCCTACCAAGGGGACAGGGAATTGTTTCCGTGAATGTGCTCAGAATGATTCCTGGCCTTACCACAATTCTTTTAGTAACTGCAATGGTATAGACTTCTGTTTAAATATGTTAAAGTAATTGACATTATAGATTTCATCCAAGAGCCATATTTGACTGGAAATCACTAGGGGTTATCAGAAAATAGATTAAACCTGTTAGTTAACTAATTTATAAACAAGACTTTGGGAATTGACTAATCTTACTCACAAGGAAGGTAGGTTGAAGAAGCACAATTCTAGCCCATTATTTTCCCCACGAAATAAAATACAATACTGGTTTTCAATTATTATGAACTCTGATTTTACAGCAAAGAAGTAGATTTGTGTTACTTTATGGAAGGGACTCTGCTGTGTTGTGGAAAAGACTGTTTTTATACTTGTGAAGACTTCTTCACACATTAGCACAGACATGGCACAGAGCACTGTCTAGGGATTGCAACTGTTGTTTGAACCAAAAGCATCTACCTTTGCAGAGATCTCTTGGGCCATAAGCTGGTAACTCTGTGGCCTTCCTGGGAAAGCCTTTTTTGGTGAATTTCCATTGCCACAGGAAAGGCATAGAAATTCAAATTTCTTTCATTAAGCATAAGCCTGAAATAACATAAAATAGAAGCTCCACTCTTCTTTTTATTAATGAAACATAGGTACTGAGTTTTCAAAGGAAGTCAAGTAAATTCATTGTTCTCTACTTTTCAGCCTTGTCTAATAGGGGCCACATAGATTTAATCTTTGAGTTCTTATTTTTTATTATCCTAACATTCTGGACATTTGTAAACCCTGTTGTTATTTTTTGTGCGTGTGCCTTGACTAAGGTTGTTAGATTTACCAAGTAAGAATGCAAGACCCCCAGTTAAATTTGACTCCCAGATAAAGATTTTTTTTTTTTTTTTTTTAGTTTTTCCTCTTCTTCTCTTCTTTTAAAGTTCCAGTTTATTCTGCAAGACTCTGAAGAGCTATAGCCATCATCTCTGCAGACTTCCTTTGGCCAGTCTAAATCTATTTATGTTCATTACCATAATCCACTGTCTGGGGCCCCATCATTGTGAAGAGGGTAACATCTGGAAGCAAGAAACATCCAAAAACTATGAGAGAAAGAAGGTGCCTAAACATTGGCTGCGCTGGTAGCTATGGTTTCTGAGCCAAAGCCTCAGACACAGATTCAAAGGGTCTCTAAAAGGAATATTAGGGGCCACAGTGGGAAACCAATGTGCTGCTTTATTTCACCTGCATTACAGCTATACAAAATCCACCCTGAATGAGATACAAGGTGCTCTAATTTTTGATTAATTCAAAATTGTGGAATTAATGGAGTTTACCTTTTCTCTCTTACAAATTCCTCCATACAAGTGATTTGCAACCATGGCTGAACATTGGAATCTCCTAGATGGGAATTGCCTAAAAATACAATACTAGGTCCTACTATCTATTCTGTTGTGATTGTTCTGGGTTGGGGTTCATTCATCTGTATTTTAAGAAGCTCCCTAAATGTTTCCAGTATGCAGCCAGAGTGGAGAGCTACTGCCAGCCAAATTTGCTTTTCAGTTTTCAGCATCTTGTTTAGAGATGTCTATCTTCCTTCCCAAAACTCTATAATTAGTATTTTTACAAAGGCAGCAATGATGTCAATAATAATAGCACAACAGGTGCCTCATGGGCTATTGCCCACTAAAGTGAGGCAAGAGTACTCTATTTCCTTATAAATCATCCTTTCAGTTGCCTGGTCTGAGAAAATCCCATAATGAATACCCAGGGATAAGGCAGAATTCATTTATTGGTGTTTAAAAGTAGAGTACCACAGGAAATATCTGATTAATTTGTTAATTTCTGTCTGTAAGTATTTCTACGTAATATCTCCAAGTTTTCTATAATGTATAAAAGAAGGATTCACTAAAAGGTTAGGAAGGGAGGGAGAAAAAAGAGGGAAGGAAAAAAAAAGCACAGCAAAGGAGAAATGGACAAGAAGAGAGGTACAAGAAAGGCATAAGAAGAAACAAAAAAGAGGTAAGGATGGAGAAAGAATGTGAAAAAAGATATTAAGAAGAAATACGGCATTTTTTCCCTTTTATTTATTCATAGCTGGCTTTCTAGGGCATGCTTCTGATTCCCAATAAATAAAAGAAAAGCCAATTCAAGCAGTAAAAGGTCTCTACCTCAGTGGACAAAATTGATCTCTTTTCTACTCCTTCCCCCTACTTTTTAAAAGAGTTATAGAGAAAAACTGGTGTTTAGTGTCACTAAGTTGACTTCCTGAAGGTCTTCAGCATGATTTCCGGTTCAACAGAATGTCTATCCACTAGACGTGTGCTAGCTCTGTCAAACACCTAACTTTAAGCTTGGTAGACGATGTAACACATTATTCAGGACGTTTTTTAAATCAATAAGTTTTTATGTCCCTTTTGAAATTTTAACATCCCTTCCAAAGGCAGAGAGGAAAAAATAGAACGATGTATACCATAACATAAAAAGATATAATGGCTATTGAAAATAATATGTTAGAAAAAGAAACATTTAAATAATTACATTAACAAAGCACAATTAGAGCTCGATTGGTCTCAACCCTCCACTATAGGTTCATAAGCCCACAGATGAGGCTCTGAATTAAGAACCAGATGTGGCAAGATTATCCTAATTATGTTTTTTTCCAACTTGGCCCGGAAATGGGTCAATGACCAAGGTTTTGAGTCAGATGTCATTTTGTCTTTTTATTAATTATATTTTTGGCAATTCTTTCAATATATAATGACTTTCAAAAATAGAAAGGGAAACCATTACAAAAACCTGGGGTTTGGAAACTCAAAAAACAAGGTTGAGAGAATCTGTTTCCTATTGAGGAACAATAACCGGCAGAGTGGAGAGGGAGATAGAAGGGCCCATCAGTGAGTTTCAAGGATGATAAAATGTAATAAGTAGCTAAATTTAATTGTTGCTTAAGAAAATAACTACGAGCAAATTACCACTTGCTCATTATAAATAAAGAACAACTGCGTGTATATAAACACTTACACAGACTAATATACACAGACCAACTGGAAGCATTTGGAGAAATATATTTTAAAAACCGAGAAAGATTCAATAGCTCAGAAAAACGCAGACCTAAACTCTATTCTTAGGTGCAAGTAAGTGTTCTTGCTGGTTCTTCATTTAAAAGTAAACAGTAGGTTACATCTTTAATAGTAGTTCAATGTATATAAATATATATTATAAAATGCACAACACTTTTTACAGAGAGTGTGAATTCAGCCATTTTAAACAAAGTATTTTGTTGCTTTTATAAAGCCTTAAGTTGCAATACCCTTCCACTTACACATTACACACACACACATACACACACACACACACACACACACAGAGCACAGCACACAGACTTCTAGGATGGGAAGAGACTGTCCTGTTACAGTCAAGATTTAAGTGACTTGAATAGACAATAACAGAGAAGAAGCTGCCTTAACAGAATTCTATTTCTACAAGGCTTACTTCTGTCTGGGTATGCTACATGTTACCTTAGCTCATTTGTAAAATATTCTCTACCTGGGGTCAGGCTGTATTAAAATAGACCAGAATTTCTTGATATAACTAGAACCTAGCAAACTCTAACATTTTTTAAGAATATTTCAAATGTCACAAAACTTTTTGAACAATATAAGTTTCTGCCAATTTCAGGAAAAAAAATTAGTTTGTCTTTGGTTTCATATAAAAACCAGATTAAACTTACAGATATAAGTTGAGTGTTAACAATAAGGTATTCCGGTAGCTCAAACTGCAAGTTAAAAGAGAAATTCAGGCAGCACAAAAATGTAGCAATGGAAAACCAAACCAAAAATTTACACAATTTATGTGAATCCATGCTCTGAGGATTTCCCCCATCTGCAGACTTTGAGCAAGTCCTTCAAGACTTATGATGTAATAAGAATAAAGCAGGAGCAGTAAGAATAAAAATTGTGCTGGAAAGAAATCTATGATAAATGAATTTCAGGTTTTCTGGAGAGTTCTGATTGAATGACTGCACTATATTATTAGAGTAGTTTATTATATAATTCAAGACTATGTAATTATATAATTTCCAAATTCACTATCACCAATAAAAATGCAACAATGATGAAAATGGAAAGGAATTGATTGCTATAAATTCAAATGAGTGGTTCTTACTGTTCAGTGCATTCCTTCATATGCAATGGTCAAGGAGGTCATGTCTAGAGAGAATTTTGAAGTAGAACACATTATTTCACAACTAGTCACTGATGTTATAGCTATAACTAGTGATGGTGGACCTATAGTATCATTACATTTCTCAAGGGATTAAAATAATGAAAGTTGATATTTTTTTATGAGGATCATTTCACAGGCAACAATGTCTACTATATACTGTCACTTAATGGTATAAAAGTAGTTGCTGGACTTAATCTATTTCTCTGTAAAATGGTAATTGACAGAAAGAAACCTTGGCAGTGGTGGCAACTAATTATTAATAAGACCATGGAAAACTGAAACAGCAACCCAACTTCAGTAATTGCTAGAGAGAGATAAATTCTCTTTCTCCAATCTACAATCTGACTTTATGACAGTAACTTCATTGAAAATATTTCTGCAGATCTCCGAACACACACACACACACACACACACACACACACACACACTCCCCGCTACCTTGGTACTTTATTCACAGGTGATAGCAGCATGAACTTTGGATAGGAAAATTACAAGCAGATGGAGATGAACTATAGAAGATTTCACACTGTAGTAAGTGTCAAAAGAGTTTTAATTCAGATTGGTGTATAGTAATTAATACACTTAGAGAAAAGTAATTCAAGTTCTTTCTGAAAGACTAAAGCCATGTTATCACTCAGGAAAAGGAACAATAAATGTTGCAGATTATTGTCTACAGTGATCAGCCCAATGTGTTTTTAATTGAAATAACAAGATCCAATAAAATAATTGTTTGTATTTTTTGCTGTTCAAACCATTGTGGTTGTTACACCTATAGGGCTATACATGACTTCGATCACGAAAAAACAAAACAGACAAGGGAAATGAAAGATAGGATATGAGATAACATAAATGTACAAGAACATGGAAAAATAGTGAGCCTTGCATGCCAACCGCCAGTTATCATCTGTCTGCAAAGGCCTTTACTTCAAGAGATTGAAGAGTTAGGTAGGAAGACACCCCTGACAAATCAACTCTGGCAATCACCAGAAGGGATCTATTGCAGGCTTTCAGCCCTGATATCATGGCTCTTATGGACCTATACGGGAGACCATTTATAAAACTAAGTATCTGTGTAGTTAGGAAGAGACACAAGTGAAATTAATAAAAAAGAAAGATAACTAGGAAAAATGCAGAAATAGTTACTAAATCTTTGACATAGGGATCATAAAAGTTACCACTTTGGGCTAACATTTTTTAAAAGTTCTCATTTTTTTTCAATAAGTGAAATATTTGCAATTATAGCCTTTTAGATATAACAGAACATCAGATATTACTAGTTCAATATCTTGTTTACAGATAAGAGTGATGGGTGGTGACAAAAAAAAAAAAAAATGCTCCAACTTGAACCAAACTTCTAATTCTTGTTCTAGTGATTTTTCTAACAATTCACATTGCCTCTTTTTATCCCAAATATGTCATCAAGAGATAAAAACAAAAGTAGGTATAGAAATATCTCAGATGAATATACAGATGATAGATCTTAAATATGCTGCTTAGAAGAGTAGGCTGTGGAAGTTGGTAAAAATCTACTATTTTTAGGTACAGGATAACTATCATGTATCATAAACCACATTTATACATTGCACTGATATCAGACTATTAGACTTGGTATGTCATAAATCTGACATATTGCTTTCAAATCTTTCACCATAACTTCCTTTCTAACAATTTCTCATCCTTCCTTTCGTTGGAGTCTTATCTCACTGAGCAGTCAACTCCAGATATTGACAGTCACGTTTTACATTTTTAGTGTTTCTATGTGTTGGCTTCCGATCAATGAGATAAATTATGCTGCTATTTATGTATAGTTAGAATGACTTAATTGCCCTATTAAAGATCAATATTTTTATCTTTTTATTTTTAAGCTACCAATTTACAAGAATATTTGTAAGTGGCTGCCACTGTCTTAAATATTAGAATAATTAACAGTGATTTTTCCAGATCTAAATATTTGATAGATACCCAAAAATTCACACTTCTGAACTTATGTGGGGCCTAAGGGAAAGACGTTTTTGAGCACAATATGAAAAGATAAATTACAACAAAATAGAGTCCAAGAAGACTGGAGATGTGTCACAGGGCACAACTGCAGCATTCAATATTCAGCTGTTCTAACTAACCCTGAAGGTCTCAGAACCTACTATCATCCTGGTGTTAACATAGGTTTATGAGTATCTTCCTTTTGGTTTTCTCCTGATTCGGAGAACATTTGCTTCATCTTCAGTATCAGAACGTTTTCCTCTTCTCTTTCTCCCCGCCCCCTGCCTGAAGAGGTTCCATAGTCTGGACTGTATGTCTCCCTTATGTGTTTCTCAAATCCATTACTCCTTACGTTTTTAGCCGCTGTATTTAGCTTTGACTCGTAGAACACAGATAACTAAATCCTCCTCAAAGTCCTAACACTCCTCTGCTCCATCCACCTTGCCCTCTTCTATCATATAATGCATACATGGAACATGAAAGACATTCTTGCCACTTTACCCTCTTCCTCATGCCTAGTCATGTTATAAGAACAAATAATATTTCAAAAATAGGAGGAAGTTTCAGTACATGACCTTGACTCTCCTGCTCTGAGATTAAAACATTTCATTTGTGGTATCAAAACTATGTTTACACTCTATTCTTAATCTGTTGCCTTGAATTTATTCAACATTATACCTCTCATCTACAACAACTATAATGCCCATTGTAGATTTTTATTTTTAATTCACTTATCACATACTGCTCTATATTGTTACCATAGCTCATGCAGGTCACCCTTGAAAATCCATTAAGGGTAGATATTATAGTCGACACTGCTGTACTTACAGTTATTAAACAAAAATACTTATCTCCCCCCTCTAATTTCCTACTATCTTAACCTTACATATGTCATTTTATTTTTTTCCAGAGCGCTTATAATTTACTCTTTCCTTTTTTTTTTTTTCTTTGAAGCCACCTCCTATCACATATTAAACCTATTATACTTTTATTCTTTTTCATCAAAGTGCCTATCCAACTTCACATCCTCCAAGGAACCTTTCTTGTTAAGGAAGAAAGACAGGACTTTTATTACCCAGATGGATACAATGAACTACTCTTTTGTGATAAAACATACACATAAACAAAAACACACAACCCCCATCCCACCAGTATGAATATAAGTGTAAATTTTTCTCTTTCTACATTTCTAAAATGGGGAGAGAAACATTCTCTATGATTCATAATATGCCACTCTGACAACATGAACATCCAATACACACCACATAATGTCTCTGATGATAATGGAATAGCAAGTAACTTTTTAAACATAAAATGGCATTATCAAGTCAAATACTCCTAAATCTAATCCATATTAAAAATATTTATAACTCTGAAATATATGGGTGTTTATCTAAGTAGAATCTCCAGCTTGCAGGAAACTCATTTATCTCGTACATTCTGCCTCTGCAGAGGAGGCAATATGTTAGGAAAGTTTCTGCAGCTGCTGGGGCTGCCATACCATTTGTACTTTCCAGATAAAGAATTGGAGCCTCTAGGGCAGTCCAAACAGCACCCTCCACCAATATTAATCTCACTTCATTATCCCATTTTATAAAAGGTCACAATTCCTTTTATGTCACACTTTGTTATGGGCACATTTTCTTATATTTAATTTGACACAATATAAGAAATACATGATTGTTCAGAGAACTCTCTCAAGCTTGTCTCAAACAAGTATTTATCTGTCTTAAAATGGGAGAATCGGTGTGCACGAAACACACAATCTTTGTTCACACAAAGTGAACTATGTTCACTTTGTTCTCTCAGAGTTTCTGATAGGTCTCCTTACACAGAACGTAGAGCAGAAAAAAAGGGGGCCCTAAATAGTATTAGAATTTAAAAGTTTCTAAAATATGTCAGATATCCAAAGAAGGAGACATAACCAATGTCTTATGAATCTATGAAGGGAGATGCGCTAAGTTCACAGACATCTTCTGAGCAACTGCCACATGTGAGGAACAGAAAGAATTGAAACATGCTTGTTCACAAAAAAACATACAGCCTAGTTCAGACCATGAGTAATCATAAGAAAGATAACACTATTCAACATGCACTCTTCAAAATGTTTTACCTGTTTTAATGGATTTAATCCTCACAGAATCCTAATTATGTGGTTACGTACTGCTCTTACCCCAATTTTACCTGTGAGGAAACTGAGGCAGGCTGAGAAAATAATTCGCTGAAGGTCACATGTATAGACAGTACTGAAGACAAAATTCAGACCTAGAGAGATGGGCTCTGGAGCCAATATTATTAATCACTACAATGATTGGGGCTCCAAAGGATGCTGCACTCTGGGTTTCATAGTTTGGATGAGTATAGTTAGCTCATGTAGAACAGTGTGCTAATGAGAATATGTAAAAGTCAATGTTATATAAGTTCTACTGTGTTTGGCTCATTATCTCACTGTTGGGAACTTTGCTAAAGTAGAGTAGGCATCTGCCTTTTGGAAGGAGTTGAGCAATTCTACCTTTTGCCTGCTACTACGCCCACAGGAAGATCTTTTGAACCCATGTTTGATATATTTTCATTGATAACTCATTTGTTTGCACTAAAACTAGCAATCCTGTCCTCAGGTGTTTCTTTCTAAAATAGGCGTGTTATAGTACTGAACTAATTAATGCATATGCCCTCTTGCTTATAAGTGCGATAGCCCAGAAAAGGCAATCAATCAATATTTGTTAAATGAATAAAACCAGAAATGTGACAAGAAAGTATGGATAGAATAGATATCACCTCTACTAGATTAATAAATAAAGGTATGAAAGAGACATATCTGGTTTACATTTACACGCTAAGCACCATCATATTCCATCAATCATCTTACATAGGTGGGAATGCTGAAGAAAGACCATTTCACTATATAAAGGGACTTTTCCTCTGGAAATGGTATGATGGTGGGGGCATAGAATACTGGATGAAAACTGTAGACACCCACCAGAATTATGGGTGCAAGAGGACAGCAACAGCCTAGAGTAAACTAAAGCAAAGCCAAAGGCAAAATATTACTAGTAAAAGACAATTCATATTAGTCTATTGATTCTAGGTAACCTCTCAACTCCCTAGTCCTGGATGATCTTTAACTGCATTCCAGTTTTACTTCCTGTACTTGACTAACCCCAATCTCAGTGTTCCCTAGACAGCCATTTGAAGAAAGTACCTGTTATGAACGCTATCGCCTTGAATGCCACATGGGATTTTGGGGACTGTTGTGTAGCTGACAGACAGGATGCGGATATTGTCTGTTCAACTGGTTAGACCAAGAGGCAAATCAGGTACGAGTCTTAATTACTACACATATCTGCGTTTATTTCTAGGGACATAGATTATACTGTTAACTGATCATTTAAAATACATGTTTGAGGCTTTTCCTATACTCAAGTTAGCAAATTCAGTTATGTTTGTACATTATCTGGCCTCACTTCATGTGGCTCACCTTCAAGTATGTGCCCCTGTTTTGCTCTCTCTGTAGACTCAACATGGCTACTTCCTACATTAGTTTCAACTCTATTTGGAGATATATAATTCCCCTCTCTTGAGAAACTTCGATTAGCATGACTGTTTGTAGAAGGTTGTACCTCTTTATGTAGGATTAGCATGACTGGTTGTAGAAGGCTGTACCTCTTTATGTAGCATGATTATGATGCCGCATATTCTCTATTCCTTTTACCTTGTACATTAGCAGTTTCTTTAGTACATATGGAAACTCACTTTGTGTTGCAGCACCAGAGAATGAAGGAAGGGTTGCGGAGTAAGTGAAGAATAAAGGTGTGTTGTTCATCTGCAGATACGTGCCCTGCCCTCCAATGTTTAACTGAAATTTCCCATGTTCATTTTGGATAGTCTCCCAGAAAGGGCACTGCATTTGTTTTTCAGACCAATCTATTTGACCCTTTCATTGTCTTTTCTAACTTATTTCCTGCAACTGTAACAGAGACAGTCAGTTCCTCTAAGAACTGAGGATTCCTTACCTTAGAGTTTTTCACTAGCCATTTTATTTCATTGCTGAATAAATATTGGTTCTGATATTCTATACTCCTTCACTAAATTAAATTATAAAACTTACATTCCTCTCCAGGGATTATAAATAGTCTTAATAGGTCTGAAGGCATAAGTAGGCCCAATGATTACATTTGTTAGCCAAAAATCCTGTATGTTCATAGTTTAAATATAAAAAATTAAATATCTGCAGATAAATAAATAATTGAAAAGAACAGAAAATAGTTTGTAAATTAAATCAGAGAATATTCAAGTATGCAACAGAACCTAAGTTATTACGTGTAAAGGTACAAAACTAGCCATTTTATGTAGTGGTTCTGAAATTTATTTATATATCAAAATCACCTGACAGGCTATACAAAGTTACAGATTCTTGGATCCCATCCTTAGGTACACTGATTCTGATATTCAGTGGGAAGTAATAAGAAATATCCCTTTTAAAGGGCATGTGATGTAATTCTAATGCAGAATCATTTTTAGCAATAGTTTAAAGAAGTTTTGTGATTCTGTAATTTGCCTGTGGAATACCTGCAGCAGGGAGCATAAAGCATCCCAGATAGGGTGGGGAAGAACAGAATTCTAAGAAGCTACAGCTTACCTGCAAAGAATTGGTTTCCAAGGAAAGGGGAGGTAAAGCCAAAAAGAGAGAAACGATTTTCTCACATTACATTTGGGCACAAAGGAATTTTTTCTTAAAATGCAATTTCCTGGCTTATATTAAGAGTGTCCTATAAAGTGAAGAGACATTCATAGAGGCTTATATTCCAACTGAAGATACTAGCCACTGACTGTGTCGTATTGTGCTACGACTGGAAGAGCTGAGTAAGCAATCATTGAGAAGGAAGGGCTGCCATGGAAGATCTGCTGTTATCAAAATATAAGCCATTCAGCAGCAGAATATTGAGGAAAAGGGTTGCAAAGCCTTAGAGTGTCACTTCAACACATAATCCTAAACCAGGTCCCAGGGATCAGTCGAATCTTGTTGAAATAGGCTGTCAACAAGGGAAGATTTGTTTGCTGCTGGAATATTCTTATTACTAAAATTCTCAATTTTTACCCAAAGACTTCATTTACGTTATGCAATCCATAATGTGTAAGAAAATAAAAAATAATCTCAAGACGCCAAAGATCCTAAACAAGAGAAAGAACTATTATTAGTTGAAGAGCAAACCTACACAAAATAACAAATATGAGCCTTCTACAATCATTAGGAAAAAAAAAAAAAGGGAAGTCAGTAACAATGTGATTACTGAACAAGTAGTTGTACCCAGAAACAAATATGTTTAAAAGACATTTCAAATGGGACAAAGCTGTTCTATCACTAACAGGAGCCATTCAAACCTGGGTATCAAGATAATCTGAAACTATAAGTTTTAAGAAGTTACTGTACAGGGAAGAAATTATGAAAAATCAGACCTTGCTACACTGACATTGATTTATATCCTTCAGATAAAAAAATACTCCATTAATTACCCAATGGAAAACACTCAAAATCCTCATGAAATGTTGCTTGAAATAATCATGAAGAATAGCAACAATTGAGAAATTTGGGAGAAATTTCTTTGCTTCTTTGAGCATGTCAAGGGGAGAAAAATAATCATTTGTTTTTGTACTTGCCATTAAGTACTATAGACAGTAGTTAAGTATTAATAAATAAGTAGTTAACATTTATGCAATGATTCATTTCTGTTAAAATATGCATCAACTGCTCCTTTATTATTTATCATTGTGTTCACAACAGAAAATGAGGCTGAGTGGCCAGAATTGCCATTGTTTTAAAATATTACTTTGATTTTTACTACCCAGATCATAAATAAACAATTATTTTCTGCATAGCAAAAATCATGGTGATGAATTAACATTGGCCTGGCCTACTTGCACACTCCACATACACTAAGCTTCAAATATCAGCTTCTATAGTTAGAAAAACACCGAGTACAGTGTGCTGGTTGGGACTGAGAGGATCATAATAATGAAAACAAATGCTCTGATCACTCCAGTTTTTGTTTGTTTGTTTGTTTGTTTGTTTGTTTGTTTTTTTTTTTTGGCCACTGCCCATTCACAGATGTGTACAATGATCAATTTGTATCTCCTGACTTTCTGTTTTATTTTCAACAATATGACCATGCTACGTTACTCAAATACATTACTAAAAATGAAAGAGGATTACTAAATAACCTTGTGAAATTCAGGATTTACTTAATTAAATTTCTTTGAGGTGTCAAGAAATTAAGGCCCTCACCTTTTCTATTTGCATAATTGATAAGAGTTCATAGGTTTTTATTTGCGATTGTAATTTACATACTGTTGCTAATGCTAAATACTTACATAGCATGTTCAAATTTTATATTCTACCTGACTCAATAACATAGTACAATACTTTAAGCATCATCATATTATGATGTGATATCACTGGGAATTTAAGCCAAGATCTGTAGATGTTTCAAAACATATGTGAACGTGTTCAGTGTGGGCTGCATCCTGACACTGCGAGCCATATGCCTGCCTGGTAGAAACAACCCTCGATTAGAATCCAGAGGGACTGCATTTAAAGCATGGTTTGTATGTTACAGGGGATTCGGACAAGTCACTTAACCTCTTTATATTTAAGTTCTGTCATGTAAAAAAGGGGAGATGGTAATGCCCACATCAGAGACTTGCTATGAGGACTAAGTGAAAGTGTTTTGTAAACCATCAATGGCCATATAAATGCAAGGAATTTTTATTTAGTAAGGCATTAGGGTAAATGTATTTTTAGTTAATTATGAAACTCCCTGTTTCCCAGATACAGGTATACACATTACTATCTTAACAATATCTTTTTTGGGAAAACTAGGTCTTGGGAAGAAATCAGTTGATAGAGTCCTTAACTCAAGAACTAGTGGCAATGACCCCTCTTCAGCTCCTGAGGACAAATAGCAGGTCCAGGTTCCATTTTCCCCTCTGAAACAACACAGCCTTTTCAACCCTCAGATGAATTTCCCAGAAAGTGTGTCAGAATCTTAGAACGCAACTGCTAAAGACATGAAGCAATTAAATATGTAAATCAAGGAAATTACACTGCACTGATGACATTCACCACTGTGTCTACCCCCACCTCCTCCTCCTTTTCCTCTCTGCTTCTATTCCCCTCAGGACTGAGGCTAGAGTGAGAGCTCCTTCTTCCACTCCACTCCCTGCTAAATGCTTTTTATTCTCAACCACCTGCCCCAGGCCTTCTCATCAATTATTAATCAAGTTCCATGAATATGTATAAAAGCCTGTTCCTGGGTCTTATTAAATTAAAATATATATATAAGAACATGTTCTGTGTCATGATAGAGAAAGGATTATATGGTTGAAGAGAAAAGGAAGAAGAAATAATAAGTGTGGCTTTTTGTTTTCATTTCACTAATGATGGCACAAACCTATTGAGACCACTGATTATGCAGGGTTTTTTTTTTTTTGTTTCCAGTTTAATATCAAATATGCCTGTAAGTTCATATTTTTAAAGGTTTACATTCTGGACAATGGACTATTCTGGAATCTGCTTGCATTTGATAGACAGGATTCTTTAGGACTTAGAGGGCGTAATGTTGGCTAGGGAGTGACTGGACAGGTTACTTTGATATCAGTCTAGAAATAAGCCTTCTTACTTCATGTGCTTCTCTCTCATTCCAAAACTGTCACCAACCACATGGTGCCCTGAGGCAGGTAGGCGATGGGGTAAATCCATGAGCCCTGGAGACCTGTCTACTCTGTGAGGTAACTGGATCAAATCAATAATGATTTTCACTTCCCAATTTTCTACTTTAGGTGAACCTTCCTTTCCAAAGAGAAACAATGTCTCCTCTCATGTACAATGAAGAAGGATATGTCTGTGAACACTATGAGGGCTTTTATCTCATCAGATAGGCCTTCCCTGACCACCTTCTCTCATGTGGCACACCCTTATCCTGCTGTTCTTTATATGATATTATACTTACCCATCCTGACATCCGTAAGGATTTGTTTAATGCATCTTACTTCCTGTACCTTCTCCACCAAGAATATAAGGTTAATAAGAGCGGAATTTTGCCTTCTTTATCAAATGCCACACAAAAATTGTTTTAAATAGTTGAATGAATACGAAGTATAAAGATACCATTAAAAAATTATTCTCCTACTAATAACATGAGCTTCAGGGACAAGCAACTTCTGTGTCCTAGCAAACTAATTAACTGATAGGACCAGTGAAATTTTCACTACCTCACCCAATGTTCCTTTACTCCCACTCCCTGTGTCCTACAAGTGGCTTTACTGTACATGGACAGGTGATCCTGGTGCACATGAGTTCTCAATATATATCTCGATATGTAAAAAAATTGTGTCCTAATAAAAGGGTACTTAAAAGGGATTTTGTTTTGCTTGTTGCTTATTTGTTCTTACCTATGTAATAGTCATACATTTATATAATATAAATGTATTTAGTCAAAAGTGTAGGTAAAAAAAAATAGTTGTGGTTTGTATTATCTGTGGTTTTTGTCATGTGGCTTGAACAAAGATTTAAGCCATATGACACCTTCCTCCCACACATCTTCCTGTCTTCCTGCCTCTCATGTCTTGGTATCTGAGCCACTTAGCATTTCTAAGCCTCAAATACTGTTTCCATACATAAATTAAAGTATCCAGATTAGATGAACTCCAAGGATTAATCACAAACAAAATCTAACTCTGTGGAAGCAACCAGGAAGAAAACAGAATTTTAAAATTATTTTCTGACTCACAACTCTCAGTTTTTGTTTGTTGTTATTAAACTTAATATCAAATCAATACTTACATTTTCTGTTTGGGATTTTCTGCCTTATTGTATTATTTATTCTTCATTCTAAAGAATCTCAAATTTAACCTCCAGAATAGTGTATTCGCCTAATGTGTTATTGAAAAATCTAATTTTATAGAGTGCCATTTAAACAGAAATGCCAATTTTTAGTAATAAGGGTCACTATAATAATGTTTAATGCCTCAGTGACTTTTTTGTCAGCTAAAATGCCCTTTAAACATACACGATTCCTTTATTTCAAATTCAAGAATGAAACATTACACTTTGATGAGCATTCCATCACATCAGACGTAGTAGTTAAATTTTCTTGTTCAACAGTCTCATTAATTTATCACTGCTTTCCTGGCCTCCCCTGATGTACTCATTCAGTAGCAGCTATTGTGAAAACAAACAGTGATGGCTACCAAGCTCTAAGTTAGGTGCTGTTCAGTCTTGGAAGTTGTACAACCTCTCATGGGGTTGAGAGTATGGAAAAATGAGTAGGATCTGCAGAAAAATCACTATACTATGAAATAGAATGTTCCAGTGCCACATGAGAGGTGCAAAGGAAGTACTATCATAGAGGTAGGGAAGTAGAAATCCCTTCTGCCTGGAGTGATTGGGAAGGTATCAAAGAAAAGGTCTGGGAGAAGGGAAAGATATAAAAATGTATAACCACAGGCAAGGCCAGCTGAAGCACAGCTGTATTGATGTTGTCTTGGATGATATGAATGGGAGAGATGAGGAAGGCAGATGAAAAAGCTTCCCACACATCTTCCTCTCTTTCTGCCTCTGGTATCTACTATAAGTGGTCGAAAATTTTAAGAGATTAAGAATGTTGAGGAGGTGATGGAGACAGAGAGGAAGTGAGATCATTTGGACCAGAGAGTGAAGTCATAAATATTCTCTCCTGTGGTTTAAAGAGGGTCTGAATTAGGCCCTAGAGACTGAATTTGTCCCAGATCTAGGGACAAATCACTATAGTCCTCCAAAGAATAATTCCACAGTCTCCTAAGCCCAAAATTAACAACTGCATAGATCAGAAAGCTTATGCCATAGAAAGTTTTCTTAGAGCAGATCGCGAATACATTTAAAAGAAGATCTTGCTTCCTCTACATGACCTTTGACTCAGTCTACTGTTGTATGTGTGTTTGTATGTGTGTGTGTGTGTCTGTGAAATAATTCTACTTCACAGCTACGCAGGTATACAAACCCACATTTCAGGCAGTCGATAGCTTTAGGTAATGGGAATATTTTTAATAAATCAAATTTATGAATAAATCATTGCCAATTGCTTGGGGATTACTGTGTGCACATGGAACTGGTCTGACCCCTGAGTGTGAGATTTGTCATCAGC
Organism: Mandrillus leucophaeus; assembly: GCF_000951045.1. Classification (NCBI taxonomy): domain Eukaryota; kingdom Metazoa; phylum Chordata; class Mammalia; order Primates; family Cercopithecidae; genus Mandrillus; species Mandrillus leucophaeus. The sequence continues at coordinate 3,303,926 of NW_012103166.1, read as the reverse complement.
AGTGGAAATGGGCCTGAAAGCAGGAAGGCAGCATAGCCTTACAGAGCACTATGAGAAATGAGGCAAAAGGGCTTCAAACATGCAGTTGCCCAAAGCAGTCAAGAGAGATGATTTTTCAATCTGACATAATGGAATTCCCTAGAGAGATCCATTTTTCATTCCGACATGACTAAGATAATAAGTCAAAAGTTACAATACGTAATATGAGGCCCAACACAAAGAAAACTCTTTCTATTTTGGAAATGGCAAAGTACACCCTGATATGTATTGGGTTAAATGGACATTCTTTTTCATAGAGAAGCAGCCTGGTTACTGCAGCTCAAAAAAATAAATTTTAAGAGTAGAACTCATCAAAAAAGAACAAGAAAAAAAGTGCTATATGAAGTTTGATTCTTTGTGGAGACTTGGAGATAATTCTTCCCTTTGTGAAATATGTTCAATAAAAAAAGATGATTGAAGAAATTAAACAAACAAAAATCTTTGTGGTGATATAAGAAGACCTTTATTTTATTTATTATTTATTTATGTATTTTTGAGATGGAGTCTTGCTCTGTTACCCATTCTGGAGTGCAGTGGCATGATCTCCGCTCATGGCAAACTCCACTATCCAAGTTCAAGCTATTCTCAGTCTCCCCTGAGTAGCTGGGATTACAGGTGCTCACCATCAAGCCCAGCTAATTCTTGTGTTTTTAGTAGAGATGGGGTTTCATCATGTGTACTAGGCTCGTCTCAATCTTCTGACCTGAAGTGATCTGCCTGCCTTGGCCTCCCACAGTGTTGGGATTACAGTTGTGCACACAGTTCCATGTGCACACAGTAATCCCCAAACAATTGGCAATGATTTATTCATAAATTTGATTTACTAATCAAATTTGGCCTGGGAAGACCTTTATTTTAAGGTTAGGCTTTACATTTCATGATCTTTTTGCTAGCCAACATTCATACATTTCATCATCTTTTTGCTAGCCAACAGATGAGAGAATTGTAAGTGATATCAATTTATTAAAGTCATAGTAGACCAAGTTTGGGATAATTTAATTTTCATACTTATGAACCAAATATAGAACAAACAAAATGTGGTATAATAAAATGCAATAATAAGTCATGAGAAATGTAATTTTATATTATTTACTTTATTGAGACCAACATAAAAATAAAGATTGGAAATAGGAAGAGTATTATGAATATAATGACTAAAGGGAGATTTTAAAAGAATTATTTAAAAAGCTGACACAGTAAAGCCCTGGACTACACTCTTACCTGAGATGTTTGGATTTGAGCCAGATTCATGAACATTATTCTGGATGATGACATAACCTGTCCTACTACACATAATGACTTTGGGGTTATTGGGTTCACTTCATAGCTAAATTGATCTTAGTGTGGTAATAAAATGAAGGTTGCCTAAAATTTCTATAAAAACTCAAATTAATATAAATCTTTAAATTCCAATTGATCTGACAGGCAGGAGTTAACATAACCATCTATGAGTAGCTTCCCAAATCAGCGCCTGTTGGAGACATCTTTGAGTTTTCACTTTTTCTCTGGGACTCAGCTTAGATACAGTGACAATCTTATATTCTTCTCCTACATGTAACTTGTGGAACAAAGTTCCTCAGTTGAGGGTTTAACAAGATATCAGATAGGTAAGAATAGATATTTCCTGTTGCATATTAACTCCAGAATCTTCTACAAATACTTTGAAACCTTCTTCAAGAACATGCATAATATTCACCAAGCACATCTTCCATTATACTACAATATGATTTCTTTAGATTACTCAAAATTATTAATTCTGACTCACTTTTCTACAGGATTTGTTTGTTTCTACCTCTGTTTCTGCATCTGCTTATCTGTACCCTTTGTGGGATTTTTTTTTTTTTTCTCCTTTCTGTGACATCAGGCCTCTCTTCCACTCAGAACACAATTTAAGTGCAGGTCAACAAGGAAGTCTTGGCCTGCTTAACTCATGTAATACTCCAGCTGTTTTTTTTATTCTTATCTTCTCAACACTTCTTCATCATTTTGGTAAAACATAAATTTGCATGGGATTTTGTGTGTGCTTATGTTTTTATTTGTGTGTGTGTGTGTGTTAAACACCCTATAGATCCTCTTCTTTTTGTATCATCCATGTTTTCTACAAGTCTATGGCTACTCAATATCTAATTGAATGAAGACAGAAACACCACACATCCACTTTTATACCACTCAGTAGAAACTTACGATCATCTATATTATTATATTTGCCTAAGAATGAAATTTCTACCGATATTTTGTTGATCAATTATTCAGTCAGCCCTCTATTGCAGACTTTTTTTTTTTTATGAACCCAGAAACTATAGAGTGTCCCAGGCTCAGCATCACAGAGGTCATATACTTTCCCTCAATTATTTTACTCTGCTACCATTAGACTTTTAGTTAACACAAAAAATCTCCCCTGAGATCCAGTATTGACTATAATGGTCTTCTGTATCCTTAGGGTCTTTCTGGGATGATAGGTCAGGGAGAATTAAAACAGGTGGATGGATCCAGGATCGGAGACTGAAATGGGTCAGAGCTGAGGGAAGAAGTGCCTCCCTCTGCCACCCATCCATACATGGAGGGATATTCTTGTGTAGTCAGTGATGTGAAGATGAAATCCAGGCAGAGTTTGCATTCTATTTAGCTTGATAAAGGGCAGAAAAATAAGATTCCTCTCTACTGTGATCAAGAGAAAATCCCCTCTTTTCTACCCTGTGAGTTACTCCCACTTATTAAAAAAAAAATGTAATAGGCACCTGATATGTCCCAGAATCTATACCCTACAATGTAAACAGCAAATGTTCTCATTGCCCTCAGGATGAATGTAAGGATTGCATGGAAGGGTGCTGTGATGCTCTGGATTTCAGCGTGGCCTCAGTCAAGTGTGACTGGCCATCCTTGCCACTATTCCTCCACCCTGCAGACATGCTGGTGAAAGATGTTCATTTTGTAAAAAGTCTGCAAAGCTTCAGACCAACACTACAGGTACTTAAATAATATTCATTTTTTATTTGAAATTGTAACAACAACAAGTGATAACATTTTCTGATGGCTAGCAGATACTCCCACTCTTAGTGGCAAAAAATAAAGTGTTATTTTCTGTGGGGCAGTGGTAAGCATATAGACCACAAAGTTTGAGGTCTAGAAGGAGACTGAGTATAAATCTCCTTATAGACTGAAAAATGAAGGCCCTGAAAGACTGATTTACCCAAGGTCAAGATAATGGTTAGTGATAGAGCTCTTTTTGGCCTCTGTGTTGCTGCTCCCCAGCCCAGTGTTCTTTCCACTAAAATAACCACTGTCTTTTTGAATATTTATTGCAGGCAAGATAAATTGCTTTATGTATATTACCAAGATAATTCTTATCCCCATGAAAGATAGGAAAACAGAGACCATTACTGTTTTTGTTTTTGTTTTTGTTTTTGTTTTGAGATGTGGAAACCAAGAGTTTGAAAGATGAAATTTGCTTAAGGTTACATATCATTTAAAAGCCCAAAGCAGAATTTAATTTGAGGTCAACAGACCCTAAAGCCCTAAATTCGTGAAAATAGGTTACCTGTTCTGTATCAGCCTATTGGGTTTTTTTTTGTTGTTGTTTGTTTGTTTGTTTGTTTTCAGTACAATCAACAAGTCTTGAAAGAGGCATGATAGACTGACATTTTAACATAGTTGTCTAGGAAAAAATCACAGGACAGTTTTGCTATAAGAAAAATAGGTATCTCTATTTCCTTTCCTTACTAAAGGAGCTATGTGGATGCTAATGTTATGGACTTGTTATGTTGTTTCCTCACAGTCATTTAGTGTGTGTTACTGTGGCGGGTAAGGAGTTCCTAACTCTCTCTGCTTCTAAAATATTCTACATACAGAAGAGTCACCAAACTACAATAGTGAAGTCATGCACATTTTCTAAAATCATTCAGTAATGCTTTGCTATTCATACAGTTTGTTGCAAATTAGGCTTTATAACGTTTCCCTGTGAGTGACTCTACCTCACCAGTGTCATGTTAGCATATAAGTATTATGTGCATGTGTGTGTATGTGTCATTGTGAGCATGTCTAAAAAGTGACCTTGAATATGATATTTTTAAAATATATTATTTTGAAGTTGCTTGGTTTTGCTCTTTGGTCCAAGTCTGCATATTCTCACAATAAGCATTTAATTTATGCTGTATTGGAATAATTTTTTTGTCTGGTACCTCTCACTTATCCCTCAAGATTCTCATGACCCTTCCTGATTCTACATGGTTCTTCCTCTCATGCAATAAAACTCACAATTTTTTTGCTGACACCACTAACTCTTCAGATCCATGAGTCATTTTTGGGTCCTAATCCCGTCTTGGAAAATATTACCTTAAGGCTTTGGCTCAGAGGGTCATTGTGTATTTTAAACGTTTTTTTGTTTTGTTTTGTTTTGTTTTGTTTTGTTTTGTTTTTGTTTTCCAAGATAGGGTCTCACTTTTGAACTATTTTACCAGGCAGCTATTTCCAAAGACATTTGTGTCTGCAAATCATTTTTCAGATGCTCTCATTTGTCATAGAAGTCACTTTATTCTTATTGTAGGCTTGCTTTCAGATATTTTCTTATTTCTCTGTGATGTCATTCTATTAAATTCTTGAAAATACACAGTGACCCACTGGAAAAAAATAGTGTTAACTCAAATTACTCTCTGCTGCTCACCATCTTTCCTAAGTACCTTAAGTTGCTTTATTTATGGAATACTCTGTCATTAGCTTTCAGGACTTTTAAGACAAGACAAGACTCTGATAAAGATTTTACATTCAGCAATTTCTATCATTCTCATACAAAAGTGGGAAGAGACTGTGGAGATATTGAGGCAGAACGGGCCAGTCCCAAAACAAGTAGATTCTGGATTCAGACAAACTCCTGGTGCAAGTACATTAGCCATTAGGCTGTAAAGCAAAAACAAGATTCTAAGCCTCCCACCTGACTGGAGAGGCCCCTACTGTCAGTCAAGGGATTCCAAAGAAACTTGAAAAACTAGCTCAAGCCATGATGGGAAGAGGAGGTTGGACATGCCTTATTCAACTTTCCTCCCTTTGGAATTTAGGCACAACTGACTAGCATTAACATTAAAACTGAGATTATAAGACTGACAAAACAGACTGTTTGTAGCAATAAGATATCAAATTCTAACCTGACTGTAGTATAACATCACATGACAGACAGTAGGACCTGAAAGAAACAAAAACATTTTACCGCAAAACAAATATTTATTTGACATATTTTGAAATTGACCAGCAAAGCCATCTCTTGTGGGGAAAATTTACACTGTGTAGACAATCCCCTTCTCTTTCCAGGTCTTTTTCTAATCCTGAAGAGATTAGCTTAGGGTCTAGCATGTTCTAAAAGTCTGAACAGGAAACATTTTCCATCTATTTTCTCTAAGGGTGGCCACCTATAAGACGTCATCTACATGATAGGAACCTTGGTCTCTACAACCCCTTATCTTAAGCCAGATACTCCTTTCTGTCCCATCTACTGCCTCTAACGGTGGCCACCTATGAGACTTCATCTATGTAATAGGAACTTTGGTCTCTGCAACCTCTTATCTTAATCCAGACACTTCTTTCTACTGATTCCAGGTCTTTAAATAATAACTTAACTCTTTCAGTCAATTGCCAATCAGAAAATCTTTAAATCCCCCTATGACTTGTAAGCCCTTTGCTACAACTCGCCCCACCTTTCTGGACCAAATCAATGTATACATTACATGTATTGATTGTTATCTATGTCTTCCTAAAACACACAAAACCAGGCTGTAACCCAACCACCTAGGGCACATGTTCTCAGGGTCTCTTGAGGTTCTGTCACGGGTCATAGTCCTCACATTTCGCTCAGAATAAATCTCTTCAAATTCTTTAGAGTTTGGCTATATTAATCAATAAGACCTTGGACCATTTAGCTAAACTCTCAGAACTTCATTATCTGTAAAATGAGAAGAATATTTTCACTTCCTATAGTTCTTGGGATTATAATGTGCAAAAACCACTAAGAGCTCTTGTCCCATATGAACTCTCAGTTCATCATTAATAGCCTGTCTTTTTAATTCAGACGAACATTTGAAAAATGTGCAAACTATATTGTTGCATATGACTATAGTTCATTCATATTGACTGCTAGCTAGTTTATTCTTCAACTCTCAATACAATAGGGAACTCGGATGTTTCTAGATTTTTAATTATGATGGACACTCATATATATATATATATACACACACACACACACATATATATACAGACACACACACGTATATCTGTATGTACATACGCACGAATTATCTTAGTTACTTGGAGGTTGGGTTATCGGGTCATCAGGTATGTAAATGTTTAATTTTACAATATGAAGCTGACTTCTTTTTTGAGGTAGTTACACAAGTTCAAATGTTCAATGGCAATATCTAAAAGATCTAGTAGATCATATCCAGTACCTAGTGTTATCAACCTCTCCAATGTTTGCCATTTGAATGGGTTTAAAGTGACATATATTATCATGGTCTTCATTTGCATTTCTTCAATCATCAATATTTAATATATTTATTTTCCATAGTATTTCCTCTTTTGTGAAATGCTGTTGTGTTTCATTTTAACCCAGTTTTTCTTTTAATGATATGCCTCATGTGGCAAATGTCTAAAAATGTGACTATTTTTGGCATAGCGCTTTGAAATCTGGGAGTTTATTTTATGGAGAAAAATGTTCAAAGAAGCATTTTGAAGGCATTCACTGAAACTGTGTTTGCAATAGCAAAACGCAGTAAACAGGCTAAATGTGAAATAAATGAAAATTATTTAAATACTTTATGAAAATAAAGAGGAATACTGACATATAATACATTCAATTATGATGGTGGTTATGTATATGAAGCCAAAGAAAGATGCTCACAATATGATGCTAAGAGAAAAAAAGTTGGTAATTAATAGATTTTGTCTCTGAATAAATGAATTTAAAGTGGCATTTAAAAAATCTATTTTTCTTAAATTTCTAAAATAAACTTAATTATTAAGACATTGAAGATAAATCTATACTATAGATTTTCAAAGACAGAGAAATCTTAGATAATTTATCTAAAGGCACATAGCCAATGATAAGTGGAACAGCTGGGTTTAAAACCCAAATATCCCCAGAGTATTGAACTCCAAGCATTTGTTTATCTTTTATTTAATTCGCTAGGGTCCTGCTTCAAGAATGTTGGTATCTGTGTTCTTCTGATCAATTGTTAACCTTTGAAATAGTAGTAAGAGTGGCCTCTTCCTGCTTGTCAGTGATAACTGGATGTATGGGCAATAAGGAATATCATGGAATGATAATAAATTAGAGGGTAGGGTGGATGAGAAGCAATCTATTACTGTGCATACACTTAATCTAAAATGAAGGGTTAATGTACAGCCAATCTAAGAAAAGAGAGTCTTTCTCACAGTCTGCAGATATTTTCTGATATAAAGAAAGATTTGATATTAGCATAATTATAAAGGTCATTGCTCCATATGATATTTTTTAGTTGTCTGATTAGTAAGACTATCATTAACCTAGTATTTGGATCACATGACTGGGTGTAAAACAACCACTGGAATAACGAACATCCAGGTGCTTTAATTTCAATGTCATTAAATTAAATTTTACTATTTTTTACTATTTTTTCGTTATTTATTCTCATCAGTCTCTATTCTTCGTGTCCTCTTCTTTTCTCTTAATTGTACATAAAATTCTAACTTTGGTTTAAAATATTCCCATGATAACTCCTGATTAAAACACAATAAAGGCCACATTAAGGGTGAGCAGAATGTAAAGGTGACTAGGCAACCAGAGAAGCATTAATCTATCCTCAGTTAAAACTGTTAAGCCTACTGAAAACAATTTCTCAAACCTAGCAGAACCTTGGATTACAGAATAGTAAGAGTAAGAGGAGTCAAAGTTTATTTTTAAGCCAGGGCCTAAATAGTGTCTGAGTCAAGGTAGACCCAAGGAGTTGAAGGGACATAAAGGGAAGACAGCTGGAATGTCATGCAGAGTGTAGAATTTAAATGCCAACAACTACTCTGAGCTCTTTCTATGGTCCCAACTTTCTTATTATTATTTCCATATCTTCTTAGTTTATCTCCTTAATTTTAGCAGTGTCAATGACCGGAACCCTCGTGGCTTCTGCCACTGCTGCTGCATATAAACCTATATAAACTAAACATTTGATCTCTTTCTAATACATACACAACAATTGTCTATTCATAAATAACTGAGGACAGAGTAGGATGCATCTTTATA